>NC_045705.1:52944111-53252563 GCF_009834535.1 Camelus ferus | reverse complement strand
GTAAGGGTGCCCAGGGATGGGGATGTGCAGAGACCAAACAGACCCCAAGTCCTAGAGCCACTAAATGGAACCTGCTGAGAGCAAATTAATCCCACAGCAATGGCTCAGAGCTGGGAAAGGAGGAGGGCTGGAGAATAGGGCTCAGAACCACCTCTTGGGGAGCAGAGCTACAGCCAGGCTGAAGAAGCAGCAGCTGAGTGGGAAAACCTGGGGAAGATTTAGCAGGGGCACGGACGGGAGGCAGGAAGCCTGGCTGACGTCAAGGCTTTAACCTGAATGCTTGCCCACACAGCTTCCTTGAAGGCTATCCACGCTGCCCCTGGAGAGAGAGAAGAGGTGGCCCTCCTCCCTGGAGCCTTGGCCCTGAGCAGCCCTATCTCATCAGGCCCAGCTGTGAAAGCCAGAGGTCTCGACATTTCCCAGCTTTGCCGATGAGATAACAGATGAGGGCATCGCCAAGAATTTCTGCTTTTGCACTCTTTTAAAGGGGTTGGTCAGAGTCCAAACTTATCACATGGACCCTCTTGAAGGAAGAACCCAGCCCCATCTGGCCCCGCTACCCCCCGACACACCTCCTTTGGTCATTAACCACAGGTGCCAAACACCCCACTCCACAACATACGCGTAACTGGAAGAACCAGTTAGAGAAGGGGTGTGTGTGTAAGCGCACTGGTACTGAGAATTCTTCCAAACGGAATCTTAAGCTTCCCAGACCACACCCATGGCTAGGGCCCTGGGTCTGCAGCTACCCTCCCCAACTCTTTCCTGCTTTCAACCAGCTGTTTCTCCTGGTTCTCAGCCTCTTCCCCTCCCTCCCTCAGTGGAGGGAGGGCCAGGGTAAGGGCCCAACACCCCCAACAACGCACAGCACATCAGATAGGGAAGTCTAGGGGACCAGTGATTACCCAACCTCCAAGCCCGGACACCATTTCCAACTGCCCGGGTGCCGTCCCCTGGACTGCACCTCTGGGCGGCAGCCTCTACGCGGTTAGATGCCTCTGTTCCCTACTGTCCCCCAGCCTGGGGACGAGTGAGAGAAGAAAGCAGAGAGAGCAGAGGCTCAGAAAGCTTTGCAGTAAGGCTGACTGGCTCTGTCCCCAGCTCCCACCCCGCTCAAGTTCCTGGAAACTCTCCCTCAGCCCGAGCAAGCTGATGGGAGTGGGAATCTCTGCAGGAATGCGGCCCAGGCTCCTTGGTCAGGCGCCGAGGCCACTCCACATAACTCTCTAACAAGCTGCTTCCTTGGGTGCATTTTTAAGTGTCAGGCTCAGAATGCAAATGATTATAAGGCTTTGTAGCATAGCAGCATCTTCCAGAGGCAGATGTCAAGTGGGGCAGGCAAGAATTAACAGCCCCAGGACGCAGCATGGCAGTAACCGTTTTTGAGCCACCCTATCGCACATTAGCAGGATACACCTCGGCCTGCTCTGGAGTATCCCGCCCCCGTTCCCAAGGTGTCATGCCTGGTATGGGCAGGAGGGCAGCACACTCTCAGGGCCCCTCGTTCAAGTCCGTGGCACACAGAGCTAACACACGAGTCTCTGCGCCAGCTGGCCCTCAACCTGTAACAGACCAGGAACTCCAGTCCAATCGGCCGGTCCCCAAGATAAAGACTTAGTGTGGGTGCTCTCTGCGCCCACCCCCAGCCCCACCATCACACACCCCAAACAAAGCTCTGTCTGTCCCTGTGCAAGTGAGGCAGAACTAGAGCTGGATAATGCAAGCAGCCCCAGAAACGACCTCAATCTCTCAGAGCACAGACTACGCCAAGAAGAGGGAGAAGGCTCCTGGGAAGTCAGAGGCACTGGTCAATCCCAGACAAAAGTGAAAGTGACGTTCAGAGTTCAGCAACAAGGGCCCCCCCACCCCCACAAAAGCCTCTGGGGGGCCCAAACTCTTGGGCCTGTCTCCAGGGAAGGAAAAAGGGATAAATCAACCAGAATCTGAGAGGAAGAGACTCCCCCTTGTATTTCCCTCCAGCCTCCCTGGTCAGGTCTAGAAATTCAGATGGGGCTGCTATGGGATATAAAGGAGGAAAATGTGCCCAGGGCACGGAACTAACCAGAGACACTGAAACCCACCCCGCACCCCACAAGGGCAAAACAAAACACCCAGGTGCCCTCCCCTCCTACCCCCTCCCCCTCCTCTCCACATAATGCTCCAAATATCCAGACACTAGGTGAGCAGCTCAGGAACACGCCCCAGTTGCAATCTCTCCTCATACCAGCCCTTACCCTCTAGCTTCTAGCTCATCTATCCAAGAAGCATCCAGGTTGCTCCTCTATTTTCTTGTCTCCTAATGCAATATCCCAAAGTGGCAGAAAGGCCCCTCTACTGAGTGAGGAGACTGAGGCCCAGACACACTTGCCTCCCTCTTTCTCTTCTCACTTGATCTAAGAAGGTCCAGAGAACGGTTCTATGGCCCAGAACAGTGCCTCCAAAATTCTCACCACTCCCCCACACATACCAGACACTGCCCCCAAACATCCCCATCCAGAGCCCTGGAATCGTGGGACTCTGGACAGGGAGCAATGGCTGAAGCACCCTTGTCTCTTACGTCAGTTCAGCTGAGGCAAGAACACGCCCCGACGTGAAACCCCTGGGCAGCACAGAAGGGCTGTGAAGGCTTCTCAGAGACGAGAGAGCAGTGAGGACCCAGTGCTGGCAGCGCCTGGCATCCTGAGGAGGGAGAGCTGAAAACAGAGCCTCCTCTGTCCCCACATCAGCCACACTGGGTGTTCCCCACGGCCCTGGGCAGCAATGACACGTGACAACTGCTCTCAAACTAGAGGAATTAGGAGTGTACATACCCTGCTCAGGGGTGCGGAGGATGATGGGGTTGAGCCCCTGACCCCCACAGCTCTTGACTTCAACTCTGGGTGACCGTGCACACGAAGCTTTTTCCCAGGGGTAAGGGAAGAGGCCTTCCTCCCCAAGCCCTTTTTGTTCTGGGGATCTCATTCCCACAGTCTTCCTGATACGACAGAATTTCAGATGGCTACACACTCCAATCCTGGGAAAGCAGTGCGAAAGCCTGTGCGGATCCAAGCACTGTTACTGGCTCCCCAAAATGCTGGCCCCCCAAGTTGTAAGGAGAAAACTGGGAAACTGATGGCTCAAACCAAATGAAGGGAGAGAGGACCCAGATAAGGTCCCAGTCTTATCTGGAGGGTTCTCCCCCAGGGCCACTCCTCTCCCTAATGCGTTCACTAAGGCAGTTCTCTAGCCTCAAGGCCCAAGACAGAGACAGAGATGAGGGCAGGAATGGTCAAGTGCACGAGTACACAGCTTCTCTTAAGGGACCAGCACTTTACGGGAACAAAACTGAAGCCCCCACTGAAGAGAATCAGGCCAGAATTAAAAGCCAAAAATAAACCCAGCCCCACCTAGGCTGTGGTCTTTTCTTTGACCCTCAAGCACAAGTTTGCCAACACAACATCCTCCCAGTTGCTGGAGGACGAGTCTCCATGGTGGTTTACATTTCTGACCTTCTGAGCAAGAGGAATGCACGGTTCCAGACTACCTTTTCAAAGATGTTTACAGAGCACACAGCCTTGGAAGACAGAGAAGTGTCTCCCTCGAGGGCAGAGCAGGTCCGTTTCCTGACCAGAATAATGAGGATAATGTCTCCTTCTGGGGCCAAAGTTGAGCAGGCTTGCTAGCAGCCCCTTGAAAAGTTTGGGGTTTCTGAAGCTTGGAGTTCCTCAGCTGGGATGCAGACCCACCATGTCTACCTGGACCTCCCCACACTGCCCCAGGGACTTGGGAGCAAGAGGACCCCGTGTGAGCATCAAGCTCCTGCTGCCTGCTGTGCCACGAGCAATAAAGTCCTTTGTCTCCATCTTCCACCAGCACCTGTGAAGTGGGGCTGGCTAGACCTGCTAGCCTTCAAGCAGAGTGAAATCGCAGATCCTGTCATGGTTCTTGATATCACTCACTTTCAGGGAAGAGCAGGAGAGATACGTATTAAGGAACAGGCCTTGTGCTAGGTACTTTGATACATATTTTATCTCATTTAATCCTAACAATAATCCTGTGAATTAACATTCTTATTGTTATTGTTACCATCATAAGATCATCACCATCATTTCATAAGAGAAAAGTGAAAGGCAAAAAAGTTAAGTGATTTGCCTAAGGATACAGAGCTAAGGGAAGGACACGTTTCGACTCCAAAGCCTTTTGAAAATAAAAGAAAGGGATGATGTAGTTTCCCCCATTTTGTGGTCCCAGAAGCCCTTTGGGTTCCAGTTCACTCAAAGCCAGGCTTTGATCTCTCAGCTGCTCAGTCTTTGCTGAGCTGCTTCCTCTGATGCCCACTTCCTTGAGGAGTTCCAGAAGCTGGGCTGTGTCTGAAGGGGGACCTGGGAATGTCCCTCCGCTTCCTGTTTTCTGCAGCACCCATGATCACCAGCCCGCCATTCTGCCACTGCTTACCCACAATATCTTCATAGGCATTCTCTTCTAAAGTGCTTTTGGATCCAAACTTGGGTTGGCTCTCAGTACCATTCTCAGTGGGAGAAGAGGGGTACAGGGACTGGAGACTGGATGCATCCTCAAACTCAAAGGATTTTCTGTGGATAACAAGAGTATGAGTCATTCGGGCTGAACTAGACCCCTGCTACCCTGTCAGGGAATCGCCATGGGCAACATCAAAGACTGGAGGTCCTCTTCACAAAACCAGCTACAGAGTAGAGAGTCAAGATGGATCCAAACTGACCATCCAAATGAAGAGACAGATGGTCTGAAAGGCCCCAGCCTGGGTGCCTGCAAATAATACCAGTAACAACCATCACAGCTGAAAAGGATGCTATGTGTCAGGTGCTATGTGGGATGTTCTACCTGTGTCATCCACTAATCTTCATGCTGCTGCTGCTAGGTATTGCGCCATTTTACCACCGAGGAGCTGGAGGCCCAGGGAGAGGAAGTGACAGAGGCGGGCTCACCCATGCTTTCTGACTCCAGGATCTGAGCCTTTGACTTGAGCTTCCAAGCCCTGGAGAATATTTTTTTGGAGAAGTATCTGTCATTACCACAGGAACTGAGTGCCTAATCTGCCCTTAGAGTCTCACATCATGTCTGCATCCGAGCAAGGGCTCTGGCACTAAGCAGCCACTAAGGGCTCAACACTGGACGGATGATGCCCAGGGCTTTTTGGGGGTTGGGGAAGCAGCTAGTGGTGGGCGGTTTGCTGAAACAGGAAGGGGCTGAGCCCTTACAACAAATCACAACACCTCTGAGGTGGAACAGGAGGGCAATTTGCAGCCAGAAGCTACTTCCAAGACCCAGGTTCCCTTCAGCCAGTCACCTACTCCTTTCCATCCCCTCAGTCACCTTCCCCTCTACTGAAGAATTTCAAAACCACAGCTGGTTAGCTTCTCAGACACCCTGAGCCCACAGTCCTCTCTCCTCCTCTCCCTCATCAGGGAGGTTTATCCCTCATCTAAGGCTTGGCCCCAGCTGCATCCTCTCCCTCTCCAAAGCAGGGCCCTCCTGGGGAGGGAGAGAAGGCAAGGCACTGACTGAATCCCTCCTCTCACCCATTAACACTTCCCTCTTCTTTTGGGTACCATCAGACCTTTCAGCCAATGCAGTCTTCTCTCTCTTGTTTAGTGAACAACACCCCCTGAAGGCCCTGGGGTGCAAGTCAAGGACTGAAAGTGTCCTAAAAGCCATGGCTTGTTCTCAGCTTGCCTGGCTGCTCTGCAGCCTCGACACAGCTGGACACCTCACACTGGCCCTCTCCTCCCTTCCCTCTACGACACAGTCCCTCAGTCCCTCCTAGTTTCCAACTGCTTCTCGGGCTCCTGTGAGGGAGCTCCTTTCCCACTTGCCTTTTAAATGCCAGGATCTCAGAGTTCCGTCTTCTGGACTATTTCTCTCACTCTGCACTTTCTGGGGGCCCAACACTGACGACCATCACAGTGTCTACCATTTCTAGCATGACGACTCCCAGGTCTCTGTCTCTGGCTCAGACTTCTCAACCAGTTAAAAACCCAATGGCTGAGCACAGCTGTTCTTGAATGTTGGCCACAGACCGCTGTTGGTCTGAGACCAAGCTTTCACCGACGTACACAGTGAAGTCAACATCTTACACAGGTAGTCCTCAAGTTGGCAAACATGACCCAGATCACGTTCAGCCAAACTGTCCTCGAAAATCCCTCAGAAAGGTACCACGTCGAGGACCAACACACTGTCTTTCGTTATGACTTGTAGTCAGTTTCTCGCCTAGATTTTTAAACAGATTTCTTTTTCTCTGGTTGAGTACCAGAAGAAATATTTGGTTTGTATGTTTTTAAATAAAAAAGTACATTAAATATAGGAATCGTACATGGCACAACAGACACAAACTCTGTCTTACGCTCCTCAGGGGAATATGTTCACTGTGTGGAAAGGCAAATAAAACAGCCTGTACTTTTTGAACTGTTTATCCTTTTTTTCCTAAGAGCACAGATTTAAATTGGCTGTTAATTCGTATGTGAAGTGGCTCCACCATGTACGGCATACGTGTGTGTGTATTATAGACGTAAGTGTGAGCATGTGTAAAACCTTCGGGCTGGTGTACTCCCCCCCCCCTTCTTCCACCTGGCTAAGTGCTTTTTGCTCTTCTGAATTTAGCTCAGCAACTCCCTCTGCAAGGAGGCCTCCCTCACCCCCCCAGTTAGATGTCTCTTTCTGGATCTCTGCAGCATCCCACCTAGACAGGGATCAGGGCACATGGCACAGCAGCTATGATTTATTTGTGCATCAATCTCCTGCACCAGATCACCAACTCCTTGAATGGAAGAGCCACGTCTCATTTGCTCCGTCCCCCTCACCAGGCTTGGTACACAGCAGGCTCTAGACAGGTTATTTGTAGAAATGGATGAATAAGGACAAAGAAAACACTCCTGGCAGACTGTTGTAGACTTAAAGAGTCAGTGGGCATGCTGAGGTAAGCCAAAACATGGGATTACCTTTAGCCAAGGGCTCTTCTGGCTCATGAGTCTGAACCTTTGTGATGTCTTCCTCTCTGCACATGGCAGGAAAGTTTCTATATGAGATGGGATATGCTGGATAAAAGCCTGAAGTATGGGGTCAGACTGAAGAATCCCCAGAAGTCAAACAAACCTGAATGCCCACCTGCCTCTGGGTTAGAAGTGAAAGGCAGTGAGGGAAGGAGGACAGGCCTGCAAAGACAGCGGGCTCCTAGCCTACTCCAACTCAGAGAACAAGATGCCTGTCAACTTGCACCAGCTCCAGCTGCTCCAGCTGCCAACTCACTCTAATTGTGGAGATACCCTGGGACTGACCAGGAAACCGATGTGAGTCTCAAAACAGGTCCTTCCTGGACATGGCCAAGAAGTAGGTGATATGTTCTTCCTCTCCTTTTTCCAATCAGTATCCCTTTTCAGGATCCAAAGATCCCTTCTTCCTATAGGCCCAGGTTCCTATATGGTCAGGCAGCCCTCAGGAAAGAGAAAATCATGTTCAATGTATCAACACTACTGAGTCAATGACAACAGGCAGTATTCAGATAATACTTCACTCTAAGGAATAAATTTCTAATGTTGGCACTTCAGGTAGTCATGAGGCTAAGATCTTATTAGTCCTCAAGGGACTGCCTATTCTATCTACAAACAAGGTGCCCCTACCCTTCCCACAGAGGAAGCTCGACAGGACTCCACTCCAAAGGCCAAATCCAGCCAACATCTTCAGCACACAGCACTCGGAAAAAAGGTTTTCCCCCTCCCACTCATGTTTAAGTATCCATATCCTGCAAGAGCAGAAGAAACATCAATCTCTTTTTGGCCTGACTCATGTTTCACCTAACAATCATTTGGTGCTCCAGAACTTATAAGGCACTACTGACTGTGACCCACAACTCCAGTCTGCTTTAGCATCTTCCATCGAAAACAAAGCTGCTGTGCCCAGCTGTAAGGCCCCGAAGGGGCATTCATTACCTGCTCTGGGACTTGCGGTGACCACGCATGTCCTTCTTGGGTCTCCGGGTGACTGGTGGGGCTGGGGTGGAGGGCAGGGGGGGTGGAGCAGCAGGTGTGGGTGAAGGAGGTAGACCATTGCTTGGCTTACTCTTGGGGTTCTTGTCAGCCTCATATTCAAAGGTGCGCTTGGGTTTGGGGACAGGGTTCACAGCGGGATCAGGGGAGCTCTTTGATGGCAGCAGCTGGGAGCTCGGACTATTTCCAGGGGTCCCTGGCTTAGTGGAGCCACTGCCTTCCCTCTCTGGGGGTGGGCCCGCCTCCCCCCCAACTCCGGTCACTCCTCCTGCCAGGCTGCCAGCGCTCACACTCGAGCTCCCTGTCGGTTCCTCCAAGGTGCCCAAGATCCCAGTCTTTTTTCTCCCTCGGTCTACACTGTAGCAGCTGCTAGGGAGCTGGGGGAGTCCCCGGCCTGGCTGCTCCTTCAGGGCCTGTTCAATTTTCTGGATCCGACTCAGCACTGCTGAGCTCTCCTTCCTGCTGCTAGGCCCCCTGAGGAAGGCACTGGGCTCACTCCGGCCTGGCCGTTTCTCCAGCCGGTAGAAGGAGTCCCGAACGGGGAGTGCCTCTCCTTCCTCCTCGGTCTCAGGGTAGGAACACTCGGAGAAGGTCCTGCTCATCCTCCGGAGGCCCTTGAAGTCGAAGGTCTTCTCAGAGCTGCAGGGGGACGGCACCACACTGGGACAGCCCACGCTGGGGCAGCCCTCACTGGCTGCCCACTCGCCCCCAGAGCCGTCCCGTTTCTCTCCACACATGCTCATCCTGGGCGAAGCCTCTCGGCGACCCTCCCATGCTGAAATCTTCTCCCGGATGCCCAGGCTGTGGGCACGGGGGCCAGTGCGGCTCAGAAAGACACTCCGCGGGCCCACTGCTGGCCCCAGGGACGGAGTGCTCTGGGCGAGGGGGGGGCAGGCAGCTACTCCCCCTACATCCTGGGCTGCCCCCTGGACATTCTCCTTCTGGTCCTCTCTCTTGCACACTGAAGGGCTTCCGTCCAAATAACCGAAGCTGGTGGCCTTGAGGGGACAGATGGGTGGTGAAGTGTCTGGGGAGGGGGCCTGAGGATTGTGGGGTGAAGGATCACGGGGGTGCCAGTCCTTGAGGAGCAGCCGGGAGCTGGTGCGGCTTGGGTACCTGCAAGCTGACGTTTCACTATCACTGAGCGGGTAGATGGGACTCCTTGGTGGGGAGAGAACTGGAGGGGGAGAGACTGACTGAGACCTAGGAGAAAAAAAAAAAAGAAGAGAAGAGAAGAGAAAATGGCAGTGAGTGGCCTGACAACACTGTGTTTAATTCTTAGAGAGCTCAGCATCCCTCTCCTAAAAGTACCGCATGCAAGTCATGTACCTTTCAGAGCTGTCCTCAAGGAAGAAGTGTTCTATAGGCCTACACTCCCTGTTGCTTCCAACGGAACAGCAGCATGCTTCCTTCCAGCTCTATTTCATACGCCCTAAGCTTCAACCTCTTCAACTGCCTCATCACAGGACTGGCATCTTCAGAAAGGACAATGCTCTCTTAATAACCATGAACAGGAGGGGAAAAAAAAAAGGGGCCTTCTGGATACTGGGCGTGAAAATATTCAGCGCTCAATGCTTCCTTGTTTTGTTTTCTAGATCTTATACTCAGATAAACATTAGCCAAATAATGAACAGTTTTCTAAAATGTATTATTGAAAATGCCCCTCACCCTTCTCAGTGTGTCAACATACAATATGTATGACTTAAAAAAAAAAAAAAAAAAAAAAGCTCCTTACTGATAGCAGGCTAACCGAGTAGGCCTCCCTGCCCAATTCATGCCCAGAGATCCTGAGTACCGTTTGTACCAGAAGCCAGTTCTGTGACAGGTCAGAGCATCCCAAGAGTCTACATCTGCCAACTAGAGAACAGTAAGACCAGTGGTGTGCTGCTAAATATCTAATAATCGACTCTTTGGGGAAGAAAGCATAGATCTGTAGCATTTTCCAATTTCCACAGTATAAATATTCCTACTGCGGCTGATTTCAAGCTACTTATGGGACCTCACTGGATATGGAGTTGGGAAGAAATGCTAATGATCAATTCTTACTCACTGCTACAAAGCATCTCCAGCAAGCCACTTTCTCAGTAGCCCCAGGTATGCACTCGAGCCCTTCGATCTGTCTTTTTGATTAGCCCCATCTCCCCGGAGGCTCTGCTACCAGACAGAAGACACTGCACCTGAGCTTGGGTCTTGATCAGATTCAGATCCCTGAGGGTCTCAAAAGGATCAGGAGGCCCCTCAAGAAAGAGTCCTTTCCAGGGGGAGGGTATAGCTCAAGTGGTAGAACGCATGCTTAGCATGCACCAGGTCCTGGGTTCAAGCCCCAGGACCTCCTCTAAAAAAAATGAATAAATAAACCTAATTACCTTTCCCTGGGGGGAAAAAGAAAAAGAAAGAGTGCTTTCCACTCTCTCAATGAGGAGGCTAGTGGGGAGCGAAGACCTATTCCTTAGCCGCTCCAGCCTCCAGCAGTGCATCACATCAAACAAGCATCAGCCATTTCCTAGATCCAAATCCACACACAGATCTTAGCAAATAAGAGGAAGAGTTCTAACTAAATGTTTTTACATATGTTTACTTATTTAATCTTCACAAAACTGTCAGGTCATCATTTATTATTATCCTCATTTTACAAATGAAAGACACTGAGGCATACAAAGGTTAAATATCTCATCCAAGGTCCTCAGCTAGTACGTGGTGAAGGCAGGACAGGAACTGACATTACACTATGTTGCTGCTCTAAAGATGAAGCAGTGGCTTCTGCCATCTTTGTGAACTGCCCAGGCCTCAGACACAGCTCAGCAGAAACCCCACAGCACTGGGCACAGTCCTGTCTCAAAAGGAACATTTCTATGTATCATCTTCCCTCTTCGTCTTCCCTACTAGACTACAATTTCTCCCAGGTGGAGGGACACATACCCACTGTCTGGAAGTGAATGACAAAGAAAGAAAGACAGGGAGAGGGAAAGGTGAGCTTACTGAAGAGAACCACGAGCATACTTCCTCCTCAGTACACTTTTCTCGTTATCTACTGGGAAGATCACTGTCAACTTTCAGAATTCTTCCCAAACCGTTCCAGTTCAAAGACAGGAGGGCTTTGCCAACACTGCATGCTACCAAGGTCTACCTGACCCTAATGCCATGGCCCTCAAAGCGAGGCGGTCCAGCCTCGCAGGCTCCAGAGCACCATGCCACCCATGGAAAGCAGCCAGCTGCCCCTGAGCCAGGCTGCTGTCACCGCTTGATCATACACAGAAAACTGCAGCTCGGGTGAGTCAGGGATTGGCCAACAATTCCCTGTTGGGTCATAGCCTCTGGCTGCCCCCGATCAACAGGAAACCTCAACATGCTTAAGTTGTTTTTAAAAGGGCAAGTCAAACAAGAGCCATCCCACGTGTACATGGGCATAGATGAGAGAAATTCGGTGCCCAGCCAAGCCGATGACCAAAGAGACTGCTCAGCGAGGAGATGTGAAAAGAGTAAGCCTCAGTTCTCCCTAGGGTAGGTAGTGGTAGGGCAACATGCCAAGCCTGAGCCTGGGGAGAGCCCGACCTACTCACAATGGAGAAAGGTCCCTCGTTTATTTCACAGAACCATGGATGCAAAAAGTCATCAGTCCCGCCTTGTAAGCCAACAAGCGTCTGGGCTGCACAAAGGACTCTGTGTTTCAGTTATTCTCAATTGGAGGCGGGAGAAGACGCCTCTGATAGAGGACAATCTTGTCATGTGTTTATTCACTCAATAAATACTTAGTGAGCACCTGCGATGTGCCAGGCCCTAGGTGCTAGATAAAAGAATAAACCAGAGACAAAAAGTCTCATCCTCATGCAGCTTGAATTCTAACCAGAGATGGCCAGTACCTAACGAGACTCAGAATCTCTTAGGAAACCTTTTCAAAACACATGTGCCTCATCTCTCCAGACACTCTGATATATGCTCCCCTAGGGATGTGCCTCCTCAACTCTCAAGGTGAGAATTCACCAGCCATGAAGCCACTGCCCCATACCGGGGCCGGGAGGGCGGGGCACACATCTCCAACAGGCAGGCAGAAAAAAGCTGAGGACCTCTGGTCCATTAGATTCCAGCATGCTTTCCATGTTTTCAGAAAGGATGAGTCTATAACTTCCCTCAGTAGTTCGAACATGGAGAAGTCCCCACAAGTTAAGAAATTCTCTCACTACCGAGTCTGCTTTAACTGAGGTTTAGTTTTTCTCCTCTGGTGAAGGATAAAATAAAGAAGAGACTGGTCCTTTCCTTTAAAGCTCCTGGTCTTCAGAGCTTTGCTGATCTGGGGCCCAGAACTACAAGTGCTCCTCGCCCAGTCCCCCGACACAGGCCAGGCCCAATGTGCTCCAGCAACTCGGGGAGAAAAGGAGGCCTTCCCATGCTGCCCTGGAGCCCAGGCACCCCTGGGTTCATCACAGAGAGGGCAGCGTGCACTCACTCCAAGGTCACAGATAAGGCCCTGCCCTCATGGGGCTCCAATGCTCCCAAGGGTTAAAACTCATTGCATCTCACCATATGTTTCTGATTCTACCTCTTATTAACGACACAACCATGGGCAAAGCCATGTACTCCCTTTAAGCTGCCAGTTTCAATTCCTCAAAATTATTCGAACTACATCACAAGTTTGTCGTAATGGGCACATGAGACTATGGATGTGAAATGATGTCATACACTGTAACTCATTATGACTATAAATAATCATCAGTAAGCTTTTCAGTTGTTCTCAATAGAGGATAAGAACACCATGGCCATAGGGTTTAAGTTCCAGCATAACTACTAACAAGTTACATGATTTTGAGCAAATAACTCCTTAAGCCTCAATTTCCTTATCTGTAAAACGGAGGTTAAAAGGAACACATACCTCAGAGGGCTGTTGGAAGGAATACAGACAATACACATCAAGTGCTGAGCTCAGTGGCTAACACACAGTACTCAGTCTTAGCTCAATGATTACTAGTATCAATAAGCAGCTGATAATTCAGCATAATTACTCGGCAAACTTTTAAAAGCAGTTTTCCTCTGTTCTTGGATTCTAAACATTGGGGTGGGAGGGGAAAAGAGTAAACTAAATAAGGCCATAATGTCTTTGCAGCTCACGTTATCAAGGCAGAGTCTATTCTTCTGCCTCTTGAATCTAGGTTGACCTTGTGATTTGCTTTGACCAATAGAATATGGTGAAAAATAAGTTGCCTGGGTTCCAAAACTTGAAACCTCAAGAAGCCCTGCAGTTTTTACCTTCACACACTTGGAATGCTGCCCTGAGACTGTCACATAAAAATGCCAGTCCAGTCTTTTAGAGCATGAGAGGCGCTGCGCAGCATAACAGAGGCACCTCAGCCGACAGCCAGCCACCACGTGAGCCTGACACATGAGTGAGGTCATCTTGGACCCAACTGAACCCAGCTACATGAGTGGGCCCAGGGGAAACCAGAAGAGGAACTGCCCAGTGAACACAAAGAAATGTGAAAAATAATAGATTCTTCTAAGCCATTAAGTCTTAGGGTGGTTTGCTACACTGCAATAGTAAAACGATGCAGGTGGGGAAGGCAGAGCTTGCATGTAACTGGCCCGCCCCATCCAACCGAAGGCCACTGCCCTGGGCCTTCCATCCCCATGCCTCTCTCCTCTGCTTCCCTGCAGACCAGCTGCCAAAGTCTGGAGGTCTGGACTGTATCTCTCTTCTTCTCTCTCTCTCTACTCAAGGCTCTGGCCCTCTTTTGGGAGTCTCCCCTGCACACTGCCTGGAAACGAAGCTAGTTCTGCAATCCCAAGAATTAGCTTCCAATGGTGCTTGCTCCCAGGTTGAAGGAGGGGCCAGGAGACTCTGTTACCTAGAGCACAGGGAGGCTTAAGGAGGAACACACTGGGGGCTAGCAGTCAGGATGCTTGTGTCCTTGTGACAATGAGTTTACACAACAAGTGGCATCTCCTTGGCATAAATGGGAAAGCGTGCTCCTCTTGGACTTCAGTTTCACTCTCTAGTTGTTTCCCAGTTCCTCAAACTGAGGTTGGAAGTGAAAGAAAGATAATCCTCCCCCTGTTGCACAAGGGAAAACTATGGCCAAGAGTGTCAGTGCCTGGACCCAGGCTGCATTAGGAAGCCAAGCACCTGGACAAAGCCTTCTTTGGGGGCTGGTCTCCCATCTGCCACTGTGAGTCTCCAGCTTCACTTCTTCAGGGTTCCTGGGACAGCTCCTGGCCAACCTTCCCTGAACCCTGAACAAAGGAACAAAGGAAGCCACATACCCCGCCGGCCACACTGTGCTAGCTGTACTAGGCTTGAGACACACCTTGGCTCTTCAGCCATTCAACCTGGTATATAGTTGGTATTTATTGAGCACCAACTCTATACCAGGTACTATTTCAGGCATTAAGGATCAGCAGATTAAAAATAGACAAAGTCTCTCTCTACAGGTTACATTCTGGTGGAGGGAGACAGTACGGCTTTATCTGTTTTGAGTAAACAGACAAGAAAAACCCTGTGAGGTGGTTATGGGGCAGGTGAAGCGGAATAGAGCAGGGTAAAGGGATAGAGCTTAACAGTGAAGGAGATCAGGGAAGGCCCCTCTGCCGAGGACCATGTGAACATAACCCTAAGGAAGTCAGCAGTGTGTGTACCCAGGGGAGGAACGTTCCAGGCAAAAGGAGCAGCAGGGCAAAGGCTTGATGCCACTGCATACAGTCGGGGGCAGCAAAGGGGCCGGTGCAGCGAGAGCGGAGGGAGAAGAGGAGGAGTGGGCTGGAGCTTAGTCAGAGGCACCGGAGAATCTATGGACCGACAGTAAGACTTGGGCTTTTAGTCTGAGAGAGAAAGGAAGCTCTTGAAGGAGCGTGAGCAGAACGACATGCTCCGACTCGGCAGCAGAGAGTGAAGTGCAGGGATGCAGGGGCGGCCGCAGGGAGATTACTAAAGGCCACTGTAACAGTCCAGACGAGAGGTTGTGATGGCTTGGGTTAGAATGGCAACGGCATACATGGATCTGTTTTGAGGGCTGTGCCAATCAGCTCTGCTGACGGAGTGGAGGAGAGGTATGAGAGACAAAGAGAAGTCAAGGATGAATCACAGCTTTTGGCCCGAGCACCTAGTAGAAAGGAGTCAGGGTTACACATTTCCGTTTGGGATCCACCAGTAGTATGTAGATATTATCTAAAACTCTATGACTAGATGAGATCATCTTGGGAGCAAGTGTACCTAGAGAAGTCCAAGGGCTGCACCCTGGGGCATTTCAGTGTTTCGAGGTCAGGCAGAGGAGGAAGAACTAGTAAAGCAGACTGGCTGAGAAGAGCACGCAGTGAGGGAGGGAGGAAGCCATGGGGAGGGATAGCCTGAGACCTTCAAGAACTAGGGAGTGATTAACTAAGTCAAATCTGCCAACAACTGAGTAAGGGAAAGACTACAGAATGAGCATCAGATTTAGCCACATGGAGGCAGGGTGAAAAGAGATTCTGGTGGAGAAGTAGGAAGGGAAGCCTGACTGGAAGGAATTCAAGAACATGGAAGAGTAGAAGTGGAGACAAAGAGCTCAGACAATTCTTTCAAAGGGGAGCAAGGACATGAGGTGGTAGTCAGAGGGGAACGGGGGTAACAGCATTCTGCTGCGCAGAGACAGCACAGCATGCTTCAATGATGGCTGGAACGACCCAGCAGAGAGGGAAAAGCTGTTAACGCAGGACAAGAGGACAAGTGCAGGAGGGAGCAGTG
This sequence comes from Camelus ferus, assembly GCF_009834535.1. Taxonomy (NCBI): domain Eukaryota; kingdom Metazoa; phylum Chordata; class Mammalia; order Artiodactyla; family Camelidae; genus Camelus; species Camelus ferus. Next base: position 53,236,858 of record NC_045705.1, on the reverse strand, counting down.
AGCCGGCAGTGAGGGGGCTGGGGAACCAGTGCCCCCCCGACAAGGGCTGGCCCGAGACTGAAGAAGCCCATCTGCTCTCATTCCCATGCACCAAGGCGAGTGTCTTCTCACACAATCTCATCCCCATGCGGCTTTATTCTTCCTTCATCCCTGGCCCTGACTGCTGCATGGATTTCCAACTCATTCCACAGAGGGAAGAAAAGGCCCAGATTTGTTCTTCGTACACTCCGCCTTCAAGCATCTGGATCCAGCTTCCTCCTCAAACTCAATGATCCACGTGATGATTAAGTCCTATCAGTTCTAAATCCTTCACGTCTCTCAGATCTGTCCCTCTCCTCGCCATCCCCACTGATACTGCTGCTGGCTTGACTCAGATCTTATCTTTCACCGAGACTATTACAATAATCTCTTAATTTCTCTCTCTGCCTTGGATCTTAACCCAGTTCCAGCCCATCCCCTTGTCTTCTGACATCTTTCTAAAATACAAAACTCATCATGTTTCAAACTCTCCACTGTCTACAGAATGAAATGCAAATTCACTGGCAGGGACCACAGGCCCCTCATGATCTGGTTTCCTATTTTTCCTTCATCATCTCATACTGTCTTTTCTTCTAAACAAACCCACTTCGCACTCTTAGTCACATCAGACTCCTTGCTCTTTACAACTCTAGGCCTTCACACATTCTGTTTCCTTTGCCTGGAGTACTGGCTTGTCCATTTAGATATCTCTGTAGCTCCTTTATGGAATTTCTCTTGACTCCACCTGCTTAGCTCAGGTAGAGATGTCTAATTTTTGATGCCCGGAAAAATGTCTATTATGGTACTTGTAACACTTTACTGGACTATAGTATTTCCTCACCTTCCTCCTTTACTAGACTACCAATGAACCTACTTAAAGGTGGTGACATTGTCTTGTTCATCTTAATATCCCCCACTCTTTGCACGGCACCTAGAATTTAGTAAGAATTAATGTATTTGTGCTAAATGACTAAATAAATGAATAGAAAATAAATGATCAGAACCTGGGCCTCCTTATGCCTACCCAGGGTACTGTTTCCAGACCACCCCGCCTCCCTCTTTGTGCCATGTGACAGGAAGAACAACACAGAAAGGCACACAAAGCACTTAGTGCCACCCAGCATGGCTGTCAGTCCCCAAAACCCTCCCCCATAAGGCAAAATTCGTACCCTAGACTAAGAGTCTAGAGACCTCTAGAGTTCTGCTCTGGTCCTGGTTCCATCACTTCCTGGGTGTGCTCCTGAGCAAGTCACCTAAATTCTGAGCCTCAGGTTCTCCATCTACAAGACAGAGTGAAAACTTGCTCTGAGTACCCTCACCTTAGTATACTAGCTGTGTATAAGATGATGTAAATTTTAAAAGTGTCTGAACATCATTAATAATTCCATGAAGACAGAAGAAATATAAAAGAAAAGTAAATACAAACAGCTAAAAGACACTTAAGACTCTGCTCTTTTCACCTCCTTCTCCTTATTCTAAAATCTCAGCGCTTAGCCCTGGGGAATCACACACTGTGAAACTGGTGCCACTGCCTCGTCTACAGGCAGCCAGCTCTGCTGCTCCATACAGGTACAGATGCCAACGCTGCAGCTGTGACGGGCCAAAACTGAGGTTTACAGGAGAGGGGGCTTAGATGAAAGATCCAAGGAGAAAGAGAGAAGGAAAGGGGGGAGAAGGCAAAGGAAATTTAACAGAGGCGCATAAACACACACACACACACACACACACACACACACACATGCACGCACACGCAGATAATTATGCATTTAGGATAGGACAGAGAGGGCATGAATTAAGGTATGGAAAGAGAAACAAACTTAAACAGAAAGCAGTGTGTGTGTGTGTGTGTGTGTGTGTGTGTGTGTGTGTGTGTATGCATAGACAGAAAGAAAGAATTAAAAGTACAAAATACATGTCCTTCCCTCTGATATTATTTCACAAGAATATGGCCCAACCCTCGGTCATTAGTGACCTGGGCCGTTCTCAGTAACATAGCAGGAAGCATTCATGCCAAGGGGTGCCCCATGTATTGTCAAGTTCACCCAGGGACTTTTTTGGAGGGAAGGCTATCTTCAGTTCTTGATGACAAGACACTTCTGAACTCAGCATGTTCTGGCCACAGAGCTTCTGAAAGTATCAGTATTGGGAGAAGACCAAGTTGGGGTAATTGGGGCAGATTCCTGGGAGTCCAGGAAATAGCCACAGAGACACTAAGATGAGCTGTGGGTGCCATGAAGTGAGCCTGTCTGCAGGCTAAGGTTACACAGGGTCCAGCTTCCAATATGTCTAGTCCCTACCAAGCAGGTGTCTTGCCCACTCTCAAAGGAAGCTGCGTAGGAGGTGGCCATCCACCATTCCAGGGATGATCAACTAAGGTGGGCCCTGTCAGCTCAGTGGGCATCAGCATCCTCCCATCACTAAGTGACCGCCCCAACTCTGGAGGTGGCATTCTCACTGCACTCCCCCAAGGCCATATTCTGAGGCTCAGAGGAGGAAAGGGAGGAAAGATGCTGAGTCCTATCAGCAAGTCCAGAAGTTTGTTCCCCAAGCCAGAGCAGGGGCTCAGCTCAGAAGCTGACATCCCACTCTGGGACAGTCCTGATAAAAATTAAAAAAAAAAAAACAGTGACACTCACAACTTGACCGTCCTGTTTCCAAAGCAGCCTCATCTCAAATGGCTGGAAGCCTACAACAGGGTCCAGGACAGCCTCATCCTCCAAGTGGGGCTACACCTGGGCCACTACCTACAGAGACTCCTGAAGCCACTCACAGCTTGTCAGGGTAAGTAGAATGGTAGCTAGGGTCAGAGCAGAAACTGAGTCATCTTTTTGCCTCCAGAAAGCACATCTAAGATTCTACCAAAGCCATTCCTGCCTGCCCCCCAGATGATTTCTAGGGAAACACAAAAAGGACTGCTGAGCTCCTCTCTGGGAGGGAATCCCAAGCCCTCTAGGATGCTGCAGCAATGAATATAGAGTATTTATAAGAAAAGAAGCCCTCTCTGAGGCAGGTAAAAATGATGCCTTACAGGAACATCCCCAGTGCCCTAGTCCAGTAAAAATGGGACTGCTGTTCAAGCAGAACCAGGCACTATGCAAAGCCAAGAGGGAGAGAAATGTAATTCCAGGAAACCATGCTAAAGACATTTATATGGTTTTTAAACATGGTCTCCAAATTCTCTGACATGCCTGTTGTCAAAATGATCTTTTCTCTTGAATATGGGCTCTGTGACTGCTTAACCAATAGAACATGGTAGAAATCAATCTGTGCCACTTTTTAGGCCCAGGCCTCAAGAAACCAGCAGCTCTTACTTTCCTATCCCCCATGCTGTGAGGACGCCGAGGCCCTGTGGAGAGGGCACATAGGTGTCCTGACTGAGGTCCCAGCAACAGCCAGCATGGACCCCCAGACATGTGAAGTAAGACCCCTCCAGGAGACACCGGCCCCTAGCCACTGAGTCCCCCTAAGCTTTGAGGTCTTTCCAGCTGAGTCCTCAGACATTGTAAGCAGGGACCAGCCATCCCTGCAGTCTCTACGGAGTCTGTGAGCATAATAAAATGATTGTTTTACACTATAAATTTTGAGAGGAGAGAGGGTATCGCTCAGTGGCAGAGCATGCACGAGGTCCTGGGTTCAATCCCCAGTACCTCCACTAAAAATAAATAAATGAATAAATAAATACATAAACCTAATTACATACCCCCACCAAAAAAAAAAACTTAAAAAAAAAAAGACTACACTATAAATTTTGGGGTAGTTATGTGGCAGTAGATAAATGGCACCAATTTCAGTACCTAAAAGTCGGGTGCTGTTGAAACACTGAGTTTGGGACCGAGTGATGCCTGTTGCGGGGATGGGGGCTTCAGGGAAAATAAGGAAAATGTTATTAGAAGTTAGAGGAAAGGGTACCCTCATAATGTTGAAAAGTTTGGTAACTCTGTCACCTGTGGTAACACGGGAAATAGGAAATATACCTAATATATTAGATGAACCAGCCAAAGACATTTCCGGGCAGAGTGCTGAAGGGGCCAACTGATGACTTCTAGGGGCTCTAGTAAAAGAGAAAAGAGGTGAGCCAGAAAGGAAACTGTTCAGTTTTGTAACAAAATTTAAAGGAAATATAAATGAGAAAGGGTTTTGTGTGTTAGAAAATAAAACCTGTTTTATTCTCTGTCTCTCTAGACAAGAAAAAAAATTCTCAAATTAAGAAATGGCTTCCAGATTGTGATAAAGGTTACACAGTGTGTGTGTGAACTTATCAAACTGTATACCTTAAACTGCAAGTTTATTGTACTTTAATTATCCCTCATAAATCTTTTTTAAAAAATCTAGAGTGGGACTGAAAGATCCTTTGTCAAGATCTAAAAAAAAGATTTAAATTGTTGCCTCATAGAATCTTACAGACAGACAGGCAAAGGTTTTCTAAGATTCTTAAGGGTGAGCCTTGCAGATCCTCTGTAAATAATAAGACTTCTATAACTCTTAAGAACCATTGTCCCGTAGCAATCTCACAGGGAAAAATCACCCGGAAGTGATCTGTACATGTGCCTTTTGCCTACTGAGCAGTGGATTATAAAGTGATTCATAAGAAGCCCACAAAGTTTCTAAAGGAAGTATATTAGCTGGACTGAAAAGAACAGATAGTATAAAATGAAAGGAAGACTTTGGACCCTTGAAATATTATGGGCATGAAGCAGATGGAGAAAACTACTCACCTGCAAGAATGGGCTACTTTTTATGAAAAAGGAAGAATGACTTAGAGGGTAGAACCAAAAGCCCTGGAGCTACAGACAAGAAAAATGACTCTCAAGCAGTAGGACCAAGACCTACTCAAGGAATTGGCAACATGTGTCTCAATGAATATATGCAGTTATGGGCCAGTAACTGCTGAGTGGCCTCCAGTTTTCCCCTTTTTGAAAAGTATCTTCAGTGGTTACCCTAAGCCTGTATTACCAGTGTATTTTGGGTGGCATATATATAGTCTTGTTAGTTTATAGGTCTTCAGATCAAGAGGAATAGTACTCAAAGAAATACACACAATGAAAGGGACTGCACCCAAACATTCTCATCTTTAGCTGGACCTGATTTAAATGATGAGATCTTATACTTCAAGCTGATGCTATTAATGGGATAAGGCTTGGGATCTTAGAGGAGAGACTTAGTGTATTTTGCATGTGGGAAGGATGTGAATTTTTGTGACCAGAGAGCAGACCAGGGGCAGCTGGTATTTTCCAAAGACAGTGACCACAACATATCCCATCTCACATGCCCATCTCACAATGTGATACTGATATTTCTCTCATCAAGTGGAACTGTTTTCTCTCCCCTTGTGTGATGCTATGATTTATAGTAAGAAACACATATTTGGTCTTCTTCCCCACTTCTGGCACATAGCTCCTAATAAAACCCTTAAAATTTCCCTAAGTGATGACAACAATCAAGGTGTCTTTTGTTATGTTAATGAAGCGACTATGGGACCGCACCTAAGGTTGGGGGCTGGCTGCCAGAAGAACCAGCCTTGTGATTAGAGGATTTGCAGCTTTCAGTCCCTCCACCTCCCACCTCTGAGGAGGGAAGAGGGGGTCAGAGGTTGATTCAATCACCAATGGCCAATGTGTTAATCAATAACACCTATGTATATGAAGCCACCATAAAAGCCCAAAAGGGCAGGGTTCAGAGAGCTTCCAGGCTGGTGAACCAGGATGCTTCCACCTGCCAACATGCCAGGCCCAAGCTCCATGGGGACAAAAGCTCCTTTGTTAGAGACCTCACCCTTTGTATCTCTTCACCTGGCTGTTGATCTGTATCCTTTAAGACCCTTGGTAATAACCTGGTAATCTAGTGAGTAAACAGGTTCCCTGAGTTCAAGCCACTCCTACTGATGCCACAAGGTATAGAGATAAGCTTTCCCTACTGAGCCCTACCCAGACTGCAATTTGTGAGCCAAAATAAATGGCCGTTAATGTTTAAAGCCACTAAGTTTAGGGTCATTTGTTATGTAGCAGTAAATAATCAGATAATACTGATGATACACAGTTAGATTCTAGAAAGCATCCCAGGTGACTGGGGGCCCCTAAGGCCACAGGTCCGTCTGGTGTGCTGTGGCCAGGACAGGCTCTGCAACAGCATCTTCTACCCATAACCCCTACTCTCCGGAGATTTTCTTCTCTGCAAGCCCCTACCCTCTTCCTGAAGTCTATGGCAAAGGCTCCAACTCTCTACTCATTTTGTCAGGGGGGCCTCGAAACCTCTTCGGATTTCACCATATCATAAACCAAGGCCTCCCTTTGCACAGAAACCTGCAAATGTGAGTTGAAATTATGGTTCCACTGTCAACCACCTGCATGGACTTTAGCTTGTTCATACATAACATCAAGTAATTGAGCCAAATGCATCCCAAGACCCCCTCCACCTCTCATACTCCAAAATAGTATGTGCAGTCTTCTATTGTCCCAGGCTTGGAGGAAACAGAAGTCAGTCAGTCCTTGACCCGAAGAAGTCTACACTTTTATAGACACTCAAGTTTCCCATACATCCATCCGTCCAGAAGTAAGGCTCCCAGAACACAATTGTGACAGCCTGCATTTATTTCCAAGTCACAATGACCCAAATGCTGGAGTTTCATAGTGAAGAAGCTGCTGAGTAAATCAGCAGGCACAAATCTTCTGAGACAGCCCCCAGTGCCTGCCAAGCCTTACAGCACAAGTGAAATCTCCTGAGAGCAACAAGTGGCAAAGTTCACCCCATCTAGGTAGCTGAAGTAGCTCCGAATATAACACTATCTTGTTTACAAGTCACCAAGCTGCTTTGAGTCCCACCCAGGTCAACACTAATATCATAAAGCCTGACCTCTGGAATTCAGAGGAACTCTGAGAATCTCATCTCCCACACCCCAAAATGGATGCAGCCAAATCTTATGCGCTGGAGTGGGAGCAGCCTGTGGGGAGGTGAAGCTGCTAAGAGTGAAGCACTGTTCCCCTTTGGCCTCACCAACAAGGAGAAAGGGAAACCTGCTCCAGAAGACCAAAATACAGCAAAAAGCAAAGCTCTGGGGGGCAAATGAATGGTTTAGGTTTCCTCCTCCTACATATCCTGCCAAATCAAGACTGGGCTGTAAAGGAAAAGAAAGAATAAATTAGCAAAACACCCATAAAAACCTAATAATGGAATGGAATCCAGGATACTTAACCCAAACTGGCTTAATGGTGGCACAGGTGAAGTCTTATTCAAATTAAGGATACAGTCTTGCAAATACATATCCTAGCAGTTCCACAGGGTCCCACGTGCCTTTCCCCACCAGTTTTTCATACCCCAGAGTCCCCGCCTCTAAAGCTAGATGCAAATGCCTCTCAGTATCACTGAGCTCCTCTGCCTCCATGTGGATGTTGTGAAGGTCCCCAGAGCAGCAAGAGCGTGAAAGGCCCAGCTTCCCAAGGCCCTAGCACTCCTGCACTCCCCAAAGTTCTGGTCACACTTGGGAATCTTTTGACACTGGGACTCCTGGGCTGGCAGTGATCAGGGCTCCAAGTCACAGCCAAACATCTATTGAAAGGTCAGACTAAGAAATCTGGGTACCAAGGTCATCAATCCAAACTTAAAAAAAGAGAATGGATCATCCCTCTTTATCCCCCACTGTCCACCACAGAGTCCAGCACCTAAGAGGAGAGCCCTCAGAGTTCACTGACGACTTCCTAAATGAATTGGTGACTTACTGCCCTACTCAGCCCAGAGAACACCCCCTAGATGTGGCTGGGGGGTGAAGGCAGCCAGAAACCACCAGATGACACTTTTGAAATAGCAATTACAGTCCAGCTGTGGCCTTTGAGAGAAGGATGAAGCTAGCCACAGAGGCCTATGACTCCATGCCCAAAGCCCAGAAAAATAGGGAGGAAGGGAGGCAAGCGGAAATGTGGCAGGAAGGAAGGGGAGACTCAGAGGGAAAAGGGCTTTTTTAGGCACATCAGAGGTTCAGATATTTACAAATACCATGCGTCATGTTATGATGGCAAGCACGCTGGGAAGCTAAAGAAGAGCAAATTGTAAAGATGTTTAAAACATGTAGCTATGTACTGCAAATAGAAACTGCCGTGCCTGTCAGCAGTTCTGATCCTGCTTTGTGACTTCATGTAAACACAGCACCCCCATCCCACCCCACACACAGTGGAAATCAGAAAAAAAAAAAAGAATGCCTGAAGGAGTTGAGAGCTCCTGGGTACGGTAATTTCTAATTCAGGTTCTAAATATACTATTTCCTTTAATTTAAGAATAATATGATACAATCATATATAATGTTTATTTTACCCCTACAGTCTCACATTAAAAAATGGGAACCTTAATTCCCAGTCTCCATCTGCCAACATAGTCACAGTCAGACCGCAGAGTAAGAAATGCCAGCAGACTGAGGAGAGCCCAGCAAAGCGGTTCCTCAGAAGCAGACAATGGAAGACAAAGACTGAGATCTAGACCTGTTTCTGCCTCGGCCACTAACGTGCGCTGGGCGAGTTCCATTTTTCTATTTGCTTTACCCAGGAAGCTGGTCCCGGCCGTTCTTAGCCTCACCCAGTTTAGAGAAGCAAGTACACAAGCACCTCTAGTCCAGTTTACAGGGAATGTGTGGGCAGGGGACGTTCTTACTGCTCTTGCTGCCAGAGAGTGGACATTCAATTTGTCTAAGTCCCAAGCTCTTACTTAGTTAACAAGCCAGAACTGAACAACTTTTGTTTAGTTGGCACAGTCCATCCTGACCATTTCCACTGGGACCAAACTCTGCACGTGTGGTATACAGAATTCTTCCTGCCTCGTTCATGTCAGTCACTCCCCAGGGTATCCATCCTGTGCCCCAATCTACCGGCCATATCCAGACTCCAGGTCTAAACAGACCAAACAGCTACGACTGCAGCTGGCCAGCCCTGAGTGTGCCACACTCCGCTGGACTCCACCTGGCAGTGCACAGCCGAGACATCCAGGAAGGAACCAGCCTGGTCCCAGTCTCAGATGAGCATCCTTCTCACAGCTATCCATTCTGGTGGCTGAGGTTCCAAAAGCCACATCTGTCCACCTGAGATTCAGTAGAAGGAGAGGCTATGAAAGGTATGTGGCTTTAATAAAAGAGGTTATTTTAGGACATCAGCATCCAGCCTTGGCCAAAACCTGAGAGGCCCCAGTGAGGGCTGCACATCTATCTGTTAGCTCTGAAAGCTTCTGTCCCATCCTAGGGAGGGAGCTAACGTTTATTGGGTGGTTTTTTGTTTTGTTTTGTTTTGCTTTGCTTTGGTGAGGCACTATCTGAGCACTCATACATTATTATATCATTTAATCCTCCAGAAACTCTATGGGATATGTAGTATTATTACTTTATAGATGAGTAACCAAAATCTAAGAGGGCATAAAAAATGCCTTGAGATGTCACTGTTTGTAGAGAGCTTGGCACAGATTATTCACCTGGATGACTGTCAGAATCATGACGATAATCAATTCCATTTGGCAGGAATCCTACCCAGGACACAGGCCATTAGATGTCCCTTGATGCTACCCTCCAGTGAGCCCCATTCCCCCAGCAGTGCTCCCCTACTCACCTGCTCAGAGTCCCCCGAGGGGCCTTAGTGCCTCCAGCTCCGTGGGTGATGCTGGAATTCTTGTTGGCAGTCATGGTCATTTCTGCTCTCTGCAAACACAGAGCCCTGCAAAGAAGACATGATCTATAAGCCAAGTTTCCATGGGCAGCCAAAAGTACCTCAAACATTTCCAGATGACCTCCAAAAGTGCCAGCAGGGTTTCTGTGGTGGGTAGCAGGAACCACTTTCCCACATATACTTAATTTCATGTGTTATAGGTTAAGAGCCACAAGGGATCCCTGATCTGGGTTGGGGAAGGGTCTGTGAGCTAACAGATAACTTATCACTTCAGAAAAATGATTTTAAAAGCTCCTTTTCCATTCTGCTTCTTCTCATTTCTTAAGTTAGAGTTTCCCAAACTCCTGGCATGCCACACAGCCTTTATGAATTTTGCCGTATTTGCATGCCTTCTGAACAACTATTTAGACAATATGTTTCTTGAATCAACTTGAAACTGACTCGCTTTTCTTAAAATATTTAACCTTGTTCTAAACAATTAATCATTCATCGGACAAATATTTACTGAGTACCCATGTCCTAGGCACTGCCATCCAGCAAAGAGTGAGACAGTCCCTGCTCCCATGGAGCTTACGTCCCAGTGGACAGAAATAGACGATAAGTGCACACATCACACGTTTGATACACAGTGTACATTTGTGTACAACAGGCATGGGGATAAGTGGTAGGAAGAAATAACGAAGCAAGATAGAGGGTGAGTGAATATCTGCTATTTAAATAGGATGTTCAGGGAAGAACATCCTGATAAAGTGACATTTGAGCCAACACCATAAAATTATGAACTATCATATTTTTAACACCTATGAAAATAAAATTAATACACTTTAAGGTATTTAACTACTTACAATGTGAAAAATGTCTATACATGTACCATATATATATAGTTAGCTAATATATCACTATGCTTTAGGAAACATTATTTTATGCTAAAATAATGAAAGGAAATAATGAAAGGAAGAAAAAGGTTAAAACTTAAGGGTGCATCCAGACTGGAAAGGAAGAAGTAAAATTACCTCTTATTTGCAGACGATACGATCTTGTATGTAGAAAATACTAGCAATACCACTAAAACACTCTTAATCTAACATGCAAAATCAAGCAAGTTTTCAGGATACAAAGTAATATTTTAAAAATCAGTTTTCTGTCTATACACTAGCAGTGAATAATCTGAAAATGAAACCAAGAAAAACAATTCCATTAATAATAGCAGCAAAAAGAATAAAATACTTAGGAATAAATTTAACAAAAGAAACGCAAGACATAGGCTACAGACTACAAAACATCACTGAATGAAATTAAAGACATAAATAAATAGAAAGATATCCTACATTCACAATCAGAAAACTCAAAGTGGCTAAAATGGCACTATTCCCCAAACTGATCTACCGATTGAACAGAATATCCACCAAATGCAGAAATTGACAAGCTGATACTAAACTCTTATGGCAATGCAAGGGACCCAAAGCAAACAATCTTGAAAAAGAAGAATAAAGTTGGAGATCTCACGCTTACCAATTTCAAAACATACTACAAAATCACAGTAATCAAGACACTGTGTACAGACATACGAATAAAAATAGAAATCAGTGGAATAGAATTGAGAGTTGAGAAATAAACCCATACATTTATGGCCAATTGATTTTTAACAAGGATGCTAAGACCATTCAAGAGAGAAAGAAGAGTCTTTTCAACAAATGGTGATCAGGCAAGCAGACATTCATATGCAAAAGAATACAGCAGGACCCTCATCTTCATACCATATCAAAAAAAAAAAAAGGAAAAATGGATCATAGGCCTAAATGTAAGAGTTAAAATTACAAAAGCAAAGCCTGGAAAAAAATATAGAGAAAATCTTTGTAACACTGGATTAGGCAATGGTTTCTTAGATATGACACCAAAAGCACAAGCAACAAAAGAAAAAAAGACATAAATGTATTATATCAAATAAAAAACTTCTGTGCTGTAAAAAGTACCGTAAGAAAGTAAAAAGACACCCACAGAATGAGAGAATTACTTACAAATCATATATATCTGCTAAGCAATTTGTATCCAGAATATATTAAGAACTCTTACAACTCAATACTAAACCACAGAATCCAATTAAAAAGTAGACAAAGGATTTAGCCATTTCTCCAAAGACATAAAAATGGCTAACAAGCACATGATACAATGTTCAACATCACTAGTCATTAGGAACACGAAATCAAAACCACAATGAGATATTACTCCACACCACCAGAATGGCTATAATCAAAAAGACAGATAAAAAGAAGTGCTGGTGAGACTGTGGAGAAATTAGAACCTTCATTCACTGCTGGTGGGAATGTGAAATTGTGCAGTCACTCTGAAAAACAGTTGGGCAGTTTCTCAGAAAGTGATACGTACAGTTACCATATGACTCAGCATGATCCACCTTTGAAATGAAAACAAGTTCACACAAATATGTGTACAAATGTTCACAACAGCATTATTCATAGTAGCCAAAAAGTGGAAACAACCCAAATGTCCATCAATGGACGAATGCATTAACAAAATGTGATATATCCATAAAATGGAATATTATTCAGACATAAAAAGGATATATTCTACAACATGGATGAACCCTGATGCCATTTTTATGAAATATCCAGAATAGGCAAATCTACGGAGACAGAAAATAAATTAGTGGTTGCTTAGGGTTGGGTTGAGGGTGGCAGAATGAAGAGTAACTGCAATGAGTATGGTGTTTCTTTTGGGGGGTAAAAAAAAAAAGTTCTGCAATTAGCTCAATAGTGGTGAGGGTTGCAGAATTCTGTGAACACATTAAAAACAAATGAATTGTACACTTTATATATGTGAATTTTATGGTATGAGAATTATATATCAATATAAATGTTAAAACTTACAGGCAAAAAAAAAATCGTTTTAAGAGTAGATGTAAGAGAAAATAAATGATATACCAAACATATTTGCAACATGAATGTGCACTCTGGCCTGGGCTACACCCTCACGGAAGCTGAATGGTGCAGGAACAGCAGTTCTCACTCTGGCATTCTTGTCACCTTGACCAAAAAGAAGTATATTTGGGTATGAAAGTTAAACCTATTTATTTATGCCACTAAGGACCTTAATCCTTGTGACCATCCTATTTATTATCTTGGTACAATTAAGCAATTGGTCTTGATGATCAAAATAAGGCAAAAACTAATTCTTGATATCATTTATAACTCTTCCCTAATTTCAACATGAAATGCACTACATCTGATTTCTTTAATTTCATGCAGGCTCTCAAGGGCCATTGTTTTGGTGATAGTGTTAGTGAGTGAAGTGGGAGCTAGAAAGGGAGAAAGCAGACAGCAGGTGATGGCAGGTGATGGTGACAGCAATGAAATATCTCTCCAGGGTGAATCCCACAGATGCTTTTAGAAAAACAAAACAAACCCTAAGCCTCACTTTTATTCTTCATAAAAAACCATCCCTACCTATTGGGAGAAAAAAATCTCTATAAATTTAAGTATACCAGCATGTTAGTGATGGGGAGGAAGGAGAAGAGGAAGACGAGGATTCAATCCTGCCACCAGAGCACCTGTGCATACTGACTCTGGTGAGATATTCTTTACTTGCACCAGCCCAGTACCAAATTAAGCGCTTGGCATATGGCTACATGTGCAACAGGAAGAAGGGAAGGAAGAAACAGCCTCTGGAAGCTTTCCTAGGCCAGTTCTCAGGGTCCTTAAGGAGCACAGTGCTGCAAGGAATCAACTTGCTAAGCACCAGCTTTCAATCATGCCCATGGTAACAACAGTCCCGATCACCATTGGAACCCACCAAAACAACACTGGACATGCTCCACCAGCTCCAGGGCAGGCCCTCAGGGAAAGGACAGAAGATCTATGGAAAGACCAGAAGCTGAAATATATTAAAAGAACATGATGAAAAATACATTTCTTCCTTTCCTGAATTTCCAACCTAAGGAGGTGGACCCACTGCTCTGAAATGCTATCATATAGTTGAATATGAGAACACAGAGCCAACTTAGTAAGAAGGAAAACTGTAGATCACTGTGATATTTGCTTGGAGCAAGAAGAAAAATCCTGGGAAGATGCAACCAAGAGAGGAGTAGATCAAAACTGCCACCAGGCCCATGGCAGTGACCCTTGGTCACACTTCTGCAAGAGATTAGCCAGGAGTTAAGGTGTCTTGGGCAGACACGGCTGACAATCACAGAAGGGCCAGCTAAGTCAGAGATGCCAACTCAGCGTGCTCCTGCCCACCTGCACTCTCTAGCCAGGTCTATCAGGGTCAGGAAATAACCCAGTAGCTTGAGGAACTGAGGACCAGACTAACCCTTTACACCTGAAGCTCAGACGTGAGCTCGCTGCATGGTTGGCTTCCTGGGGAACAGGGAACACTGCTTCCCTCAATGTCCTAAGAGTAACCCCAGGCTGTCATCTATGCTTTCAGCCTGATACCTTGGCTAGTCTGACTCAAATGAGAGAAGATGCTCCCAAGCAAAGAAAATACCCACTGGGGATAGCGCAGAGAAGCTAGGTGTCGGGGAAGAGAGGCTGTTTTATTAGTTCCCAGGCCCACCAATGGCAAAATCCAGGCAAAAACTACATGTTTGGAAAATGAAATTGTTCAATTAGCATCTACCACCAATCATGAATTGCTCAAAAACTCAGCTCTGACAAATTACAGACAACTATCTGAAGAGTTACAAGCCAGAGAAATTAACATAATAAGGTACCACTAGAACTCTTCTACAAACTCTGTACTGAGTTGGAGAGACCACAGTCCCAGGTTCCGGAGGTACAGGGGGAAGCACACCTGACTTGGAGTCAGATAACTAAGTCCAGCCCTGCCTATAGTGAGCCCTAGTCAAGTATCATTTCACACGTGAGTTTTGAAGACCGTAAGAGCAATAATGATAACATGACCTACCTCACATGACATTATTCTGGTACACTGAAGCTTAATAAATGTTTTTCTTCCAGATCATGCTTCTCTAGGTATTTGGAAGGCACCCTCTTCATTCCCAAGCTAGTCATTTTTTGGATTCCCTGCACTCCCCTCCAATCCATTTACTGTATGAGAGGCACTATGCAAGGCACTAGGATATAAAAATGGACAGACACAGTCCCTGCCCTGGAGAAGCTAACTGTAAAAAGGGAGAAAAGTGAAGTAAAAAGTAGATGCCAGGAAGGCCTTATAGAGAGGTGACATTTGAAAGTAAGCCTTAACCTATTTGTTAGCCACAGTAAGAGGACTTAAAGAAAGCAAATGTACGTTTATTATGAGAGGTGCTGCCAGATTCTTTATATAATTATAATGGTTAAAGTTGTAAGCATTTTAAAGGATTAAATCATTTAATCCTTGTGACAACCCTAAGAAGGGGGTACTATTATTATTTACACGTTACCAAGGAAACCAAGATACAGAGCAGTTAAATCGCTTGCTCCAAGTCACACAGCTAGAAAGCGACAAGGCAGGAATTTCAGCCTAGGTGGCCTGTCCGGAGCCTCAGCTCTGAGTCAGGCTCAGCACTGCCTCCAGTCACTTTCTAATTCAGCTCTCACCATTCTCTGAGGTAGTGATAACACAGACTCAATTTTCCGATGAGGAAATTTAGGTTCAGAGAGATTGATAACTGGCCCAAGATCACTCACCTAGTGAAGGAAGAGGGCATAAATGTGGACTCAGCTCTGTCTGACTCTACTGTCTACTTACTCTCCTTAACATTGATAGGGGTGCTTGTTAAAAATTCAGAGTCCCAGGCCTCAGCTCCCCCTCCTGAACAGGAATCCAAAATCTGTGGGGATGAAGCCTAGGGATGTGCATGTTCAGTAAGCATTTTGGCTAGTCTTATACACCCGTAACTGTGAAAACCTGTGTCCTACAGCGTGCTCTCTGAGGCCTTGGAGAGGTAAGAAGGGTCACCACTGACCATCTTCCCAAGAGTTTGCCCAGCTGTGAGCAAATTAAAGATGAACACTCGGCCCCTCTTCTCCCACACCCCCAGCTTCTTCAACCTGCACAGAACCATCGACCCTCAACGACAAAGGAGCAGGCACATCACGGGACCCAGTGGAAGCATTATCACGGTCTCCTCTAAACAGTTTCCTCAGTCTTCAGTGTGCTCTCAGTTCCTGTATCTCAAAACACCCCTTCCCGCCGCCCACCCCTGGTAGCTGGCAGCTGCTCCGCTCACACTTCCGTCCCTTCCAAACTCCTGGGGAAGAGGGTTTATACCTGAAGACATTAACAGGTGGTTTGCAAGAGCAAAAATATGTCTTATTTGGCCTTCCTTTTATGTTTTTAAAAAACTGAATTAGTTGTCAAACATTTTAAAAATTGTGAGTACATATAAAACACAAATAAAAATTCAGATTCTAGTTTCTCTTGAAAAATTAGAAATCTGCCATCACCATCTACCTTTCTACACGGCAGCAGTTGGCAGTCCATCTAGATGTAGCAAGCTCTCTCCAGTTTACCTCCCTCCCCACCCAAGCCTACAGCTGGCCAGCTTCACTCAGCTCTGGGCCCTGACTCTCCTAGTCGGCAGGTGAGAGCCACCACCCTAGCCTGGGTCCCAGCAGGGGAGGGTTGCGGGTAGGGCACCGGAAGCAGCCACACAAAGCATCCTGGGGGGCTGGGCTTGAGAAGCCCATCCTGGTCAGGACACTGCATCTTGGCTGCCCAAAACCCTTCATCTATCCCCCTCACTGCCACTGGAGGAGAGGCCCTCTGGAAGGCTCCAAGCTTTCGCTCAGGCCAGCCTTCATCTTGCAATGATCTCTCCAGCCCCCTCAGCACTCCCTCTCCCTACAATCCAGTCTCATCACCCGATCCACAGACACAATCTCCAAGGTCTGAGAAGGGACCGATTAAAGACCAGTCTCTGAAAGGAGCTTCTTAGAAGGAGTGCCCAGCCTCTGAGAATGAACCTTCCTAGAGCAAAAAACAGTTTTCCCTTGTTTAGGTGACATTTCTAAATGTGTGGTACTTTTCTGGAGGCTTAATTATGGTCCACCCTGCCCCTGAGGAAGGAGGCATGTGAACCCTGAGGGCGATGAGGAACAGATGCGGCATTTGGAGGAAGTCTCCCGCTGTGCTGGGGTTAGCATCAGTTGTCACCCAGAGGGAACACTGCCAAGCACTTTGCTTCACCAGTTCAGGTAAGAAGTCGACACACCGACCAAGGAGACCTCTAAACCACACGAGAGAATTTCTCCCGACCCTACATTTCACTGATTTCCTAAGCAATCTCTGGTGCGGAAGTAACAGCGGAGGAAGCAGCGTGGAGGGAAGGAGAAGGCGGGAGGGGAACTGAGCTCTGCTGTGCCCTGAGAACCTGGTTTCAGCCCACGGACTCTGCAGCTCTGTACAGCAGTGGCCCGCCTGTCCAGGAGTCAGCCTGGAAACTCGCTCTGCCCAAAGAACACCTCCCCAGACCCTCTTCACCTCCTTACTGACTCCCTCCTGCAGCCTTTCCTCAGCCCTAGGCCCCGCCAGGGGATAAGGAACAGACAGGCAGCTCCCCCAGAGGAGAGCTTAGGTCTTTCATTTCTTCCTCCAAGAGTCTCTCAGCAACTAATATTGGCACTGTGAAGTTTCAAGGAGGGTCATCGTTAGAAAGAGCTCCTTCTAAGCACCTAAACCAGAGTTCTCAAAAGCCTGAGCGTTGGAGTCTTCCTTTCTCTCCTGCAGGTGCCCCTGGGCTGGGCTGGGCTGGGCTGGGCTGGGCTGGGCGGGAGGCGCTGTGTTTACCCTTCATGGCTCCGCTGCACTAACAGCTCGGGCCTTGCCCTAGCAGCTCACCTGCACAGCCTCTCTGTTCTCTGGCCTTCCTAGGAAACTGAGCCACCCCCCAGGTCTCCTGACATCGTGGCCCACTCTGTCCACCCACGGCTGAGAAAGCCACAGGGCAGTGCCAGTTAGTTCTTCTCCATGTTTTGAACAATACTCAGAACACGGCAGAAAGTTCTGCACATAAAAGGCACACAAATAAATGTTAACTGACTTGTGAACTGATGGCAAAGGAGGCCTCCAAGGAGTCAAAGGCAAGGAAGACAAAAGGCCCTAGAAATTCTAGCACTGGCCTAAGCTTTAAAGGTGCACCTGTTCACTCCCCAAAGTCATGGCTGCTAAAAAACCAACGGAAGGGAGTTCTCCACCTATAGCTGCCACCCAGCTGGACTGTCAACCACAGGCCTTTTCCTCCCACCCCTCAGCCAATCCTGTCTGTCTCAAGAGTTTCAACCTCCTCCCTAGTGCCCCTATTATCTTTCAGAACCCTACTGCAACCACAGGTTCTCATCTGACACACCCATGAGGAAAGGCTGTTCCCGGGAAACTTGCCTTCATCTCATTCATGCAGGCTTTCTTCTCCTCCACCTCCCTTTTTCCTCCTTTCCTGATTCATTTCTCACTGGTTCTCTGCCCACAACCTTGTCTTTGGCTCTGTTGTGCCTAAAAATAAGGGATTACAAGGGAAAGGGGAGACAGTGGGCTCAGAGGTTGGGTGGATGGGTATCAAAAGCTTTAAAATGGAGCCAGGAAGGTTTTTCTCAAGTCTATCCCCTAATTCCCTCCAAGGCGCCCGACACCTTTCCTCAGTCAGTGCTCTGACATACCTTGTACGTTGGATCACTTCCATTCCAGCCCCAGGTTCTGAGAGTCTAGGTCCAGAAAGCCCTTCAAGCAAAAATGTCAAGGGGATTATGAGCCTGATCACATGGAGTGGAACCAAGAGTTGTTTTGCTAAAGACCAGAAGAATTTCCGGGTGTTTTTACAAGTCCCTATGAGGCTGAAATCCTCCTCAACCAGCAACAAAAAAAAGATGATTTTTGTTGTTGTTGTTGTTGTTGAATAATAACCAGAAAAAAATTAAGCTCTATTTCCATCTCTTCACTGTCCACTTATCAACTCCCACATCCTCTTTCCCAATTCTCCTCTCCAAAGAGGCCTTTAAGTTTGAGTTTTCAACCTCAACCATTTCAATCTCTTTTCCTGCCAGATGGTCCTTCTCCACTTCAGTACAGATTCTATGGAGGTTTGAAGCTGGGTTTAAATATTTCCTGAAAGCCTGAAATGGGGTGAGGGCTCGTTAGGCAATTCCAGGCCAAAGGAAATCTGGTTGTTTCCAAGACAGTTTTAAAAACCTAGACATAGTTGTTTCTGCCTGCCTCTCAGCCTCTCAGCAAGCGGCTTAACCCAGCTCTGCCAGGATGATGGAGCCCACTCTGTCCCCAGATCAGAGGCCCAGTCCACCCTGCAGAGTCCTGCCCTCTTTCACTTTGGCAAGAAGAACCCGGTGGGTCCTGTAATCATGATGATTCCGAGGCCGCAGACCTATCTCACACGAGTGCCTTCCCTAGGCCACTCACAGCAGGCTGCCACATCCTGCACATGCCAGGAATGTTCATGCCTCCAAGCTTTTATTCAACCAATTCCTTCCATCTTCAAGTCCTCCACCCACACTGCTTCTTAAATACCCAGTTCAAACGTCAACTTCTTTCTGAAGCCTTTTCTGATACTAAATCTTGACCTTATTCTCACCCTTCCCATGCTCTCCAGTCTAGCTGAACTCAAGATGCCTGCCCTGCTCCAGGAAAACACACCACCCACAAGCTGACCTTCTCAGAAGATGAAGGAAATAGGAAGGATTAAAGTGACAGAGCCAGTCTGGATACCTCAGTTTCCTATCTGCAGCAAAGGAAGGATACCCCACCTCTATAATGAGAACATGAAGACCAGTAAGAAGCCATGTATAAAAAAACAGAAGACATTCAGAACCAAGAGGGAACACACTTGAAGCCTTTGGGCCAAGAGTTTAACTTTCCTCCAACTCTCAGCCTCAAGACTTCTTTCCTTGTCCTCACTCTCTTAGCCAAATTTGTTTCCTATTTCACTGAGAAAATAGACAATCAGAATGGACCCTCAATAAACTACCACCATCACATTCACCACCACTGGCAACAGTGCAGATCTTGTCACTTCTCTGCTCAAAACCCTAACGTGACTCCCAATTGTTTAAAGCAAGAGCCAAAAAATGACCTACAAGGTCTTCATCATCTGGGTCCCAATGACATCTCTGACCTCATTTCAACTACTCTTTCCCCACCAGCGACACTGCCTCCTTATCATTTCCTCTAATACACAGGCACATTCCACCTCCGGGCCTCCAGACCTGCTGTCTCCTGTACCTGGAGCATACTCCACTGAGAGAGCCTGCTCCCTCATCCCCCAAGTCTCTGGTCAGACATCATCTTCTTACTGAAGCTCTTAAAAAAAAACCTTCCTCTACCCCACAGCCCCCTCAGCACTCCTGCTCTCCCTTTTTCTGTTTACCATAGCATTTATCACCATCTAACATTCTGCTTTTCTTTCCACAATTTATTTACTATATTTACATCAGCTCCATGAGGCTAGGGACTTTTGTTTTTGTTCACAGCTGTACCCTCAGTGCCTAGGACAGACCCTGGTGCACAGTAGGCCCTCAATAAATATTTTTTAATGAAAAAACATCTGCCATCAGCTCAGAGTGGTCCCACCTTGAGAGAGTGAATAGCTCCACCATCCAGGCCCATCTTCCAACCCCACGAGCCTTCTCAGTTCAGAGTCTGACCTACCAGCAGCAAGCACACCCACTCAGAAAATTCAAAAGGGGGCCACATCCTCTGAACACCCAAAAGATTCAGCGCAAGGGCAGCTTTAGCCCAAGAACAACTGAAAGTGCTCTCCGCAAAGATTACATTACATTCTTAATATATTACTTTATATTCTTATTATAAAGTGCAAGGGTCCTTCTCTGAAGCTGCATGAATTTTAAGACCTTCCTTTCCTGATGTCTACTGTTTAGACACTACTGATCAGCCCTCTCGGAAGCACTGTAAGGTAGTTAACTCTAAATCTGCAGCATACTCTCTGGGGGGAGCATTTCAGTCTCCCTGGAAGATCTTTCTGCTCAACAAAAGAGGGCACAGCTTAAGAAAAGGTGGGGAAATACCATCAGAGAAGAAGAAAAAGAGACACAAGTGTGGGCACCTAAGACTTCCATTTGTTTACTTACTTGAACCCTTTGAGGGCACCTTCCCAGCCAGGCCCCCATGCTACTGTGCTATGCTCTGGTCCTTGCCCTTGAGCAGTTCCCCATCCTGCCTGAGACAGACAAGTAAAGAAAAGGTTCTGGTACCATGTAACTGGAGCTGTGACAGAAGTATGAACACAGAGCTCTGAGAGAAGGAGAAGGACACCTGATCAGGTGGACAGGGTGGACACGGGGGAGAGCTTCCACAGGAGACAGGAAGTGACACTGGGCTGAGTCTTGCAGGACTTGTAGAAGATAAAGAAGGCAGAAGAACACTGCAAACAGAAAAGGAGAAAAAAAAAAAAAAAAAGCAAAAGCCAAGGTGGGGGGAGGATATAGCTCAGTGGTAGAGTCCATGCTTAGCGTGCACAAAGTCCTGGGTTCAATCCCCAGTACCTCCATTAAATAAACAAATAAGTAAATAAAAACCTAATTACCCTCCTCCTAAGAAAAAAAAAGCCAAGGAGATCTTGAAGCAGGCCTCAGATTTCTTGAACAGGATACAAAAAGCAACCACCATAATGTAAACTATTGATAAATTAAATAAGAACACTAAATAAGAACTCTGTTCATGAAAAAATACCATTTAGAGAGTGAAAAAGGAAGCTTCAGAGTGAGTGCACAGGTTACAGAGCTCAGCAGATTTGGGAACATCAGATCAGAGAGCAAAGTTTTCAGGAAGAAGGGTAACTCTCAACCTTCAGATCTTGGACAGAACCATTAGGGGTGGATTTCTCTTTGGAGAAAAGTCTCAGTTTTGGAAGGTAGTAGAAGAAAGTGCATGTGTACAGCCAGGCTCTGCTGCTTCTAAGTATGCATTTATCTCATTAACATAGCTGACATTATCTCTATTTCACAGACAAAGAAACTGAGGTTCAGGTAAGCAATTTGCCCAGGGTTTCATAGTAAGTGGCAGACCCCAGAGTATGGAGGGGTTGGCACTGAGCTCTATAATTGAAACCAGAGCACATAAGTCCTTTGGTCTCTGTCATATCTTGCGGCAGGACGCCATCTTCCATCCCAAGTAAACCCCTGCAGCCCTGCTCTGTCTGGACAGTTAAAAAAGGATATTGGCAGTGGTCTCATGCCTGGCCTGCAAATTCTTGGAGTTAAAATCCCATTTTCTGTAAGCCATCCAGTTCAGAGGGCCCCGAATCAACACAAAATAAATATAAGAGATGCTCCTCCCTTGCTGATCTTCAGGCCTTTTCTCCTTATCATTCTTCCCTATCTGGGGATGGAGGCACAAACACAGAAATCCTGGTCAAAGAAAGGCTCTCCCCTAAAAACGCAGTCCCGCTGGAACTGAGACTAAAGATAAGGGGAGTCCGTCCACCCATCTGTCCAACTTCTTTAATGGTTATGATGAGAACGGAATTTGACTCTTTTTCCTCCTCTAAATAAAGCAAGTGCTACCTGGCTTCTGTGGCTCAGCCTGTGTGCTGAGGTGCCCTAGAGGACCGCAGTGAGCTCACAGAAGTGATGCAAGAGACTTTAACTGTTTGAGGGAAATAAGAGCAATACTCAACATTTGTCAGACACCCTCTGAGTTCACAGTTTTAACATTAGATTGCTCTACACTATTTTCAATGATGTTACTTCTTTATGAAGCTGGGTTTTCAGCAGCTGCTGTGATAAAAAGCAATAACCATGCGAAAAGCAGTGTGGAACAGGAACTGGGGATGGCAGTATTCAATTCAATGATTCCAAGATGTGAGATGTTGTGCAGTGCCCTGTACATTCCGTAAGTTAGTGATTGTGATTATTTAAGAATGAAATTAAAATATTTTGAAATGAAATTGATGTACAACATTGTTAGTTTCAGGTGTAGCACATAGTGATTTGATATTTGCATACATTATGGAATGATCACCACGATAAGCCTGGTAACCATCTGTCCCCATACACAGTTATTACAGTATTATTGACCATATTCCTTATGCTGTATATTACATCCTCAGGAGTTATGTATTATATATAACAGGGGGTTTATACCTCTTAATCCCCCTTCACCTCTTTCACCCACCCCCAACCCTCCTCTAAAAATATGTTTCCTTTCAATTTATGTGTATAATTTTTTCAAATGCCTACTCAGTTATTAAGATATAAGCACTTACTAAGTAGTTTACATCTGAATACTTAAAAAATAAAACTTAGGTTATTTCTTTTAGCCTATGGGCACTGTGAAAAATTACTAAAACACTAAAGATCCACGAACTGAGAAAGTTTGGAAACCACTGCAACAGGATTTTTTTTTCATATATATATTCTCATTGATTGAAGTATAGTCGTTTTACAATGTTGTGCCAATTTCTGGTGTTCAGCATAATGCTTCAGTCATACATGAACATATAGTCATTTTCATATCTTTTTCCACCGTAAGTTACTACAAGATATTGAATATAGTTCCCTGTGCTATACGCAACAGGTGTCTTTAAGTCTCTGTGTCAAGCAGCTGAGGAGGAGTTCCCAGGGCAGGCCCAACCCTGCCCAGCAGGTGGGCAGCTAGCACTCAGGCCAGTGGATGGCACACTCAGGCTTCCACTGCAGCTGACAGAGCACCACCAGCTCCTTCTCAGTCCAGAGGCTGTGCACATCTGCATCAGCTTTACCCCAGGCTCCCAGGCGCCCCTCTGAACTCCCTCCCTGAAAAGCTCTATTCAGCACAGACCTCATGAATAAAACCCAAGCCAGCCCAGAAGCCAGCCGGCCAGCAGGGGACTTCCACACAGGCTCAGACTTGGGCAATGGCCACAAACCCAGCCATTAATCCACAGAGGGAGGGAACGATGGGAATCTGGGAGCGGGTGTCCACTGACAGCCCATCCACTGACTGAATGGCCAATTGGGCTTTCTGGGCGAAGATCTGCATGAAAATGACACCTTTGTTCACAAGGGGTTTCTTGCCTAAAACACTGCCTCCCTCAATTCTTCCCTGAAGTCATAATCCTCTGTTGGTGACATCACAGCTGTTGATACAATAGCCAACTGTTGTGATGTCACAAGACTCAACTTTTGTCATTTTCGGTGGGGAGTGGGGTGAGACAATGTGACAAAGGGCTGGAAGAGAATAAAGTTATAGAACTGGAATTCGCTTTTTCATGCTAATTTTCCTGGTAATGAAGGGCAATGACTCAGAAAAGGCCAGGCAAGCCAGCCACTGGCAGCAAGGCTGTATTGTATGTAGATCCATCTATACTAAGGGGAGAGGGGCGGGGTGGGGGAGCGCTAAGGCAGAAAGGGCACAAAACGGAGTTTTCAATTCCAGGATTAGCCAAACATGAATATGTTCTCAGTCTGGTCAAGTTCAGGACTGTCTCTTTCCATTATCCATCATCTGAGCCCAGAGGAAGCAGAGAAAAGCTGAAATCCAGGAAAGGCTCCAGGCTGGAATGTTCCCTGGAAATTAATGCTTGGGATATTGCACTGACTGGACTCCACACTGTCAGAGGAACAGACTCAGTTTGGACTGCATCCTAAGGATAGTGACCAGGATGGAGAGGGCACTCAGAGGCATGTCACAGGAGAAATGACTAAAGGAACTGAGAATGTTTACCCTGGAGAAGAGAAGGCTGTGGATGTAGAAGGCTGATAATTGCCTTGAGAATTCTGAAAGGCTCTCATGTGAAAAAGGGATTAGATATGTTTTCTATGGTCCCCCAAAGAGATCTCAGAAAATAAGAAGATCTAGAATGGCCAAAATGAGAGAGAATTTTTTATTCTTAAATTCCGATTAGAGACCATAAATTCTTTTTAATTCCTAACTTCTCAATTACAGACTAGGCTCTTGAGGACAAAGAATGTCTTGTTGACTATAGTATACCCCAGAATTCTGAATAAGTGGCACATAGTTGGAACTTATTAATATTTGTCAAATGAATAAACAAGTGAAGCGAGGATAGTGGTCTGCTGAAGGGACTCTCCCATTCAATAAGTATTTTTTTAACCCCTATCACATGCCACTTACTCAGTTAAGTTAAGACGCTGGGGATACAACAGTGAGAGAAGCAGGTAAGATCAGTGGTCTCCCCCCGCCCCCCCTGCCCCACCCCTGCTCTGTAGATTAGCACAGGTGGCATGTAAGGTCCTTTTCAACAATGAGATTTCCTTGATTCTTAGAGATGACTGAAATATTTAAAACTGAGAGGAAAGAGGACCCCCAAAGCCACAGATAAACCCTATCTACCACCACTGCTACTATTTACAAGCCTAGAAATCTAGACCAAGCTAAGGCTGCCTTCTCAGCTGGGGAGAGGCCTCATTCTGAGACAGCCCCTATGATGGACTAGACCAGACCACCCAGGCTGGGCATTTTATCAAAGTGCCCCAAACCCTCTAGACAAGACAAAGTGGGCTCCTATGTGAACCTGGGCTCCCTCAGCCCAGCAATAAATAAGCATGGTCCAGTTAGGTAAAATGAGGTATTTCAGATACCCTCACTTCTCTAAGGAACTTCCCCAGGAGCCAATTATCCTACTGGGGGCCATCTGAATGACAACATAGTAACTACAGAGCAATTTTCAAGGAAATAATTCCAAGATATTCTATTTTTTTGTGTTGGGGATATAGGTTTGGTTCCAACTTCTGAGGGTATGAGAGTCAAACTTTAGGTAATGAAACAGATGATTTAACAATAACGACACACAATATACCAGATACACAATATACACAGACCTTAATCTCTTCAAAGTAGTCCTTAGAGGCCTGAATTTTTGTTCTAATACAGTCTCAAAACATTCCTGAAATTCCTGTTTGGAAATTGCCCTCAGAGACTTTGGAACATTATCCGAATTTTCTCTGAAGGAAACTCTGCATCCGTCAAGGGTGCTAACTCACTCAGAGCCGTGTGACAAGAGAGGGGGCAAACTAAAGAAGAGCAATCTTGGGTCAGAATAAGTAGTAATTGTCAAGTACACTGCAGGGCCGTCACAACAAAAAGGGCGCATTGTGAGACTGCCCCAGATCTCCGCTCTTTAGAGCACAGCCACTGTTACTCACTGCGAGGTCACAGAGCCCTGTGCGTATCTAATAAACCCCAAGAGCCTCCACAGAAAATTTCTAAATTTCTAAGAAATTTCTGTCTACCATTTTAGGGGGTTCACAAGCTCCCAAAGTTCCTCCACAGACTCATTTTAAGAATCCTCGTCCTGACCCATTTCACCTTCCCTGTAAGTGCACCGGTAGTTCTGAAGGGAGGCCTACAGAGCGCAGCAGGCACGCTGACGCTGGGCACTAGAAGGGGCTCACCGGCAGCGAGGCATCTGCTTCCCGAGTCCTTGCAGTGCTGTTTCAAACCTGCATGCCAGCAGTTTACACACTACCACATACCACAGGCCTTTAGGAGTGTTAGAAATAGTTAAAGCCAAAGATATCAGACTCACAAATGCCAAATATCCGGAGACTAAACGTGACATTTTCTAATGTGGTTTGTAAACTGGTGCAGAAGACAGTCCCAAAGAGGAATCACATGTACCTTCAGTGACCACCCCTGTTTAGCTGTGTAAGTGCACATATGAAGAGCAAGCTGTGGTCATATTCCCCCCTTTCCCCAAGTCCTCCGTCTCCCTGTGGGAAGCATGGGGAATATGCCTCCTCCCTGCTTCAGGGCCAGCCAGCATGCTCACCAAACAGCTCCCAACATACTAAAAGCCACCCAAGTCACATCTGACTCATGCCACTGCTCTCTGTAATGAGGTATGACATGTATCTAAGCTCTTGTATATTTTCACATTTGTAGCCTACAATTAGGCATTTTTGAGGGATGTAGCTGACTACAGTACTGTTCGGTGACCTATAATTATTCACACAGGCATCATGGCCAATCCAGGCTTCTGTCAGGCTGGAGGCATGCTGAGCTGAGACCTCAGGGAGGAGGCTGCTCAGCTTTAGGGAGGTCCAGAGAATACTGGTTAGCGACGGGCCTCAGGGGGCCACATTGCTCTTCCTTGGCTGCACAAGGAGACACTGTCCCCTCTGACCCCTGCACCAATATTCCTCATCCACTGCCTGGCTCAGCACAGCTCACTCCTAAGCCCAAAGGTTGGCGCCTCTGTGGGCCCAGTGCCCACAAAAATGGACCCCTTCATTGGACACAGTCTCCATTACAAAAGCAATAGCAATTTAAAGCAACTTCTCAGACTCCCCACAAATTTTCTGAGGAAGAACGGGTCACACCCAGCAGCCCACAGAATCTAGCAGTCCACTGCTGTGCATCTGGGCTGCAGGAACTGACCCAGGCCACCTCTCTGAGCCAGCCTCTCTGTCAACAGCTTCAGGGACTCACTGTTCCCAAGGGCCCAACAGAGTAAACGCCCACCAGCCTGCTTCCCCACTGCTTCCCTGGCTAGGAGGGAAGACCTGCTTAGCCCTCAAGATCTGTCTCTGGTGATATTTCACATATATATTTAGCTCCATTAAAAACTGGTTTCTTGATTCTTTAATGGAAGCTCAAATCCTGATTCTAAATATAATTAAAGGTACTGCCACCAGCCAGCCCAGTGCAGCTGGGAAGTACAGCCATGGCCCACACTCGGAGCAGCACACACATTAAGTATGAGCCCAGTACCTCAACCACAATTACTCTGCAAGTTATCCTTCTTCCCCAGCGCTGGCTCCAAGTACTTGAGAATGCTTTACACTTTTCAAAAACGCTTTCACATGCTACCTGAGCTGAGTCTGCCAAATAAACCCCAGAGGTCAAATGCAATAGGTATTTTCCCCATTTCTACCAAAAAGGAGACTGAGGCTCAGGGAGCTTGTCTTGCCCCAAAGTCAGCCAGTAAGTGCAGAACCAGGTCTAGAACTACTCTGCAGCTGTGCGACCCCAGTTCTTCATATATCAGCAATTAACAGTAACTACAGGGCTTACTGGGAGAATGAAAGGGC
The DNA here is from genome assembly GCF_009834535.1 of Camelus ferus. Lineage (NCBI taxonomy): Eukaryota > Metazoa > Chordata > Mammalia > Artiodactyla > Camelidae > Camelus > Camelus ferus. The sequence goes on along the minus strand of NC_045705.1, from coordinate 53,209,251 downwards.
TAAAATACGAAAAGTACTTGGAATGGTGTCTGGTTCACAGTAAGGACCTGTTATCACTGTTGCTGTTGTTCTTACTACTAAGAGTATTATTGCCACCACCACCCAGAATCCCAACCCCAAGCCTAAAGCTCTCTCCTCTCCATCCTTCTCCGACCTTGCAAGGATAATTCAGGAGGCACTTTCATCTAACCTTGAGGGAGTCCAGCCCTAGTCCCCGCAATCTGCCTATGGAACTTAAAATCCACTGGGTGCTCTATCTTACCTCTCCACAAACTCCCCCTGCTTTTGTGAGCACACGCATACACATATACACCACCTTTTCTGCAAGTCTGACTCTCTCGTCTGCTGGCCTCCAACGTCACTTTTGCTTTGTTAGCTACCATTCTGTGGCTTGCTCTGCCTGCACTACCCAGTTTTTCATTCATTTGGTTCCTTTCTTCAACAATCATTTTTAATGAGCACCTACTATTTACCAAGCCCTGGGGGAACAATCCTTGCCCTCCAAATACACCAATGAAAAGTGCAGGAAGAGTGGGATGCACAAAGCGCGGTGACAGCACAGAGGGGCCAGAAAATAACTGTTGGAGGGCAGCACAACAGAGCTCAGAAAAGCAATGCTGAAATGAGTTTTAGAGAGTGATCAGAGTTTTCTGGACAGACGAAGGGAGAGGAGGACATTCAGAGCTAAGAGAACAGCACTTACTCAGGGCTGCAAGGCAGAATCACAGAGAATATGATCATCTCACAGTGCCAGCACGGAGAGGGTGTATGTGTGTGCACTCGTGTGTGTATCTGTGAGAGACCAAAACAGAGAAACAGAGACAGAGACAAAAATAGAGAACAGAGAGAGACACAAACAGAAGAAGTGAAGAGAGAACAATCAGACATGGGAGGGGGAGCCCACACTGCCTGGGGGTGGCAGGCAGCTGGGACAGCAAACGTCAGGTCTGCCTTTCCATGGTCTGAGTGGCAATCTCGACTCCCTGGTATGCTTACAGTGCACCAAATTTAAATGCAAAATCCTTTAACAACTGTTTTCTCTCTACTTCTGTCTTCCCCTCCTTCCCGATTCTCATTCCTGCTCCGCTCTGAGCCCTGAGTTTTAGTGCCAGTGCTTTTACACAAATCCAGCTTCATGTCCTGAGTGAAATATAATTTCATAGGAATGTAATTCTGGAATGATCTCATTGAAAAAGCACATCCAGCAAAGGCCATAAGCAAACTTCAGGCCAGCCCATTCACACCCAGAGCCAAGGAGATCGCAGACCCCTTTCCCTTAAATGGACAATGTGCCTGGGGCCCAAGCAAAGCACATCAGTTGCCCACAGATATTATCCTGCCCACAGCCAGCCTGTCTGCTTGTAGACTGAGGCCTGGGCCCAGAGCAGAGACCACCACAAACCATTCTGCACTATACAGGACAGACTCAGGAGAGCAACCAAGCAAACAGGTCTCGTTGCGTCCCTTGGGAGGGTTCTGGCTCCTGGCCAGGAAACACCAGCTGAAACTATTAACATCCTCCCTGTCACTCCGTTATCAGGCAGAAGAAAGTCCAGAAGCCTAGCTGGCAAGGATCCTCCCCACAGCTACCTGCCTACGCTACCTCTCTGAAACTCAGCTGCTACCCATCTCTATAGAGAGGGTCAGAAGGTAGGGTATTTGACTCTGAAACTAGATGGCAAAGCCAGCTCTAGACCAGTCCAGCAGGGCTGAAGCAGAGGAAAAGTGGGGAAGAAATATTATTCTCTGATGGACTTTCAAAAATTCTAGCTGAAAAATCACCAAGTTGGACTCCCTAGAAAAAATGTCCTTACTCCAAATCTGTACCTCACCCCCAATGAATCCTCATAAAATGGACCAGAAGAGGAGGAAAACATGAATGGCTTGCAGGGTCTACAGGAACTCTCGGTATTCTCTTTGCAACTTTTCTGTAAATCTAAAACTATTTTAATATAAAAAGTTTATTAAAATTAATGGCTTGTCATGGTTTCCTTTGTGAGCAATAATGAGAAAAGAGTAATCTTGGATATAAAGTCCAACTCTGCCTCTACCAGTTACGAAGCTGTGGATGAGTTACCTAACCTTTCTAAGCTTCAGTTTCCTCAACAATGAAATGGAGAGGACAGTTCCAAGCACAGAGTGTTGTTGTGCAGATTAAATTAGACATTGCCTGAAAGGACAAAACACAGACAAAGGTACTTTCCTTCTGGGCAGTGGCAGCTCCTCAGTTCAGGCAGCCTTCACCTTGGGTTCCTGGCAGCTGCGGCGGGAGGCCCCAGATCCCCTGGGCAGACCTAGCGCTGTGATGATTCACAGCCTCGTCCACGGCCGGCATTACACTGCAAGCCCACCATCATCGCCCAAAGGGCTGAAAGCCGCCTTACAGCGGGTTCCAACTAGCGAAAGCACACCTTTGTTGACAGAAACATGTTCTTCTCCTTCCTGCTTTCCCTTCCTCCAACAGGATCCAGTGTCACTGTCAGCAGCTGAGTTACTTTCCTGCGGTTCGCAGGGGTCAACCAAAAGGCAAGGCAGAAGTTGACAGAGTGGGGCTTCCAGTAGGATCAGTCGTCCGTGGTCAGGTGGGCAGGGGAAGAAGTCCGCTCTCAAATTTGCCACAAAGGACTCTTCCCCACCAGCAGCACCACTACTACCACCTCCCACACCCGCCCCGCAACCTGCTCCCCACCCTGGCCCCACATCAAGCTGGTCTGATAAACTACAAACCTGCCAAGGCAATGGGCACAGTAAGTTCCCCAAAGCCAAGAGATAAGCCCCAAGGCTGGGCATGAAGTCGCCCGTAAGCCCTGGAGCCAGATTCTTGAGCCTCAGCCACCCTGACTCCTGGCTCCATGATGTGTTGTCCATTTCCCCCCAGCAAGACTGAGGCCCCAGCCCGGTCTCATAAGTGGATGGGCTGGAGGTCAAGGACAGAATCAGGTGAAGAAAGGTACAGCTCTGATGTCATGTTGTGTCTCTGAAGATCGCTCACAAGGACATAAGGTCCTTAAAAAACTCTCCTAAACTGAAAGAGAAGTCCCGTCTCACCCTGAAAATTCAGTGTCCAAATAAGGGAGCAGTCAGTGCTAGAACAGTGAGCTTGTTCCAACTCTGAAAAGCCTGTGAGAAGCAGTTCCCAGGCTTGGGATTCCACTGACAGGTTGTAACCCCTCGAAGCACTAATGGGTACATTCTAGTGGCTAATTTCTCTGACCTTCCAGATGGCTGTACTGGGGACACACCCCAGCTGAGGCCCAAGGACATTAGTTCCTGGCAGGGAGTACGCAAAAGCTCAGCCGCCCAGCCGAGCCAGATAACAGTCCCAGCTCCAGCGGCTTCAAGGACACGTTTTGGGAAGCAGAGCTCAGGAAGAAGATGTCCTTGGAGCTATTTCTTATTTAACCAAATAAGAGCCAAATATAGCCAAAAATGAAGAAGCTAACTATGTCATCTTCTGTGCAATTTTTCTCCAGCTAATCGCCTCATACCAAGTTTACTACAATGGTCTCTGATTACACAGAGTACTGTATCGAGTGCCAGCCCACGGAGGCACTTAAATAAATGTGAAGTGTTACTATTATCATTACTAATTTCCCTTTCTTCTTCCATCTCCAGTCCTCTGCTCATAAATGACAAGCTACGTATCCTGCAATCTCAATACCATCATGTCATTCCTCGGGACTCCTTAACTGCCAATCATACCAAATTCAGATTCCTCCAGTTCTTCCAGAACCCTGTCCAATGCTGCCAACCAATCTCACCTCCCTCTTCGTCTTTCCTCCTCCTTCAACTCCCCCCACCCTACCACCACCACCCCCATCCCATCCTCCATTCCCTCCACACAAAGGCACAAGACTTGCACACACGCACATACACATACACACACACACACACACACAAATGCACTTTTCTCTCCAGGCAGGATGACTCTTTCTCCAAACATGTCCATTGCTGCATCCATGTTTTTTATGCTCAGTATTTTCCGTCCTCCCTGCTATCCAAATCCTATCCATGCTCCATGGCCCAGTCTAAGGTCCCTCTTAAACTTAGCTTGGAAAACCATTAGATCCACAAACAATGACCAGGCACCTCCCTCATGCCAGGCACTAGGGCAGACACTGAGGACACAGTAAGAAAAACAACACAGTCCTCCATGCTAACTGGTGGGAAGGGATTCAACATGAACCTCCCTGCTCACCTGAAGTGTGCAGGTAGGGGAGTCAACAATCAGACCGCAGAAGCAGCTGGCTGCAGCACTTGTTGGGGCAGAGATGAAGTCCAGTTGGATGAGGTCTTCCTACCTCTCCTTCAGCTGTTCTAAGAAGCCCCTCAGGCTTGGTGGTTTAGAATGTATTCTACTACAAGAACCATCACTGTCTCTGACAGCCTTGAGGAGCACTGCCTCCTGCATTGCTTTGGAGTTTTAGCAGCTTCAGAGGTAGGTGGGGTCCAACCCTCTCAATAAAAACCCCACCTAAAGATCAGGCACAGGGCTTCACACTCCTACCCTAAGCCAGGGAACAGAGAGAAAATGACCAACCCTGTCCTCAGGAGTTCCCAGACTTCCCAGTGCCACCGTGACCACACAGCTACTGGAGGCCACAAGGGAGGCAACCTCTTCAGGCCTCTCCAGGGTAACATGCAATTCTCAGACCCTAATAGTAACTTTACTCCTCTCGCTCCTATTCAAGAAAGGTTATCGGAATATGAGTCTGATTGCTATTATTACAGGAATAATCCTGCATACCTCCTAAATTGTTAAAAAAAAAAAAAAAGATAACTCATTCACATGCACCTTGGTCCTGACTCCTGTAGTAACCAATGTAACAAGTCCACATGACCTATCATATCAGTGCAGTTCCTCTTTTCCCCCTCAATCAGAAACAGAAGAGGCTCTCCAGGTGTAATTTTAGAGACCTTTTAGATCCAAGGAGGAAGGGAGAGAGAACACCAAAACCATCCCTACTTATATTTCCAGCAATAGAGACTCACAGTCTACCTCATCACCCAACCTCATCCCACTCTACCTGAACCTCAGAGTCGCTGAAAGCTCATCTCACATGAGACTCAACTGTTACTTCTCATGCACTAAGTATTCAGCCTCCTGCTAGTAAGACCACCCCTCCTAGCAAGGCTGGATGGGTCCCAGTCCATACTAAAGAAGCTCAGGAGCTCACCCAAAAGGCCAGTCATGTGTTTAGGGTGCAGACCTCGGGTGGCTCTGCTAAGTCAGGGCTGTCAGAAAGGCCACAGCTGCTGCTGATCCAAGCACACCTCATGCGAGCACAGTAACAGACCAGTGACAAAAGCCTTGAAGAAAAGGCAGGACAGAAAGAAGAAGCTGCCACCAGCCCTCGGATCACCAGCATCTAGTGCAGAGGAGTATACGCCTGAGCAAAGCCTGAGCAAAGCTTTGCATTAACTGTAACAGGCACCTAGTCTTTGAAACCTGTGGCAACCAGACAGCATCATCTCTTCCTTGACCGCCCAGGCTGTCCCCACTCAGTGACTCCGGAAGGCAGCCCATCGCCAAAGGCTGAAGACAGGGCCGGGGGCACACTAAGCGTCTTCAGAGACTCAGCTACACACTTTCAGTCCCCTTCCACCTCAGCCCCTCCCCCTGCCCCTGACAACTCAAATTTTCAGTCTCCACATATGTGTCTATGTGTCTGCATGTCTGAGTTTTATTTACACTACCCATGTCTGTTGTTAGCAACAGAAACAAAGTATTTCAAGGCAGAAAAGGCAAGTCAGCCAACTGGCCTGCTGCTCCCCATCCTGCTTCCAGCTCAGGGAAGAGGCTGTAAGGGATCCTCCGAGCCCCAGTCGACCATGAAGGTCTATAGCTCCCATGCACGAGGAGAACCGGCATGGAGCCAGTTCACCCCAAGTCGGTCACAGCTGTGTGGGACCCCAACCATCGGCCCTACCTCTCCTTCCCTGGAGGTCACACCCTGAACACCTCATTCTCTTACCTGCCTAGATGCTGACTACTGCTGGCAGGCAGAGCTTCAAAAGCCCAAATTCAGGAAAACCACTCTCCTCCCTTACACACTAGGAGATAGTAAAGAGGAACAGGCAACGCCTCCCTAGACCCAGACTCCAGAGAGGCGGCCCAAGGCTAAGTTTTACCTTCGCGTCCTTTCCCATCTTCAGTTTTCCTGCTACGAATCATTTTCCAAGTTCCAGTATCAGGCTCCTCAATAAAATCAACAGCAGTTACCAATCACTGCTTTGTTTTCAGCAGAAGAGAAAAAAACATGAGCCGTGACTCATGGGAGTCATGGCTGCACTCAAGGAGCTCACAGGCTATTGTCGGGAAATAGGATACAAAAGAAAATAGTTCAAATGTGAGAATCAGACTACAAGTAATCTAAAGAACCGTGGTGGGAGTGGAGGGGCGTGAGTAGCTCAGGACAGGATTCCTGTGAGCCAGGTTTTAAAGGACAAACAGTAGTTGGACAGAACGAGACAAAAGGCTGTTTGAGATGACAAGTTGGAGTATGACTCAAGGTCCCAAGGCCGGAAAAAAGGCAAATATACCCATAGTGTTTTCCCATATCCAACTGAGGCTCAGCCCTGGGAGGTAAGGAGGAAAGAGACGGGCCTGACCACGAAAATAAACCCTCCCCTCAGGGTCACCATGCTCTCCAGTCCCTCTGCTCCCACCTCTGCCAAGAGCACGCTCAGTGTTTCCTTTCTCTGCACTACTGCGAAATCCTCTCCCCTAGCGAGCAGAGAATGCAGCCAGCCCAACTCCCTAAACCTGAAAACACCCTGATGGAACTCTTGGTACTCAAGGCTCCTACTCCCACAGAAGGACAAGCTTCGTGCTCCCCCAGGTGCAAAGTAGGTCAGGAGGTGGGGTTATTCTTCTGCTGAGCCAGGTCAAGCTAAGTCTGATTCTTCACTCACTAGAGCAGGAGAAGGGGTATGAAGCTTTAAGTACAGTCTCTGCCTAGCCCAGGCAAGAGTCTCTCTTCCTTCCATTCACACTTATGGTCGTGTATACATTCAACTAACACATACTGAACACCAACCATGTGTAAACTAACATGCTGGTTGGGGCACCAAATACATTAGGCATGGGTCCATCCTCAAAGAGCTTACATTCTAGTAACGCAGATACAATAAAAATACAAATATAACAACTACCAGGAAGACTATTTTAAGTGCCATTAGAGAGGTGAAAGTCTGTGGATTTAAGTAGAAGAGATTACTTCTAACTGAAGAAGCAGGAAGGGTTCATAGAGAGGGCCACCCTCCCACTGGTCCTGGAAGATCAAATGGCAGAAGAATACAGGGGCAATCCTGGGCAGACGCAAACACATAAGCAAAAGTCTTAAGGGCAGGAAAGTAGAAGCATATGAAGCAGAGCAAGATGTTCAGTCTGACGGGGGTTTAACTGGAAGTAGACCAGGGAGAAGGAAAGCTGGAAAGACAGAGAAATATCAGATCTTACAGGCCTTTGAGAACCAAATTAAGGATCTTATCTTTTCTTTGGGAAATGAAAGGAATGATGGGTCAAGAACTGTGCTTCTGAAAGATGAAGCCATACTCAGAAATCTGGAGGCTACGGCAGAGACGTCTGTTTTAGTGGTACACCAGGAGTGGAGATTATAGACAGGGTAAGAGAGGGAGGGCACTCAGGTAATCAAGCACACAACTGGAATTCCTGTCTTTGAGGTTCAGGCTGACAGAACAATAAGCAGGCACTCCTCAGGGTTGGGAAAGGCTGGACAGCCAGCTGTCCAGAGAGGGCCATGAAAGTGTTGGTGGGGAGGGTAAGCCTTTAGGAGCTTGGGGAGGGAATGGAATTTCAGAGTTTAGGATCCTGAAAGTGGAATGGCTGCAAGTGATAAGGCCAAAGGTATGGCCATGCTACGAATACCTTAAGAGAAAAGAAGATGAAGTCTTCAGAGTGGAAAAGATGGAGGGACTGTGAGGCCAGAGCACTGAAGGACCCTTGGCATGAAGTCCCAAGTCCTAATTATGCCAGGAGACCTATGAAGAAGGTTGCAAGCAATGAACATGCAAGTCAGCACCACAAATGAGGGAAGGAGATATATGTGAAGGGAGAGACTGACTTCAAGTGGGAAAGATTGCCAGGTGGGGCTGGAAGCAAGGTCAGGGAACACAGAGTGAAAGTCAGAGGAGGAGATAAAGTTACTTCATTAGACAGGGTCACAAGGGAAGTGAAATCTTCAGGGAAAATCCAGGTTTCAGGTAGGCTCAAGAAAAAGGTGGAAAACAAGAAGCAATACCACTTTTGTCTATCAGATCAGGCAATCAAATGATAAAACTAATCCCAGTGTCAGACAGGGTGTGGCGAATGGAGCATTCCCAGACACTGGTGGAGCTACTGTAAACCAGCACAACCTTTCTAGAGGAAAACTGAGGAAAATATAAGCTCTGAAAAATATATTCTCACAGTGATATGCCACACAAGCCACAGACAGGAAGAAAATACCGACAAATGATTAAAAATAAGAACATATAAAGAACTTAGAAAATCAATAGGAAAAAGATAACCCAACTGAACAACAGGTAAAAGATATGAACAGACAATTCAAAGAAAAGGGAACCCATATAATCAATAAAATATGAAACAATGCTCAACCTCTCTGAAATCAGGAAAATGCAAATTAAAGCATGAGATATTATTTCATATTCATCAGATTAGAAAATACTGAGAAATGTGGAATCTCCAAGTGTCAGCAAAAATTTAGGGAAATGAAAATTTGTAATCATTGCTGGTGAATACATACAACCACTATCGACAGCAATCTGGTACGACCTGACGCAGCTGAAGAATCACACGCCCACTCCAGGTAGCTGCTGCAAGTAAAATCTTGTGCATTCCTCATACAAGGATGTTCATCACAGCATTGTTTTTAATACACAAAAAGGGGAAAGACTTTAATCATCTCTATCATACAACAGTACATCATATACCAATTAAACTGAATGATTTTATACATTCACACTTTTCAAAACCAACACTGAGGGAAAAAAACCAAACTGCAAAAGGCTGCATGCAGGAATGGTGTCACGTGTATAAAATTTTAAAACACACAATACTATACATACCTTTATGGACTTGTGTATATAAAAGGATAAGATATTCATGGCAACGAAACATATCAATTTCTGAGAGGAAAGCTACTAGATACACTAGCAACTCCAGTAACTCAGCTCCTTACAGGGTGGTTTTCACTCAGTTGCAATTTCATGTAACACATCTGTATTTTATCAGGAGTCAATGTAAGAGAGCTCCTGGAAATCGAAATCGCAAAAGCATTTGTTGTAAAAAATGATAAAGAAATATCCTTGTGGTTGTAAACGTAAGAAAAAAATAAATGAAACATAACTCTCGATTAAAAAGGATTACTATCTGTTATATTGTTCAACATCTCTGACAAAGATATCTGCATAAGAAATTACATTAAAGTATAAAACTTTGTCTGTCTTGAGAAAATGGTATGTTTCCTCTTTCCTCGTGGCAAGATATCAGAAGGTCAGTTTTCCAGACTGCCAAAGAACTGAGTCAAAGTCAAAGGCCATTCACAGCAACCACCTCAGTTAACAAGGTTAGGACACTCACCTGCTCCTCTTTCCTTTGGTGCTGAGGATCTGCTTCTATGTTATAGAAACTTCCCTTAATCAGTTATCTACTGTGTGACCAGTATCGTCCCCATGTGTTAATCATGTTAACTAATGTAATGCTCTAAACCAATCCTAGGACGTAAATGTTATCAATTCTATTTCACAAAATAAGAAAACTAAAGCCCAGGGTCCCACAGCTAGTAAAAGAAGGAGCCAGAATTTAAACTAAAGTTCCTGTTCCTTCTACTATCCCACGGAAAGTACAGGTGCTGTTTTTATTATGTCTTCCATAACCAGCCAGCTTAGTTCCTCTTCTGAAAAGACAGAATATAAAACCAACAAAATAGAGTACATAAAAATATCTTATATGCTGTAAGTTGTTCAGATGCAAACCACCATCACTGCCCTCCAGGAGAAGATGCATAGAGCAGGGCTGACGTTTCCACTTACACACACACACGCACGCACACCAGCAGTCAGCAGGAAACGAACTCCAAATACAGCCCAATAGAAAAGCTTTTCTCTCAACATTTAAACTCATAAAACCATGAAAGTGTGTGGCCACTCCCTTAAACATAGGTGTTTGGCAAGACAGTGAGAGATCGTCACACTTTTAGCCTTCCCTGGGCACAGACTCCTCCTGCTTGGGAATCAAGCATACGCTGGTGTTAAGCCAGCTAGGTCTTCTTTTCTCCCAATTTCCCTTAATCTCTTCTCCTTCCATGATGACCATCCTAAAAGCACTATTTCAAAGAGATACTATCTTTGGGAGGAGGAATTCTCATTTTGAGTTTCCATTTCTGATTCATCCGTAAGTCTGTGACTTTAGCTCAGAGTTCTTCAAAACTCTGAAACCCACAATGTGCTACTTTCCTGTAAGTTTCATGGCCATGCCTCAGGGGAAATATACATATGCCTTCCCCGGTACTGCAGATCCAAAGTTCAGAACAGACAAAGTCGGAAAAGGGGACACTCCACCTCTAGTCCCGAGGCACGGATGGCTTTCTAGAAGTTTAAGGGGCTAGTGGTCACCAGCAGCAGGAAAATGCCAGCAGTTCTCTGGACCAGGGCTTCACCCAGGGACAGACACACTCCCTACCTGCTCCCACCCAAAGTCCATAAGCAACATGCAAAGAATGCAACACAAATCTTCACAAAGATTGGCTAACAAAATAAGACTCGACCAAAAGGCACCGGGGGCTACTACCCAAAGGGATCCCTTAGGGATAAAACAGTGAGCAGGGACTCACTGACAGTCCCCCCAACACCAGCACTACTCATGTGATCAAGCATGTCTCCTCTGGAGCATTCCGGCTTCACCCCCACCCACATACCACAATTCTTTTCGTTCATTATTAAACCCCTACCGCATTAGTTTCCTCCCACCCCACCCAGTGGACAGCAAAGTCTACTGGAGCACAACAAGCTTAAGAACTGTTTAAAATGTTTGCGTTTTGTTCACCTTGCCTTCTGCCACCACCAGTGACTGTGCTTCCAGCCTCTTCCAGAGAGCCACTGCTCTGACATGAAGCAACTACCCCAGAGCCTCCCACTCGTCACAGGTGTACACACCACCCCTGACACACACCAGGCTCTCCCTGACGGCTCTCTCTCTACCCTGGCAACTTCAATACCTACGTGCATGACTCCACTCAAAACCCCTGTCGCACAACTGACTCCCTGACTTCAACTATACTTTACCACTCATACCTATGGACAGTTCTTGGAACTTGTCATTGCCTGAAATAACACATCTCAATCCTGTCCTCCAAAATCCTACTCCCTGACCACAATTGCCCTTCCTGCCTACCACTTGATTTTTTTACTATTCAACAGATGCTCTTTGACCTTGGTCGGGTCTCTCTTTCCTTGAGCCCTCCTCCTTTTCCCTAATTTACATCAGCCCACCTTTCTGTCTTTCCACGCAAGAACCCATTACCCATCACATCCACAAATCCCTGGCCCCTCTCTTCTCACTGTACAGCTGCCTCTTGGTATCTGAGGGGAGCTGGTTCCAGGACACCATTCCCCTCTGCCACCACAGATACCACAAATCCATGGATACTCTAGTACCCTATATAAAATGGTGCAGTATTTACATATGATCTCTGCCTAGACTCCCATATACTTTAAGCCATTTCTAGATAACTTGTAATACCTAGTACTATGCAAATACGTAAATAGTTATAAATACAATGTAAATGCTAATGTAAACAGCTGTCTGTGTGCGACAAATTCAAGTCTTGCTTTTTGGAACTTTCTGGAATTTTTTTCCTAATATTTTCCATCCGTGGTTGGTTGAATCTGTGGATGTAGAAGTCACAGATACGAAGGACCAACTGGACCTACTTGTGGAGTCTAACTCTGGATCAATTTAATCATCCGGATTCTCTGTTCCTTCATGAGGACAACTGAAAACTGCTGGTCAGAAATCAACACATTTAAACATATCTGCAAGGTCTTTTAGAGATACATTCTGAAGTAGTTATGCATGAAATGGTATGATGCTGGAATACACTTGCAAAAATCCACTGAAGAAGAAGGAGGGGCAGTGGACAAGGACAGAGAAAATAACAAACTAGTCCCAAATGTTGACAACAATTGAAGCTGATGATGGATATATGGGTGTTCATCTTCTGTTTTCTCTACTTTTTGTGTAGTTTGACATTTTACATAACAGCAAGTTCAAAAAGGAAAACCACTTAAGTTGAAGATTGATGGGGAGTAGTGCCAAAGGTCGCCCACAGATTATCTGCTAGTTACAAAGTGAAAGCTATAATTTTACAATGGAGAAATTTGGCTGCCCTTACCTTAAGCAGTAACCAAATTTAGCATCAGTTACAGTGAGAAAACCAGACATTATGTGCCTCTGATCTGCTGCATCATTTATAGTTTTTTCCCCCCTAAAATGCTTAACCTAAGTTTAATCAAGCCTCTATATCTGATTTACAGTTCACAGAAAATACAGGGGAAAGAGGAAGAACCCAAGTAATTCCTCAAAGAAACAATCAGACAAATAAAGTGGCAAGAAAATTGATGTTAAAAATTTAAGAAAAAGGAATGTCTAAAACTGAACTCATCATTTCCTACTCTACCCCTACTAAAACACTGTCCCCTCCTGTATTTTTTCCACAATGTCACCCAAGTCTCTACAAGTCATCCCTGACTTTTCATTCTCCTTCTTACTCTAGTTCAATCTATCACCAAGTGCTCTAAATTCTACCTCCTTGAGGTCTTACATTCACCTCCTCCGTTCCCCTGCCACTCTCTGACCCAGATTTTATTACTGGTTGCTTGACTTACTACAATAATCTCCTAAAATCCATCTCCTTGCTCCTAGTTTTACTTTCTCCAAAACTACTTTCTACAATTCAGCCAAGTGATCTTGCTAAATTACAGATGTAACCGTATCACTCCTGTGCTCAAATTCTTTCAGCAGCTCCACTGCCCACAGCAGCGCTTCCTAAAATGTGGTAAGGAATTGCGTGGCAGGAACTCAACACTGTATTACACAGTATTAAAGGGCATTAAGTCACAAGGTGATCAAGTCATTCACTTTGTAAATCTTTCAAACCTTCTCACTAGATTAAGAAAGTTTCCACTTTGATAATTGTGCAGAGGAGAGGTGCAGAGGCAGCAGTATCTGACAAAACTTTTTCAACAATTATTTTTTGTTTTCATTGTATTTACTTTAAAACTTATCTTCTGTGTATGACAAGTAATAATGATTTTCCACTTTAAGAAAGTAAGATAACTTTTCCTTTTAAAATACATTTAAGTTCAAAAGTATGCTGACAAACATGCAAATAATAGTTCAGAGAGGCCACGGTAACACTGTGAAGACGGTAAGCAATGAATTAAGCCTGGGGAAAACTGCCCTACAGCATAAAATTCAAATCAATCTGTATGATTGTGGTGATTTCAAAACAACCTTGCCAATTGTTTGGTATTTCTCTCCTAGAACCAGAAGGGCCCCTGTAACTACCTCAGGAACAGAATGTGGCCTACGTGAAGGTGCTTAACTTCCAAGGCTAGGTTGATAGAGGCCAGGCAACCTCTGCCCTGTCTAGGGGCAGGCTTCCAGTCCTGAGCCACCATGCTGGAGGGACCACAGGGAGTAATGATGGGAAAGGGGAGTAGGACCACAGGGAGTAGAGCTGAAAAGTCCCTGTTGCTTTAGCTTTCCCCGCTCAGGCACCACACATGGAAGTGAGTGGGTCTTCTAATGAGTGCAGCCCCAGCCACCTTTTGAAAAACATTATGTGAGAAGACCCCAAGCAAGATCCCCCAAAACCACGAGAGATAATAACAAAATTATTGTTTAAACATTCACAATGTTTTGGGGTGATGTGGTATACAGAACAATGGTAGATCCAGTCTTTCCATGCTATTCCGAGACCTGTCTCTACAGTCCCATCTGGACACTGCTCACTCTGCCCTACTATGTGCAGCAGAAAATAATAATTAATTGGTAGTTATGTGCATATAACTTTGCACAGACTGCTTCACTCTTACCTGCCTTTGCACATGCTAATTCCTCTACCTGGAATCCTCCTCCTTGCTGTGTTCATTTAGAAAATAACTATTCATAGTGGCCAAAAGGTACAAATTTGAATATATATATATATATATATATATTCATAGTTCAAAATATGAACCAGCACTATTCCCTCGGTGAAACCCTGCCCGTATCCTTGTCGCCGTCTTCCCACCAGTGACTGAGTTCAGCCTTTCCTCCCAGTGCCACTCGCATGGTGGCATAAATCACACCACAGTGCGCTGACCTTGCATATGCCTTGCTTAGTGAGCTAATAAGTTCCCTCGGGGTCGGGACTGTATGTCTGCGTGCAGCTGGGCCTACAGGGGCCCAATGAATGTTTGTGGATCTGAAGTCGTTTCTCCTTCTGCTTCCTTGTTAGTCTACTTCCACTAAAAACAATCCCACCTCCGCCTTGGCAGACGAGAGCAGAGGTGGTGCCGGCTCAGTGCTGTTCTCTCCTGGGTCTCCCACCCTAACTTCCCATTCTAGGATTTTACTTACTCTGACCCTTGACGAAGGCTTTCTTTTCTGGGTTCATGACCCTTAGATTGCTAAAAGCTGACTTTTAAGATACAATTAGGAGTGACCTACAGCTGAGCATCTGGGACCCAGGTGAGTCCTCATAACCATTACTCCTCTTCCATCTCTCACTTGGGAATTCGTCCTTAATCAGTCTCCTAAGGAGGAAGAACCCTGCTGGTCCCCTCCCACAGAGTCACACCCTTCCTAGGTCTCAACAGCCCTTCAGCCTTGGACCCTGAGTCCCCTCAGCACCAACTGTGCTTCTTTAACAGGTAACTGCCTGCCTGCGCCCACCTGGGCCAGGCTGAGCCCATCACACCAGGTAACTTAGGAGAGAGGCTGTCAGGTCGCACATCTAGGTCTAGGGTGTCAAGCACAACTGCAGACAGGACTCACTGTCAGGTTTTCAGAATGAGAGTGAGGCAATTATTCCAAAACATTAAGAAAAAGAATCTGGCTGTATTGTGTAAGGATAATAGAAAACAAACAAAAAGCAGGACTGGGACTCCTATGACCTGGGCACAATCTCTTGATCTCTCACTACAGATTTTTTTTTTTTTTTTTTTTTGCTCAAATGAATCAGAAATGTTCCTCTATAATGTTACAGAATATGTTTTTAATGGTTATGTAAAATATTAAATAAGAAATATTATAAAAATTTGAATATAGGTAGCCTTATTCACTAAAAACACTAAGTGAACAGAAGTTTACAAATTTTATATAAAAAGCAGACGTAATTCGGAAAAAAAGGTTATTTTAGGTTTTTTATCAATAAAATTTAATTCCTACTTCACTTCTTACTACAAACTTAATTATAGTTTAATTGTAAAAACTGGAACGATAAAAACACTAGGAAAAACATGAATGAATTATTTTTATAATTCTAATGAGTGAAGAAAAATTTTCAAAGCATGACAAAATTCAACTCAAAAGTCATGAAGGGGGGAAAGTTATGAAGGAAAATATCATACATTTACCTACATAAAAATTTAAAACATGTGAAAGGCAAATAATTAGCACAAAGTCAAAAATTAAAATCAAACAAGCCAAGGGAAACAAAAACCAGCAACCCCTACGGCAAAGAGCTCTACTGTAGTATGTACGTAAAAGCTCTTACACATCCACAGGGAAAAATAACGACCAAATGGAAAAGTGAACAAAGTATTTGAACAGAAAGTTCACATATGAATAAGCACAACTGCCAGTGAACATAAAAGGTATTCAATTTCACTAATAATTCAGTTCTAAATAAAGCAACAATAAGAAATCCTCTTTCACCTATCAGATTGGCAAAGACTAAAACACTCTATAACACCCATGTTGGCAAAGGTGTGGTGGAAACAGGCACCATAATATACTGTTGGTGAGAACTAAATTGATGAAATCTCTTTGGAAAGCAATTTGGCAATATTTATTAACATTTTAAATGAGCATAACCTTTGATTAGCAAATCTGCCCTTCCAGGAATTTTGCCTAAGGTAATAGAAGTTCTAGAGCAATTGGGCAAAGACAGCTGTCTGCTGTTATTTATTGAAGCACTGATTATAATAGGAAAAACTGGAAAGAACTCAAATGTCCTTCATTAGAGGCTTGGTTAAATAAATTATGATACATCTACCTCAAGAAACAGAGCACTGCTGCTAAAACGTACTGACATGAACAATAGCCTAGGTAAATTACCAAGTGAGAAAATTTCAAGCATTTTTTACTATGTTGAAATATATATAAAATTTGCCACTTTAACCACTTTTAAGTTTAAAATTCAGTGGATTAATTACACTCACAATGTTGTGCAACCGTCACCACTATTTTCAAAACTCACGATCCCAAACAGACACACTGTGACCATTAAGCAATAGGTCCCAGTTCTCCCCTCTCCCCAAGCTCCTGGTAACCTCTAATCCGACTTTCTGTCTCTATGAATTTTGCCTATTATAGATATTTCATGTAAGTGGAATCATAAAATATTTGTCCTTTTATGTCTGATTTATTTCACTTAGCATGTTTTCAAGTTTCATCCATGTTGTGTAAGAATTTCACCCCTTTTATGGCTGAATAATATTCCATTGTATGTACACACCACACTTTGTTTATTCATTCATCTGTGACTGAACACTTGGATTATTTCCATCTTTTGGCTACAGTGAATTATGCTGTTATGAACACTGGCATAAAGGACCTGAGTCCCTGTTTTCCATTCTTTTGGGTTTATACCTAGGAGTGGAATTGCTGGGTCATATGGTAAGTTTTAGCTTTTTGAGAAACCAAAAGAATTCAATTCCATGACAACTGCACTATTTACATCCCCACCAGCAATATATAAGGGTTCTAAATTTCTCCACAATGTCACCAACACGTTCTATTTTCCAGTTTTTAATTAGAGTATAATCATTTTTTGTAAAAAAATAAATGTATATACAAATGTAGAAAAAAAATTCATTGTTACCCAACTATTAACAATGATTACATTTCTGAGGTATGTGTTTATAGGATACGTTCAGTCTGACTTATGTACGTTTCCATTTTGTAAGAGTTTTTAGAACAATGTATTGCTTTTGTTATCAAAAAAAAGCTTAAACAAAAATTAGCCTGAGACAGTTTCGTGCATGCTTGCTAATCTGAAATTGTAACACATCTCAGTTCTTGTGCTATGAAAAGATCTGATTCCCAGTCCGAACTCTGACACCTTTGAATGCTCAGTTTTCTCACCTCTCAACTCTTAATGCACCTAGGATTAGATCAGAGCTCTCAATCAGTATGCCAAGAATGGGTTACAGCTACACCCAAGAATGGGTGCAGACACTAACTCCTTCAAGTCCTGGGACAGCACCAGGGTTCAGTGCCACCAGCAGCCTCCTCCTTTTATCCCAGTTTGCCTTACAAAAATCATCATTTTCTGTGTGTGTAGGGATATGAAAAAGGTTGAGCAGAAGTAAACCAGGTAACCTTTAATATCCCTTCCCCTACTGAGACAGAATTCTATGACTGTGCTGAACTAACAAGGGAAGCTAAGAAAAGGAGAGCCTTAGGAAAAATCTAAGAGTAACTGGTCATGCAGGAGAAATGAAGATCCACCCTCAAGGGCAGAAGCAAGCACAGACAAGGATTCAAGAAATGAGAACTCCACGGAAGAGAGGGCAGCTTGTACTGACTAAGTCTAGTGTCTCACCTGAAGCCACAGGTCCTGAAGTAGATGGCAAGGGGCAGGGCCTGGAGCCATGATGCTCTGGGAGAACCACCCCACAGTTACCTGTTTGGGTGCAAGACAAGTAGAAAACTTGACCTCTGTGGGAAGGGGCACTGAGGCCTGGCTAAGTGAAAGCCAAGTGAAATCCTCCCTTCCAGGTGTTCTCGGCATATCAGTTGCCAACTGTGGACTTTGCCCTTGAAATTCAACTCCTGGGGTAAAGAGATAATCTCCCAGGCATGTCCTTGTAAATTTGGCTAATCAACGGAACCCGCTTGAAGCTGAGCCTGCCTGCAGCCCCTGAAACAGTCCTGCCAACCAGAAGGCTGTGCTGAAGGGCCAGGGAGAGCTTATCCTGGCACAAAGGTCACCTATCCTAACAGAATCAGGTGCCAGGGATGGGCATCTTCCAAAAACCAGTCAAAAGCTGTTTGGAGACAAGCACACAGCTGGAAACCTCCAGTGGAAGTAGCAGGGATACTGTGAGAAGAGCCCTAGGCCTGAGGGCACGAACCTGGACCAGGCTTTGCTGATGTTACGGGGTAAGCCCCCCAAAGAGATTCTGAAGTGCGGACATGAAGTTCTAAGTTAATGAAGGAAGGCACACCAGTTAACATCTGGCCCTCACACCCTTACGTGAATCTCAGCTATTGAGTCTGTTAAGCCATGGTTCCCAATCAGCAGCAGCAAGCAACTTAGAAACTCGTAAAAAACGCAAACTCTCAGGCCCCACTTCAGACCTAGTGGACTGGAAAACAAGCTTTCCTGGTGAGTTTGGGGCAGGCTCAAGTCTGAAACCCACTGCTCTACGGCCCTAGAGAGCTCAGGACTCGAGTTCAGCCCTCCCTCCCCACCCCTCGACTTCCCTTATAGTCTGCTTTAAATGAATTTTGAGGGACTGGAATATTACTTCTCTGGTTATACTCGGTAAGACAGACACGTTTCTTCCTCCAACTCTGTCTTCCACATGGCCTTACAGGTTTCTTTTTTACTGACTAAATCCAATCATGTTCCATTCCTGCTTTCAGACGAACAACAATTGCACAATTCCTAGAGGGGTCAAACACTTCAAACACTGACCTCAACCAGTCTTTCCGGCCTCATCCCCCAGCTCATCTGGGTGTCTCTGCTCATGGTAGGTGACCGCGGGCTCAGTGAACTGCTGCTGGAGATAAAAGCACCCTCAAAAAGAGTGCTTCCTAACTACAGATCTTTTTCCTTCAGAGACAAGGAGTTACTAAAACAGGGACGGGGAGACAGGAAAGCTGAATCCCATTACTTACAAAAAAACTCCTCTGTGTGTCAGGAATCCATGTTAAATCTGAAATGCAACGCATCTTGCTCTGCCCTTCACAAACTAGTCCGTCCAGCCTGCTGACTAGGCTGAACACAGGTCTCATGAACGCTGAGGACTGAAGGTTTATAAACACCCCATACCCTGCTCTTTCAGAAGAATCCTGACCCTTGATTTACAGAATCCAAACCGGAGCGGTCCCTCAAAAAAGAAGTATCCACCAATAGAAAGTAGTCAATGTTCAATTTCCAGCAAGTGAAAGTTGTGGCCTGATAAATTTCTTTCCTCAAACATTTCCAATAAACTTGGAGACTCTAAAAGAAACCTGTAAACTAGAAAATCAGTTTACTTACAAGTGGTAGTTTACTAACAAACTACCAAAAACAAACTCCATCTTCTTACTACCAAATAGGAGGAAATCGTAATATAAGACGTCTAATTAACCTCTTGTCGAGTATTGATGAGTAAGACCATCACTCCTCCTACCCAGAAAAGGAGAGGTGATTCAGAATATCTGTTTCCAAGTCTTGCCACACATCCTGTTCTCCTCAGTTTTTGCTATGGATTGGTATTCTCAATATTTAACCAGGTACCTTTCAGAAAAAGACAAAAAAAACTAATTCAACTCCACAAACATCCAAAAGCTATCCTAGCTTCCAATGGATAGACAAGAGAACATGATGGTAAACACCACATAACAATTCAGGGGAAAAAATGCTCATTAACTAGGTAATGAGGAGGCACATCAACCAGAGGAGGGACCAAGGAAGAGCACATCCTCCGGAATCATACACACTTAGATTTGGATTTTAAGTTGGCTGCTCTGAGTTCCTCACCTGTAGACATCAGAACATCAACACATTTACACAGATTGTTGTGAGAATTTGCTAAAATGATGCAACTGGAAACACCCAGTACAACACAACGCCTGGAATAGAGCTGGCATTCTATTAATTATGTACCACAAATCTAAAATCAACAGGAATTTTTAAAAACACATATTGCTTGATGCCAAGAACTGTGCAGAACTAAACTGTATTTATCCAGCTTTCTTTTGCTAATTAGCTACGTGCCTCTTCGCACTGCAGATCCTTTCTATTTCCCTATATTCTTTTTCAGGATTCTTCTTAATCAAATTCAGTGTCTTTCTCAGCCAACCATCCCTCTCAAATTGTACCACCTTACCTCTCGTCATGCCACAGACCTAGAATACATATCCTTCACACTGGTTTTCCAAAGTCCTTACCATGGCAAACGGCTCTACCTGAACTAGCCCCACCATTTCATACCCCTACAACCACTGGCTCCCTATATGCTAGGAATGATGACTTTCTTTCTGTTCTTTCAACATGCCAAGCTCTTCCCTACCTCGTGGGCTTTCCCTTGCTGTTCCCTCTTCCAGGAATGTGCTTTCCCCAAATCTGCACATCCACAGCTTCTTCTCATCCTTGACCTTACAGCTCAAATGTCATCTTCTCAGAGAGGTCTTCACTAACTTCTCTTTTGAAAATAGCTATCAAGTTCCTGTTTCTCTCTCTTTTACTTCACCGTCATTTCCCTCATAGCGCACATCACTATCTTTAACTCATTCACTGATTTGTTTGCTTGTTTACTGACTGCTCCCCGCTACCCTTGAAGCTCCGTGACACAAGAACTTTGCTGTCTTAGGTACCTCTCCATCCCCAGCACAGAGAATGGTGCCTAGAACAGAAATGGATACTCAATCAAGGTGTACTGAATGAACACATAAATAAAAATTGTTTCTAAACAAGAGAGGCAAAGTTGGACACCCCTCTAACCCCAACCCTGCTGCCTCTTTCTCCAGGCTAATTGGTGGCAGCAGAAGATGGGGTCTCAGAGAAAGACTGTACATTAAAAAGAGAAAAGGCTGAAGAGAAATAAACCCCTGGGGGAACACAAACAGATAAAATCATCCCAGCTCCCCAACTGACACTGACTGCTGTCAGGGGCTGGGATGGCGCCCAAATGCTGCAGTCTCCACAGCTTTCCTTATTTCCTCACTAACTTTTCTTTTCTTTTTTTCTTTGGTGGGGGAGGTAATTAGGTTTATTTATTTATTTTTTTAGAGGAGGTACTGAGGATTGAACCCAGGACCTCCTGCATGCTAAGCATGTGGTCTACCACTTGAGCTACACCCTTCCCCCTCCAACTTTTCTTATTGTGGTAAAATACACATAACTCCATGGTTTTCTCCTCCAGTTACTATAGCTTCCCAGGGCTCAAGTTCTTCCAGCAAAGCTATGTAGACATCGACCTTGGGTACTTTTCAGGTATAAAGAAATCTGGATGGCATTGCTTTTGAAACCTACCTGGGTTTACCAAACAGTTGTGGATTTTGAAATGGGAAAGGGGGGGGGGGGGGTAAAAAAAGCTTTTCTATTTCCCTTTAATGAGATTTAAATATAACAAAATTTTCCAGTTGTTCTTCATTGTTTTCTTTTTAACTTGATCCCTGCCACTTCCCTTTGGGCACTTACTCAGAGTTAATAAAACCCACTGCCCTCCTTCCCATCAGTGTCCTCACAGCTGGCTCTCCCAGCACAGTTGAGCAGTAACCCAATTCTGAGCAGCAGTGATGACTCAAACCCAGAGAGGCTGGGACCCAGAGAGGACAGCGCTGCCCATTCCATTTCAAAAACAGCAGTGTATCTGGCATTTCCATTTATGTCTGAAACCAAACGGGTGAGTAAATCAGGGGGCTAGAGGGAGGCAAAGAAAATAAGAAACTTCAGTGCTCTCTTTCTAGATTCCAAGTCCCAGTTCTCTGAACACAGCCTCTGAGTTAGTAAGTCACAGGCTGCAAACCAAGGTCACAGCCATTGCCAAGTTCACCTTAGCTATCCCAGGTATTCTCCTTTTGAATTCAAATACCACACTTCTTTATAGTTGTCAGGGTCAGTCAGGTTCTTTAATTTCCTTTCCCTACTTGCACCCATTTGCCAAGTGACAAAAGTATATGCACATATGGGTCTAACCACCTCTACAAATGAGGATAGAGCCCCATGTGTGGTTTCCACATCCTGTGGTCTTCACCTCTTTTAATTACTCCTTCAGAACACAGGGTGGGTCAAAAGTGGCGAATACACTAAGCGAGGTGGGGGAGCCTGGTATAACTCTGTGCCAAGGAAACCCATCTCCAGAAAGGAGTGTCAGGCATAGTTTAGTAGCTGAAAGTGCCACCAAGAGCTTCTCCTGACTGTACAGGGAGCTGCTGTGGGGTCTGGGCTCCTGCCTGGGGGAGCCTACAGAAGTAAAACCGCAGAAGAAAGAAAACGTTTGACCGTAATCTGCAGAGTCTGGTCTTCTAAAGCAAGAGGAACCTTAAATTATAAACAGCCTCACTCAAAGGGAAAATCTGTGACGCACCTACTCCCAGGAACTCCCCATTCCGCCTGAGGCCTGCCTGGGTTCAGCAGGCCCATAAATTGGCACTGTTGATATGACCTTCCCAGGCTCTATTTCAACAAGAGATAACAGCAAAGCTGAGAGCTTGGGTAGCACTCAAAGGAGATTTGAGGGACTTAAAACACACTGCTAAATTTGGCAGCAAATGTTCCTGCTTCTTGCAGTTGAAAAGGAAATCTCTTTATAATTACACTTGTAGATAAGATGCACCAAGCTACTTGTGCTACTCGTTCTCGTGAGGAACAAGTTAGAACCTCCTCGTCCCAACCCACCGCTCCTGAGACTGGCCTCCGTGTTCACTGCTGAGGCAAGTCTCACCTGGGGCTGGGGAGGCAGCATGTCTCTTGGAAGACAAAGTGCCAGGAGCTTCTTACACAGCGCGCTATCTGAGCCACAACCATCTGCCCGATGCAGATACTGGCTGCTCTTCGCGACCTAGCTCCTCTGCTCCTGCGTGCACGCGCTCCCTCAGCCCGCTTCCCATCTCACTCTCGCACACAGGGCTCGGCCACATGGCACTCATCACTCATCAGAGAGGGTCTTTTCAGCCTAGAATCCCCTCTGGTTTACATAGTTCCTTACACAAGAAGGTACAGAGCTATGATCCATGTACTGACAGGGGACACTGTGACTGCCCTACTGATACTAGATATCTGTCCAAGACACGGAGGAAGGGGACAGTGCCTGACATTTCTCAGCAGAACAAGCCAGACAGACTAGCCACTCAGAAACACACTCCGCTTGGCTTACAAGGGAATCATAAATATAACAATAATTGTTCACACTGCATAAGCACCAGATACGAGGTACTATTCTCAGCACCTGACATTTACGACTCACTCCAACCCTCGGAAACAGTACTACCACCACCTCCACTTTACAGAAGAGGAACCGGAGCATGGAAGGCTAAATCACTTACCCACGGCTACAGAGCTGAGAAGTGGCAGAGCCAGAATGCGAACCCCGACGGCCTGACCCCCAGAGCCCAGGCTCTAAACGTCACTCTTCCGTTGGATGGCTCTTACCCTAACACCCAGGCCTGTCTTTGAGCACAACTGGCTCACTGCAAGCTCAAAAGGAGGGAGGGCCAGTTGGACAACACTGCCAGCTTTTTCACTGAGAGAAGGAAGCAGTGATGGCAGTGTTTATTCACAGAGCTGGTCTAAGTCTATATAGTAGAACAAATGAGTACCCCAAACATCTGTCGACCAAAATTTCTCCAGAGGCACCAAGTGAAACCAGCCACCTCCTTTCTTACTGACCTGGCTACAGCTTACTGAGGGCTACAGTCTCTTTGCAGGTTGTTACAACCAGGCCCTATGCAGCTGAGATCAAATTCCCAGTCTCCAAGTCATGAGAACCAAGTCAAAATGCTTCCTAGAATCCAGCCGATGGGGTTAAAAAAAATTACTCAAATTTTTTTTAAGCATAAACTATATATCTTAGTCAATTTGAGAAAATAAAATTATCAGTTATTATACTTAATTTCACAGAACCTCAGGGAATCTAGTTGGAAATACAAGATATACATCTCAAGAGTCAAGTGAGCATGTCAATGAAAACACCCAATCCAAACCTCCAACTTCCTAGAAGAGGAAACTGAAGCCCAGAGAAGCCAAGTTACTTCCCCAAGGTCACCCAGCAAGTCAAGTGAGAGCCAGGACTAAAGCTCGGATCTGCTTACTACCTGGCCAGGGCCCTTTCCACTGCTGAGTGCAGGTAGAGACGTTCACGGGAGGGAGAGATCTCTAAGAACAGCAGCAGCAAACATTTATTGAGAGCATATGTGTGCCAGAAACTAAGCTAAGTGCTTTATATAAATTAACTCATCTAATCCTGGCAACAAATCTTTGAGATGGGTAACATTACTCCCAATTTACAGATGAAGACACGAAGGTTTACAGAGGTTAACTCTCCAGAGGTCCATAGACAGTAAGAGGAAGAGCCAGACTGCAAGCCACCAGAGCCGGGCCGTAAAGCCTGTGCTCCAAGCTGGGACTCGAAGGACACAGAGGTAAAATTTATGGAAGCGGAGGTGAGACGTGCTGGGATGGCCTGTGAGCAACTTGGTAAGGGCCTCCCATGCTGGGTAAGGGAGGACCTCCGGGGTCCTGCTGGGCTGGCCTGCAGGAAAGAGGCAGGCAAGAGGCAGTTCTAGACTCCAGTGACTGGGAAGGGTAAGGATCCTGCAGGAGGATGAAGCTGAGCCTGTGAGGCTGGGCTGGGAAGGACTGCCTCAGAGACTCTCCTGGGGTCTTGACAGAAAGATGAATAAAATGCAAAGCATACACTCCTTCTAAAAGAAGAATCTGATTTGACTTTCTGGCCATAGAAACCCTAACCTGATTAAGAGTTGCCAGCCTTACTCTCCTCAAAGTCCTGCTCTAAGTTGATAATAATAATGGAAAGCACTGAACACTTCCTGTGTGCCAGGTACCAGGCTGAGAGCTCTGTGTGTTACCATTTCATTCGATCCTCACCACAATTCTAACAAGTTAAGTACTACCATTATATCCATTTTACAGATGCCTCATAGAAAACTGAGGCTCAGAGAGATTAATTACCTAGGTCACACAGCTAATAAGTAGTAATGTCGGTTCTAAATCCAGGCTTATAATAAGACCCCTGAGGTCCAGCTATTAACCACTTCTCCACACTGCATGCAAGATCCTCTCATACTATGCGCAAATAGTTCCATCACAGCTGCTCTAAGGCAGCCCCATACACTCACTGAGTATCTAACAGTCACTGAGGGTTGAACAAACACATTACAAGTTAACTCACTTAAAAGCAAACTATAAAACTCAACTGTCAGAACTCCATAAGGGAGCCTGCGTTCCAAGACACAAGTGAGCACACCAAAATCCAGTTCCTCGAACAAAGCTCAAGAGTTCTAAAAACTAGCTGACTTTATACTTTTCTTTCCAATTTCCCCATTTCCCTTTCCTATTCCACCCTCCCCACACACACCCCCACCCCCATCGTTTGACACTCTCAGAGAAGCTTCAGCCCAGGCCTAGAACCCTCACCCTCCTCCTATTTCCAGTCGGTCAGCTGGCTGTCTTCCATCATTCAAATAGTGCTACAAATCAGAGTCTAAGAGTTGGACCCTCTTTCTTTTTCCCAGCCTAAAGCATGAGATGGCCATTAACCCTACCCTCAAAACCTGAAACGTTAGTAGGTCTTGGTTTCTACTCAGTCACACACATAGAGGCTCACACTGGGGAGGAAATAACTGTAATACAACATTTAATACAACTTACATGGGACAACTTACATGTTCATACTTTTTTTTAGATCCTCCCCACCTCCTGGCCCAGATCCTCTGTATTCACTGATTAATGGGTAAACAGACTAAGAGGACATATGGGCACCAGAGACACCTCCGAGCCTAAGAGCAAATGAACAGGGGTCTCAAACCCAGTGCCAGCCACCCCCACCCACCCCTGCCCTCCCAAGGCTTGTTAGGCCCTCCACAACACTGTCTTCTTGAGCACCCTGGGGACAGGCCAGCCTGCTAAAACATGGAGGCCTCCTAGGGCAGCCCAGGTACCCCCTCTTTCACCCCTGCTGTCCCTGAGAACCACCTTCTCCCCAGTCCCCTTGTCCAGGGCCTCTCTCCTGTCTCCTTCTAGTAGTCTTCCTACTACTTCAGATCTTATCTCCCCCAACCCTGTTTATCTTACTTTCCCCAGGTTCAAACAGTCCTTCATTCACTGTGATGCTTCCTATTAGTCAATCTCCAGCTCATACGCAAACACCTTCAGTGACAAGTCACACAGAAGAAGAGTCAGGATCTTTGAGAAACAGGTAGTTTCATGACAAACTCTTAGGAATAGGTCAGCTTTGGTTAAAAGGCTTCGTATCCTGATTACATCTAATTCACCCTTTATAGAGACAGTGCAATCTAACATTCAGGCAGTTTTTAGATGAGAAAGAAGAGTATAGTGATTATTTCAGCAGCCCCTCAACAACAGTATTACCAGAGCCAAAAAAAATAAGAGAAGGTTCTTTGGAGAAATCCTTCAATAAGGCAGTCTAGACTCGTATGACATCCTCCTCTTCCCTCAACACACACACACACAGGCACGTTTTCTAGGGCCTACTGCTGTAAACAGAGACCCTAGAATTTTTTTCTATCAGACAATATCACGTGGCATGTCCCCCTAAGAAAGATGTACCCAGCATTTCACCCTACCCTCCTAGTGGGACAGGTGCACATAGCACCTCCTCCCCAGCATAAAATAGACCTGCAGAGTCTCCCTCCCCACCCCCAGAAGCAGCCACTCATTAATGCAAGTTTTCCCACAGAAAGAGAAATCTCTGCAGACCATGCCAGATGGTCATTTTTTTCTTTCATGCCCTCCTAGCCCCTTCTCCACTTTCCATGTTTCTTCTAACTCAAAGAACTCAACTATCTGCCAGCAGGCTTTCCCTCCCCTCCCCACGGCCTGCTCTCCCAAGTGAAGGTGGTGGCACAGAAGGGAGAAAAGCCAAAGCCCTGCAGGGCTGCTGCCTGGCCTCCTGCAGGCTTCACACACATTCCCTTTGCGTGGCTAGCTCGGCTAACTCTCTTGGGCCCAACACTGGAAATCAGGAGTCTCCAGGGCAGTGACAGGTAACAGCTAAGAAAAGCAACAGGAGGACATTCTCAGTCTCTCAGTCTCAGGGAGATTCTCTGGAAGGCCCAGGACTCAGACCCTCCCACCTCCCTCAGGTGCCCAGCAGACATCCCACCCTGGAAGTAGCTCTCAGTGTCAGACCAGGTGGGGAATGAAGCACAGACTCTCTTAATTCCAGGCCAGCACTGTGGCCATGATACCTGGGCTTGGTTGGGGTGCCCCTCCAAATCGTATACCTAAGCCCTTTATTCCAGAGACAGGGGCAGAGCCAGCAGAAGTGAGGATGGCCCTGGCCTGTCCTACAAGGTATTTCAGTCTCAACTTCCCTGGGTAAATGATCGTTCTAATTTTAGAGAGGGAGTCCAGGGGGAGAGTGCGCAGGAAGAGAAGCAGAGGAGGGGGAGAGAGGGAGTGAGAACAGGAATGTTACTTTTTAATCCTTAAGGAACATGGAGAGATCCAATTGGTGACTCAGCTCTGGGAAGCAGGACTGACAAGGAGTAGGGAACAGCTGCAGCCTCAAGCTATGCTGTGGACAGCTTTCCCCTCAGGTCGGAGAGACTGCTGTGACAGGACTCACCTGGGGAAAAAGGCTCTGTTTAAAAAAAATCTTCCTACTGAAGGGCTCCTCAGGGGCTTCATCCCAGGCACCACACCAGGGCCCGGTGGCAGGTGTTCCTCTGCCCGACAACAAAAGCTGGGCTGCTAGTGGGGTGCCGGCCCCTCCCTGTGTTCCCACCTGGGATGCCACGAGCCTCACAGAGTCCCCATGACAGATCTGGGGTGCCCTTGCCCAGAGGCTCCACTGCCCTGCTATTTGGTTCCTTGGCATAGTCCCACGGCATATCAAGTGTCTCTGCCCTTGGAATTCCCACTTCCTTGTTTCTTGCTTGCTTGCTTCCTTCTAAGCTATAGCCACAGGTGCCTGAAAGAGCCGCCCAGCCCCCAAGGACCTTTCAGAGTAATAACTCTTCCTGTCCAGTTAGAACCCTGCCTTCCAGACCCAAAACAGAGAAACACCTCTGCTCACTCAAAAAATTTCCCCAGCAGAACTCAGAAGGCTGAGGGAACCAGCCCTGGCAACCAGTAGCCCCTCTTCCAGCTACTAAAGTCTATGACTTCATAACTGCTGTGGGACACTGGAAAAGCAAAGGGTCCCTTGGAATCCCTCTCCTCCAAAACACACGAGTCAGGTGACCTAAGGAAAGCTTCATCTCCGAAGGATCACTTATGAGGCTCCAAGTCTACAGTGAACATCAATCTTACTATATACTTTCCAACCCAAAGAAAACACTGTTTGTTTCCTTTAACATGTTGAAGTTTTAAAAGATTTTTCTCACTTTTATTTATAAATGCAAAAAAGAGGGCACTTTATAAATGTGGAAACCAGAATAGAGAGGCAAAGTGACTTTCCAGAAGAGAGAGGGGCCATCCTTCAAGTGTATATATCAAGTGTATCTTACGTTATATAGAACTTGACTTGTTCAAAACCACTTTCGTGGAAATTATTTCATTTGCTCCTCCCAAAAGTCCCGTGAAGTAGTTATTATCATCTTCAGCTCACAGCTAATAAATCTGAAGATCGTAGAAGTTAAGGGTCTTTCCCAGGGCCACCTTTATGGCAAATTGCAGAACCTGGCCACAGTTTGAGTCTCCAAACCCCACACCCATTATTCATGCTGCTACACCAAAAGAAAGATAACCTGCTTGCCCTCTTCACACAGGTGGGGGCAATACAATTAGAGGAGCTGCTCAACCACATCCACACAAGCAGGGAACTGGGGCCATCCTGGGATCCTGGATTTGCGATGCCCACCCAAGGACCCACAGACTCAGAGAGGCCTCCTCCTCACATCCCCCGACTTGAGTCCCAACCAACAGTGCCACACCACATCTCCCCAGTGAAACAGAGGTTTCAACCAAGCAGAGGAGCCCTGGAGTGGAGTGAAAGGAGGCATCACTTTAGAAGTGGCCCGTCTGAGGTCCAGGGCCACTGAGTTCACCCTTGTGGAGCCTCAGGCCACAGCAGTGATGCACACATGTCCACATTCAGGGAGCCTGACTGGGGACACGGCCAGTGCTTTCATTGGCAAGCTGACCCGAAGTTAATCAGAAGGCCCCCTCATTGTTTGCCAGAGTACAAAAGACATTCTGTTCAGAAAGTTCAAGAAGAAAAACCAAAGAGCCAGGACAGCAGCTGTTCGCTCATCCCACAGAGAAACCAAAGGCATCCACTAAGTTGCCTGAGGCCCGGGAGAAAGTTTAAGATACAACATGGCTGAAGCGGAAGCACATCCCCTGTTGGGTCTCCACCGTAGGGAGTGCCCTCGGCTTTCAATCCACCTGATAAGATCACTGACAACCTAGCTACCCTGTTACCTATAAAAGTGCCTTTCTGGAAAGGTCTCCTCTCCTAGGCCGGAGTTCACCACACACCAGTCCTCCAGGTCAGAACAAGTTTTACCAAAACATAGGACACAGAGCAGAAGGGGCACATGGCATGGACACTGTGTGCCCTAAGATTTGGTTAAAATATTAACTAAGGAATCCATTCGGCAGAACCACAGTACCTCACGTCTCTTCAGGCAGCCTGGCTCTTAGCAGCAGCTCACTCTGAGGCATCTGGGTAAGAAACCTCTTTGCAGGCCCCTCAGTCCCCAGATACTCCCTGCCTCTACCCCATATAATTCTTAAGAAGCCACCCCAGGTATTTTTTTAGGAAAGTCATCCCATATATATTTTTAGGATGGACTTTATTAATGAAGGAGGAAAGCTTGCTTACCAAGTTACCTGGAGCAGAGAAAGAGAGACTGAGCTCGGTTCAGATATCCCTAGGACAGTCCCTCTGTCCTAATAACTACTCCAGAGAGACCTGGAACTCACCACAGGCTCCCAGCTGAGTTAATTAGCTTTTTTTTTTTCATTAGGTCAGACACAGCAGCACCAAGAGACAAAACAGACAGTGTTCACTAGAACAAACCAAGCCACTCAAAAGACACCAGGGTTTTCATGTAAGAACTACAAACATAATGCTGGAGTGATGATAACTCGTTTTTCCTACATAAAAGACTCTTCCTGTAAAATATCTCGAGACTTTGCGCTAAATGAAAGTAGATGATGATTCCTATAGTGAAGTCTAAACACCTCAGGTTCAGCAAGAGTGCGATCAGCTAGATTTGCAAAGTCAAGAAAATTGGCTGTTTCCCTCTTCCTTAAGCTAATAGAATCCAACTGTTGGAGCATGACATCATTGCTGAGCCCCAAACCCAGGGCAGAGAGTACAGACACTCGCCTGCCTCCCAGAAAACAGCCCAAGACTATGGCCAGGAAAGGAGGAAAAACAATCCAAGCCCGGAGCTGACCTTACCTGAAAGTCCCGGTGCTTTCCTGCCCACTCCATTCTCGGCAGAGTCTGGCTCACACTACAGTCTGTTAGGGAGCCCAGGGCCCCAAAATCCACTCGCTTCGGCTCGGATACCTGCTGCGAGCTTCCCACAGCTCCTTCCTCTGACCTTTCGTGGCGCTCCCTCCAGCCAAATGAGCAGAGCACGGCTGGCCGGCCTGGCCAGTCGTCATGGAGACCCTGCTCTCGCCAGCGCGCTTGCTCCCGATCTCTCCCTCCCTCCCCTGCTCTCCCTCCCTCCCTTTCTCTCTCCCCTAACCCCTCCCTCTCTGTCTCCCTGCTCCCTCAGTTCTGGGAGGCTTTCACGAAACAGCACTGTCTTTTGATCGGCTGGGTCTCTGCACGCATTCCACTCCTCCTACCTCCCTTCCAGGCAAACAAGGGATCTGGGCTGCTCCTGGGAACTTGCTTCAACAGCTCAGAGGGGAGAAGGGAGAAGACAGTGAGTGGACTTGTTTTGCTCCCCTCCAGTGTCTCATTTTTTATAACTCGGAAGAATCCCGGCCCGGGGCGGGGGGTGGGGGGGGAGCTTGCTGGAACACTTGGAGGGGAAGCAAGCCCTTCCTCTGGGTCCTGGAGTGCGGGGAGGAGGACCCAGATGCACTGCCTTGACTTGTTTGTGCACTTGGGATTTTCCGGGCAGCAGTTGAGGCGGAAACGCATTCACATCCCAGGAGCTCGCCCAGACTGGCCTCTCTGCTTACCTTGCTGCCTGCCCAGGTTGTGGGGATGGCCTTAACCAGTGCAGGGACTCATGGTATTAGTGCTGGTGCCAAAGCAGTCTCTCATGTTCCTGCAACGGAGAGGGAAGACACTAGGTCAGGACCAGTAAGAGTCCTGGGAAAGTCCAGAGTCACAACCCAAGCAACAAACATGACACAAATACAGCCTAGAGCCCAGGCTTTTTTAAGCTGCTGTCACAGCCAGAAATAATATCAGTTCTGTTCAAGAGTTAGCATAGTGCCCAGGACACAGTAGGCCCTCTAAGTTTAATCCCCCCCATGCAAATTTCTGCTTTGTAATATTCTTTTACATGCACTATTTTCTTTGATCCTCAAAATCCTTTGAAGTATACTGGATAGCTATTATTATCACCATTTTATAGATGGGAAAACTGAGGTTCAGGGGGATCAAATGTTCAGTCCACAGTTATAAAGCTAGTTAGGCAGTCGAAGAACGAACAATAGACACCAGTTCACTACTCCTTAGTCTGGTACTTTCCACTAAAGTACACTGCCATCTGATCTTAAAAACTAACAACTTTTTTGACAGCCAGTTATGAGATACAAGGCTGGGTTCCCAGGGCAAGACAGACTCTTTCCAAGTCATGATGATGTAGGCCTACCATTCTTTTAGCCTGAAGACTCCACAATAGCGTCTATGCAATGTGGTACACAGGTAAAAGAAAAAAGACCTGTCCTATAGCTGTGAATTACCTTACACTTTCCCAAAATACTCTCACAAATCTTGGCTCATCTGTTCAACCCAACAGACCTGAAAGTTAGAATTGGTGTTATTATAAATAGATTTGTTAAAAAATCTAAAAGAGATCAAATAACTAGCCCCAGGTCACAGAAAATAACAAATCTAGAAATGTACCCAAGCCTTTCAACTCTCTCCTGTGTATTAAGTAGAATAGTTGTGAGAGCATCAGGCAGAGCAGGGGTCAGAAGACTGTGGCAGTGCCTGGATCCATAACAGCCATGTGCCCTTGGGCAAGTCACCTCCCCTCCCAGTTTCCACCTATAAAACCCACCCCCTGGGCAAGCAATGGGGCCAGGATGAGCATGAAAAGAGATGATGTGTGTGCAAGCTCTGTCACTAAACCAGGCACTGAGCTAATAAGAACTTCACCTCAGCTGCTTCTCGCCACAAACAAACAACCTGGGACAGCTGGAATGCCCCCAAGCAGAGGACACTGAGGCTCAAGCAAGACATTTTTCAATGCTGGTTCCTAAAATAGTGCTAGAGAGATCCTGATAGAGTCTTTAATTCAGCGATCCTCTGCACAATCTTTGTGTTTCTGACATCTCCAACATACCACAAATTTCTTAAAACAAGATTTTAACTGACTTGAGTTTAAAAAGTAGATGTATGTCAGGAGCTAAGGTAGGAGGAACGTCACCAAATCCAACAGAAAATAACAGGATGGCACGAATCGTAAGTGAGGGTACTGCTGCTTGAGTGAAGCACTCAGAGCTTCAGAGGGCGTATCAATCACCCACTAGAAATACGCAATCTGACCTGAGTACCAGCCCAGGAATCCTCGCAGGCCCTAGTGCCCCTTCCTGCCTGCAGGGGAAGACAGGGTGAACCGGCAACAGCAACACCATCAAATCACTGAATGTCTCCCATCTCCCCGCTCCTCTTCCCAGCAGGCAACCCCCAGCTCTTCTCCTGATCCCCAAAATGCACGTTCCACCTGCCCAGTCTCCATACTGAGAAAGAAGAGGTGGCGCCCATTCATTTCTACAATAAGAATAAGAATTCTACAACAATTCACAGTTACAACATTAACACCAACTAATGTTTACTGAGCACTTACCATATGTCAGGCATTCTTCCAAGCCGTAAGAGGAGCCAGGGGCCAGGGCTGAGTACTAAGTCAGTCTCTAAAGTAAGATAAACTTCAAAAAGCCCTCCAGACCAGACACAGAATGCAGGCCATGCTCCCCCTAGCGGCACACTGCAGTTATAGAGACTCCTTGGGGCCTTGCCCTGGGCGGAACCAGGTAAGGACGCAGTTAAGAGCCCCCTTCATGGGAGAACTGGAATCCTTGCTTGAGTGCTGAGATTGTGTATAAGCTGTGCGAACTGGGCAGAGCAAGAGGTCAGCTGAATTCTTCTGCTGCCTCTGCAAGGCTGGGTCCAGATCAATCCTACTGGACCTTTCCTGAAGGATAGGGCTTTTACTGCCTTATGTGGTCCAGCATCTGCTGAGAGGCTCACGTGCAGGCTTGTGCCAGAAACCTGGGAGATGTCCTTGCAATCTTGCATATCCCTACCTCTCTCTCCCCACGGCCAATTCACTTACAAATTCCAAATAATTCTACTTCCAAGATGTATCTTTTACCTGCCCATTTTTCTGCACCTCCATTGCTACCCTAGTCTCTTCCCTTAACAAAATCCTCCTAATTGCTTTCACTCTTGCCCTCACAACACCACTCTCCCAGGGCTGTCTGAATCACCCTTCTACAGAAGATCACGTCATTTCCTGCTTAACACACTTCAATGGCTTCCCACTGCATTTAGGATGAAATCAAATTCTCACCAGGACCTGTAAGGCCCAGCATGATCCTTCCCCATCCTCCTTTCCGCATGTCCCCTGCCCTCCCCTCTGGGTGCTGGCTACCCAGGGCTACTTTTAAGTTCCTCAAAATGTCAGATTTTCTCCAGGCTGTTCCCTTTGCCTGGGATACTCCCCCACACCCTCGTCTTCGCCTGGCTGAATCTTACCTGTCTTGCCTCAACTTGCCTCTCACCTCCTCAGAGAAGTCTTCCATGGTTCTCCACTCTAAGTGAGGACTTATCCTCCCTGGCACTCACCTTAACCTTTAATTGTGCATTTGTCCAATTATTTGCTTAAGGTCAGTCTTCTCCCGTGAGCGCCTGAGGAGCAGGAACCTTGACTGTTCTGCTAACCAACATATTCTCTGCATTTAGTATACGGCCCAGCTCACTGCCGGTGCTTAGTGAAAATCTGCTGAATGAATGCATTAAAACCCGTTTCTTCCTGCCCAACAGGAAGAACAAACTTAGAACAGCTATTTCATGTCACTCATTGTATCTTTTCGTAGACTTACAAACTATAATTACATCTCCTTTCCTCATGTGCCTTGCCTGTGGGCGCAGCCAAAAATTCCTGTAAAGTCTCCCTGTGGTTTGTTTCCCAGAACTTTCCTCTTAAGGTCACTCTTCTGGGGATGTGCTTCAGAGTTTTACAGCCTCTCCCAATCCCAGAGTGCCCACTCACAGGCACTCCACCACCAGTGTCACTGCCAAACCAAGCGGGATGCAGGAATGGCCCAACGCCCACAATGCAAAGATTCTCGGGTCAGCTCCATTCAAGGACAAAAATGCTCTCTCACCTCCACTGTGCAAGTCACTGCGCTTACAGAAAATATACTTTTGCTTTAAAAAGTCATCTTAGGTTTTATAATTTGGAATTGGGTGTAAATGTTGTTTGAAAAAAATTGTTTTTCCATTACTGAAAAAAAACCAAAAACTGAATACTAGTGTCTGGGGAAAAAATAATGAGGGACTAAGTAACAGGGAGTGTGACTAAGTCCAGCCCCCTTCTCGTGATACACATCACCACCACCACTTGAAATCCCTTCTGGCCTCATCTCCTGCCATCACTGCCCCATTACAGGCACAACCACAGCACACCACTGCTGCTCTGAAAACTGCCTTTCCTTCTCCCTCCCCAAACTGCTCATACCGTTACCTTCCCAACTAGCCTCTCCTTCCCAACTAGCAAAATCATATTGCCTTCAAGGCCCAATTCAGTTATCACCTCCTTTGTGAAATATTTCTTGATCTCCTGGCAGAATCTGGTTGTCGACTATGTAAGCCCCCAGCAGTCTGAAGATGCCTTAATTACGGTGTTTATATCATTTTGTCACCATCTGCGCTCCCATTGCCCCCACAGTCACGAGCCCCTTGAAATCTATCCACTTTCATATTTCATTCAGAGTGGGCAACTAATTAATGTGTTGGATAAGTGAATCATTTAAAGAGTCTTTAAAAAAGAAAAACATAAACAGCTGTCCCCTCCATAAGATGAGGGAATTTGAGTAGGTACTTACATAGTCTTACTTACTATGTAAGTCTGTCCACTCAAATTCAAGAGGAGAAAAAAATATATATGTATCTATATGATGACTGGATTCTAGGTTTGGTTACTACAAGAGATTATAGTGGGTTTTTTTTTTTTCGTCACTTTAAAAACTGAAATTCCAATTCTGAAGACATGGGAGCAGAATAAATCTTTTAAAGTCACTTCTTACTTTGGGAACAGAATTCAAGAAAAGAAAGCTGTTACCTCAGTATTACTGGTTGGATCCTGGACTGCCTAAGAGATGCCATATAACTTCAGATGTCTCTAGGGGGGCCAGCTCTCAGTGTCTACCAGATTGCGGTCTAGCCACATGTCCACTGAAGATACCCAGTTCTACCCATGTGACCAGCCCATTTTCCAACATTGCACTCTGGCTGCCATGTGAGCAGGCAGGTTCACACAAGAACTCTTTAGGACTTTACAATTTTTCCTTTTCTACCTCTAAGTGGCAATGTGGTTAAGCAGGGAAAAGTTAAAAATCCAGGAGTAGAGAAGAGTCATCAGACTGGAGCCCAGGTCCCAGTTACGTAGTGGGGAGATCTTGAGCAAGTCCTGTCCCCTACAGGGCCTCCACTTTCTCCTGCAGACAATGAGACGGCTACTGGGCTGTTAGAACTAGCTGTTCTCCAACGGCCCCTTCTAGCTTCAATGTTCTATTGCATTGTTCCTTCGCAGTCACCCAGTCCTATTGTTCTGTCCTACTCACCTTGTCCCTGTGTTTTCAGAATGAGTCCAAAGCAGTACAAAGACTTCTTGTTTCAGGGGCTACACAATCTCCAATCTAACCCTCTCAGTGCAGCTCCATAGGCTCTGGAGTCATCTGGAGTCTGGGATCAGATAGAAGACCATCACCAACAAAAGGCAGCCTTTCCTGGAGGAAAAGATGGGAGAGTCAGGCTTCCTGCCTAAGAACAGCTGGAGAGAGAAGAAAGGCGCCAAACACAGGATGGGGAAATTAGAGGACAGGCTGGGAAGTGCCCGGAAGAAGACTGCAGCTCTGCCGTCCATCTGAAACAAAGCAGCCTTCACAAAGCAGAAGGACTGGCAATATCTAAGTTCTCCTGGAAGACAGTCTGCCTACTGCCAATCAAGCAGTCTCTTCATGGGCTCCACCAGGGCCTGTGAATCCAGATGGCAGTGCCAGCCCTCCTCGGCCTAGGACCACAGCTGCAGGAGCGCCAGGGTGCCAACCACTGCTATACACACCTTGCTTCACAGCCTTTCTGGGGAAACAGAGAAATATCCACTCTATGCTCAAGTCCTGGCACTTTATGGTAGGAAATTCTTCCAGGTCCTCATTCCTGCCCTAACCCACCTGTCTCTGACCCATTTTCCACTCACTCCCCTCCAACCCTAAGGCTCTGAACTAGGAAAGTATGGGATTCGGCCTGTATTAGCCTGGATCCCACTGCCCAGTGGTGAAGCAGCTACTGGACATCTCATGCTGGGGTGAGCACACTCTCCCTCCATGTGCCAGCCTTCCAGCCCTAGTTCACCTCCACTCAGCTCATAACCCTCAGGATGAAGCTCAAAGTTTAGATCCCCAGGGCACAAGGTACCCAATGCCTTGATCCAGTCTCTTGGAGTATCTGTCACAAAGTCCATCTATGCACTAATTTCTGGCATCTCTCAAATCCACAGTCTCCTTAACAATGTCCCTTGTTAAGTCCACACGTTTTAACACTGGGCCACATAAATACAGTCTTGGGGCCAGGAAAGACCGGACCCAGGACACAGTATCCCAAACCCCTTCGAGAAGCACCATTTACCCTTCCAGAATGAGCTTCTCATGCTTACTTGGCTTAGAACTCTGACCTCAATCAAGATCTTAACCTGTCATGGTTGAAACTTCAGGATAGGAGAGGTAGGGTGCAAAGTGGCAGGGAAGGAGATGGGGGAATAAGAGGAATACAGACTCAAATGGCTTTTCTATGATATAACCAGGAAAATACCTTGAGCCTGGGAAAGCAGTATCCCTCAGAATAAGATCTGGGCAAAGCTGCAGAAAATATGGGCCCAGCCTATGTCACCTCCTCCATGCTACCTCCCCTGATTTTCCCAGGCTGGAGTGGATTCTCTACTCCACCTCCTGTGCTCCTTGGAAAAGTCTACTCCTCTGGCGTCAGTCGTGTCCAATGCCTTGTATTTCAGTGCACCAAGGCTTATTCAGCTCATTTCTCCTACTAGCCTATGTCCTAACTCTGAATCCTAGTCTGGGGCTCTGTACCAAGTACAGTTAATAAATTTTTATTATATGAACTAAAGAAACCAACCAACTAATCAATCTAACTAATACGGGATCAACGATATCACTACAGAATCTAAACCATTTGGTGCTAAGCAGCTCCGAGCAGTCTAGGGTGTTCAAGGTGTGGCACGTACACAAGATAATTATAAGTGGTACAGAACACTTTTAAATTTTTAATACTTTCATATTTATCTTAACGTGTATTTAAAAAAAGATAACCAGTTATTAACCCCATTTTCACTGATCTCATTGATTAGACCAATGCTAAAGAAGGTACATTTTTTTTTGGTTTGCTTTTAGTTTTGTTTTGCTAAACTTAGTGGGTAAAAGTTTAAAGAAAAATGAGATACTTGTACAACCTCTAAGTATCTCTCTCAGAATATTTATTAATTAAAAAGGCAGAAATAGTTAACTTGTCAATGAAGAAACCTAGCAGACATTACCTTAACCAAGTGATCAACGTTAGCATCCCTCGTACGAAGCACACGTATATCATGTACCCCTGACGTAAAGCACTGAGAAGAGCATTTCACCTCTGTAGGGTCCTTCCCCAAATCCACAACCTCAATCTAAGTATGAGAGAACATCAAACCAACCAACTTGAGGGACACTACAAAATACCTGCCCAGTCCTCCTCAAAAGTCTCAAGGTCATAAAAGACAAAGTCAGGCTGAAGAACGGCCATAGACTGGAGGAGACTAAGACACAACATCTAAATTTAATGTAGGATCTTGGATTTGATGCTGGAATAGGAAAAGGACCTCACCAGGAAAGACTAATGAAACTCAAAGTCTAGTTTACAGTGTACCAATGTTAATTTCCTAGCTGATAAATGTACCATAGTTACATAAGACTAGGGGAATGTATACTGTCTTTGCAGCTTTTATGCAAGTCTAAAATTATTTAAAATTAAGAAGTTTTTAAAAAGCCAATTTAAAGATAAATAAATGAATGTATATACAGTACAGATCACAGAAGGCAAGTAAGAATGACTCAAGTTTGAGAGCAAGAGTGGTCGCACTTCACACCCTACATCCAAGGAAAGCTGCCCCAAAATAAGAACCACAGCTACAGAAGAATATTTAGTAAAATTGGGAAGTGTTCACTCTATATTACTTGGAGAAAAAGTAATTATTCTACTTGCTAAAAAAATATATATCACATATATATTGCATAGAAAAAAATGTCTGTATTAAAATAAAAATAACTTATGTTGAACAAAGTACAGGTGGCATTTAGTAAACAGAAAATGTGATACAACTTTTGGAAAGTAACTTGGCTAGATCAATTAAAATGCTCATACCCTTTGACTCAGTGGCCTCACTTCTGGGAAGCTGTCCTAAATAAAATTCCTAAGTATGTGAAAAAAAAATGCACATTCCCAGCATTATTTATAATACTGAAAATTAGAAAAAAGCTCCATGTCAGTCATTACTAGATCAGTAAATTTCAAATTTTTTTTGACCATGACCCACAGTAAAAAAATACGTTTTACCCAGTAACATAGTATGAGCATGTATGAGAGAGCATGTATGCACGTGTGTGTATGTGTACAAAACTGAACCAAAAATGTTTCTCCAAACAATACTTATCTTTATTATGTGTGATGCTCTCTATTTTCTATCCTAATCTATTTCATTAAGAAAACAACAAAGCTTGTAAAAGTCCACAAAATTGATTTCCCAACCCACTAATGATGACCTGCAGGCTGAAAAACACTGCACCAGATGGAGTATTGTGCGGCCATTAAAAGAAAATGACTATAATCCACAAACTGGTAACAGTGATTGACTCTAGGGAAACAAGAGAAGAGAAGGTGGAAGACTTGCTTTTCACTGTACACCTTTTTGTACCTTTTGAATTTGCAATACATACATGTACTACTTATTTAAAAAGTGACTGTGAAGACTTGAACAGCATCGGACAATGCTAATTATGCATGACACAATTGTAACTACATTCAAATGTAAAAACACACACAAGCGAAAAAGGAAATCATACCAAAACAATCACGTTAGCAATTTTTTTCCTTCTTACTAAGTTCTAAATACTCCACACTGTCACTATTTTACTTCTACAATTTAACATATATATTTATTTTCTAAAAATAATTCAATTATTGATAAGGGCACATAGGAGATTTCAAAGCTAATGGTAATGTTTTCTTTATTAAGCTGCGTGGTAGGCATGTGCATATTCACATTTAAACTGTACATATTAAAATCCATACTCTCTATGTTTTTAATGATATTCTTTAAATCAAAGACTGCAAAACTGGACCCTCTTTTCAGGTCTGCCTCTCCTCACCCTCAAACACAGGAAGACACTCCAAAAAAGTGCTGGGATAGGATTTTAAATGGTCAGTCAAGTAGATACTTTCCATTTTTGAAAAGAGGTTCTAACATGTTAGAACCTGGTTTCCAAAGACTTCCACTTAGAACTTTGTAGGTGAGCTACTTTCAGTGTCCCAGTCACACTCAGGACTCTTTTTTGGTGTGTCCTTTTTGCTTTCCCTCCTTCCCCCACTAAGCCAGGGTTTATTCCTTCATATTTTTAATCACATGTAAGCTCTTCTAAGCAAAGGGACCATTTCTTATTCATCTCTGAATTTCTGACAGGCTGTAATGCAGTGCTTTCTTTACACGTAACAAATGCTCAATAAGTATCTATTAAGTAGGCAATATCATGGGCAAAACTCCAGAACAGAGTATACGAAATATGAAAAGTAGCAAGGACACAGGGAAGGAAACACTGATCACTGGAGATTAAGTACAGCCATGCTAAAAAATTCATTAGTTTTACATAATGAAATTAACATAGAATTATAGTAGAGAATAAAGGAGATAATATATGTAAAACACTCAACAAGAGACAGCATGTGGTCCATAAACAGTAGTTTGGGGGTTTAAAAATAATATGCACACATACTTACATGATATATATTTGTATATGATATATAAGTATCATATAAATAAATACATACATATGCACACATATACATCAAAGAATGCTGGGACACAATTTATCTGGACTTCAGAAAAATCTCTCTTGATCTTGCGGGTAAAACGTAAATGCACTGGCAGCTGCAGGATCTGGTAACTCAGGACAGCTGGGTCCAAATGGATGAGCAAAATGGATCCAAATCAACTAGGAAGGAGTGCTCTGGAACTCCTAGAAGTCTGGACATGCCCCTCTGTTCTAGATCCTACCATGGTCACCCTTTTTATCAATAACTTGGGTAAGGCATGCTTATCAAAAATGCATATGACAAACCAATTGGGAGGGATAATTAATGTACTAGAGAGAATCCCCCAAAAAGCCCTCCACAAACTAGAACCACAGGTTAAGGATAACAAGATGAAACTTTAAAAGCACAAAAGATATTTTACACTTAAGTTTAGAAAAAAACTGCATGACAACAGGATGAAATGGTATAAATGAAAGAGACTTGAAGAATGGTTCAATATGTGTCAACTGATGGGTCAATGTGATTTTGAGTTCACCAACTGAAACACAGAGCCCAGATCAAATGATGTCCATGTCTTACTTTGCTCCGTTCTGGTTAGAATAGTGTATCAAGGAAACACACACTAAATTGGTAGACAGGAGTAAATACAGTCCTAGTAACATCATAGGCAAGTATGCTGAAGACAAAAAAGAAAATGAAGTCTGTGGAGCTCCTCAAACTGAGAAATAAGATAACATGTCTGGTTCGTGAGCGCCTTAAGTCCTCCCACAGAAGAGGAAGAGACAAAACTACCGCTGTGATTCCCCATGGAGTCGTCTCTGGAAACAAGCAGCTAGATGAGATCAAGAAAGCTCGCAGAAGAGACAGCTGACCCTGGCCCGATCTGCCCTGTGTCCCTCCTGCTACTCAGAACCTCTCCTTTGGGGCTCTGACCATCCAAGCTCTAGCGAGGACAAAGAAAAGCTCAGGAATCCCAACAATTCTTACCCATCATCTCCCCAAACCATGGTTCACCATGATCAGAATTACAAAATGATATTTTTAACCATCAGAGTGAATTCTTGTGGCTCTTTAACCTTCTATACTAAGCTGTCATCAGATAGCTGTTGCGAGCAAGGCCTTGCCTTTGCCTGTTGTAACTGAAACATTAGACAGCAAGAATGCAGCATTTCAGCTCGCTGAGGCACTGCTGGGATGTATACATCCCAGCATATCTCCCATAATGGGACACTACAATGCTTCCTCTAAGGACTTATGAAGAATCAGGAGGAGGGAAGAGCACAGCCTCTCAAAGTTCAGTTCTTATCCCAGGAACGAGGAAGGTGGTCCTGGTCTATGGATAAGTGTCGTACTAAATAAAAGTCAATGTCCTATAGTAGAAGATGCCATTTTTAAACCATTCTCTCTCTTTCCTCCCAAGGATAAGAACCTAGAAGTTTCTAATTTATGCAAAGATTAGCTCCTTCCTTAATAATACACATACTAGGTGTATCCCATTCTTATGTAAAATAGAGCTAGTTTGCCTTTTGTATAAAAAGAGGTGCTTATAAACGTTCACCCTCTTAGAGATCAACACAGAGAAATCTATGTAATGGGGGGAAAAATCAGACCCCAGGTTTCAAGGAAAGGAAGATGGGTGAGCTGATGAGAGAGAAAAGAGAGGAATGTGCAGGGAGAGGGGAGTGTAATTTAAGATTCTGAAGGACAGAAATAGGAGGACGCTTGTTTAGAAGTCTGAGAACAGCATATCTGGGGGAATTCCTGGGCATTACTCCCAGGAATGTCAAAGAACACATCTGAGTACCACTTAGCCTTTGAAGGAAAGAAGAAAATTCAGAAAGCCTATATTCCTTACCTGGGTTACTGAGATTGCCTATATGCAATATAACGGGTTAGCTAACGCTGCTAATGACAGCATCATTAGGGGGATGAAAGCAGAGTAAAAACAAACAAACAAAAAACAAGGAGTCAAGGTATCCCTAGCACAGCAGATGCCCGAAGACTTCTTTCTCACAAGCCGTGGGACTCCAGAGGCTCTAGGGAGACACTGGCTCTCCTCAAACCTGAGCAAGCCAAGAAAGCCACCCACAGGAGAGTCCTCCAGGTGGTGAAAGACTGCAGCCACTTGTCATCACCACAGGTGACAACCGCCATCGGTAACACGTGGACACACCTCTTCCAAGGAGAAGGCTCACAGGAGCTAAGGAGGGGAAGGCTACTCAGGGAAACTCCACCAAGAACATGAGGCTTGACTCTGCCTTTGTGCTCCCAAGAGAGTAACCACTGCTTCGGAAATCAGTGTTCCTTTTCAGACTCAGGATTTCTCCAAACACAGCCAGCAGAAGCACAGCGACCAGCCCATCACGGAGGGTCAGAGACCCAGAGACAGCTGTGAGAGGCAAAGACGGAGACTAAACTGGGCTTTGAAGGTTTGCAAAATGTTTCTGAGGACAATGAAGGTGACCCTCCTCTCAATTTTTCTTTCTTCGACCATGATGGCACTCTCTGCTCCCTCTCCTGCTGCACGGGGCAGCGAGAATGAACATGAGGAGGGAGGATCAAGAGCTCTTTGCATAGAAAGCAAGATCTTAAAGGATGACTGACCGTGGAGGTGAGGAAGGGTCCAGAATGACTCCCAGATTCTGGCTCAGATCACCAAGAACCAGCCACCACATCAGGGAATACAGACAAAACAGAATATTCCCAGGTGCTCTGCTGTGGTCATGTCTGAGTTTAACCAAGACAGGAATCTGTTCCAACACAGGAAGTTATTTAGACAACAAGACAGACAGGAGTGGAGAGAACAGAGATGGAGGAAGGGGAATAAGATGAGAAAAACAGTGAAGGAGAAAGAATGAAAAAGGAAAGGAAGGAGAGAGAGAGTGGAATGGAGAAAAGTGTATGTGTGTTTTAAGAGGCGGTGGGGAGAGGACATGGATAACACAAACAGAGCCATAAGTGTAACTCTACAAACAGTGAGTTCAAATCTTGGCCACAGCCTACTAACGGCAGAGTTGTGTCCTCAGGAGTTAGGTTCTGTGGTCAGTCTGTAAGGTGAAAATCATGGGGAATCAAAGTACTCTTGAAATTCCCTTAGAAAGGCATCACCCTGGAAACCAGTCTGAGGAAACCCAATTCAATACTTCTCATACACATTATTTTTGTGCACTCTTAAGAATCTCAGAACTAAAAAGGAGCCAAGGAATCCACGTTCCTCATCTAGTGTTCTCAAAAAGAATTCTTAGTAGTAGAACCACTGATTTAGTCTGAAGCTTCTGAATAAGCTTCATTTTGTGCAGAAAAACTGGTAATCACCTAAGGTCACCCAGCTGGACAGGACTTTTCTCTGACCTCACACTCCTTCCTTTGCTACTCTTGTCTTAAAATTCCCCTAGGAAATAGAAGGCCAAGATTGGAGGTGCCGGTGTACCCACTAAACAGTCCTGTGAGTTGGAGTTGTACCCTCTCCTTTCTTG
This sequence comes from Camelus ferus, assembly GCF_009834535.1. Taxonomy (NCBI): domain Eukaryota; kingdom Metazoa; phylum Chordata; class Mammalia; order Artiodactyla; family Camelidae; genus Camelus; species Camelus ferus. Next base: position 53,165,119 of record NC_045705.1, on the reverse strand, counting down.
GTTCTAATCTCCCCATCTGGAAAATGAAGCCAGATTGGGTGAACAGGGAGTCCAGATAACTCTGAGATACTTGCTGAATGAAAAAGTGCTTTGAACAGCACTTCATAAACATAAGACACCAGTAATGGTCAACTCTCTCAGGGAAGAAATTTTGGCACCCCCTGTTTTTCCCCTCAACTGCATCCTTAAGATCCCACAGTCTAGTCCTACCTTTTCAACTTTTGAAAATTCTCTAGGATTCACCCCCTTTCTCTCTATTCCTGCTGCGAATGACCCATAGTCTTTAATGGGTCTCCTGACTGCCAGCCAATCTCTGTCCTCGCCTACTTTCTTCTACAAGAGTGATTTCCACAAAACTCCACTTCCACTGCATCACATCCCATCTCCTAAGCACCAAGGCAGAACGTGCAGAGTTGGGACCTCCCACTCCCAAGACAGACCATCGCGGGGACCCCGGAGAGCCACATGCTCTATGCTCTTGCTGTTCTCCACAACCACAACACTCCCCACCTCTCCCTTGCTTATATAAAGTAGATTCAACTTTCAAAGACCAGAAAAGATCCCTGCCTCCTCCAAGAAAGTTTTCCTGCAGTGTTAAGACAAAACTTCCTTGTTTCTGAACTATAAACACGGTCACAGTAACCAAACACAGGTAAGATCTCTAACAGCCTCTATTTGTTTAACAAATTTTGTCTCTTCCAATAGATTATAAATTCCCTCAGAGAGGAAACAAGCTTTATATAATAGCTGAATCACAGTGCTGGTTAAACTGAAAAATTCAGCTAGTATTGTTGACTGTCTGGTGAAAAGCAAGACTTTTTTGCCCTTGACCACTCACAGGAAATGTTGGGGGTGCAGGGAGGGGAGAAGGAAGGGGTGGAATCAATACTCCTCCAACTCATGAAGTTCCTTCCCACTTTTTCCTCCCAACTTTCACCCACTCTGTTCACCCCTCCACCACAGGTTCAAATCAAACTGTTCCCTAAGGATGAGCCTGAGCACGTCAGGGCAGTATGCTCTGTAACATTTAGTTACATTTCTCTCCATTCTTAATCCTGATCAGTCCTGATTAGCCCTGTGATAGCAGCAGCTGTTTACAACCCTCACAGTGATGGGAAGGTAAAGGCAAGAGAGAAATGCAGAAGGAAGAGGAGCCAAAACTAGCAGTAATTTTGTATGTAATGTACGTTTCAGATTTGGGCCCTTGAGGTAGGTCTGCTTCAAATTAAGCCCCATCTGCTCTCAAGCCCCATAGAGGCAGCACATCCATGGGAGCTCTGTAATCTGCCAGGGCATGGACAGCTCTAAAGGGCATGCCACTGAGGGCTGGCAGCTGCAAAAATGCTTCTCATCCTTAGGGAGCCAGCAAACTGGAGGTGGGAATCTGGCTGGCCATCCCTGCTGAGGGGTGTTAACACATGTTGTCACTACCCTGAGTGTCAACATAGCCAGACTGGAAAGACACCCAGAAGACACGTTGATGCTCTCACCTGCCTCTAAGCTCCTTCCTCACAGAAGACATCTGCTGCACCCACCTCCAGAGCCAAAGAAAGATCACAGGAACTGAGCACTAACCTTCCTCATCACTCCCTCCCTTCCAGAGTGGCAAGGAGACAGGGAGCAATTCAGAGAAAGTTTTAAGGAGAATCAATACCATACCACATCCCTTGAAAAACTAGCTCCTGGTTCCAGGTTTGCAAGACTGCAAGAAAGGGCAACTCCACATTCAAACTCCTGGTTATCTCCAGGGGCTGGTCTCCATGGAACTGTCTTGGCATTCTGCGTCACAGCCACACCCCCACAGAGCCCCAGGGGCAGAGAGCTGGGCAGAAAGGAATGCAGACAGCTTCCCAGAAGTGCCCAGCTGAGAAGGAAAAGAGCTTACCACAGCTTCCTGGGCCCAGAAGGGGAGGAACTAGGCTCTCAGAAGAAAGATTTCCGCAGCTCGGAGAACTTGAAGGTCCTCGTGTCTGAAAGCCCAAAAGAAGAGAGAAGTAGAGTGGTGGGAAGATGCCTGGACATTACAAGCCTGGCTTCTGGTAAGCAGCAGCCATACCGAATGAGAGCAAGACTCTTAGAGAAACCCTAAGCCGTCGATGGCCCCAAAGAAACCCAAGGCAGGCCTGGGATGGGGATGTGTGACCCTCTTAGTATAAGCTTTGCTGGTGCTTTTATCACCTGCCTTCCATGCAAAGGCTTCTTTTTTTTTCATCCACATCTTGGGGGAAGAGGGTGAAACCAGGCGGGTGTCCCGCATCTGACAGGAGAACAAAGATGGTAAGCAGGCGGGCTTTGTGGGCTCCAGTGCCTCCCAGCCCTGTTCCCTCCGTCCTGCTTCAGGGGATATAAAGCTTTTTCATTCCTACTGAGAGCTGCAGGCTTCCCGAGGAGCCCCACCTCAGTTCCCAGAAACCTATACACAAGGCAAGGCTCAGCAAAGAGGAAGATCTTCCCTGCAGAAGTGCTCTCTCTGATATGTAACAAGTTATGGCTTTGGGGGGCTCTGTTCTAGGATAAGCACAGGGGAAGCAGCAGAACCCAGAAAGGAAGTTACGAGGAATGCTTTCCTGTTGTGTGCTAAGTATCCACATCAAGAGTATCAAAAGCAAATAATCAGATAATTTTAATTAAAAGAGTTAAATCATAAACTGCTTTCTCTTCCAAGAAAAGGGCAATTCCTAAAACAGATTCCCCAAAACCCAGATTCCCCTTTTCCTCTCATACCTAACCCCAGTTTGGAAACCCTTGTCAGTTGTCAGCATTAACACAAAATACACACAGGCACACAGAGACACACATGCCTGTTCATTCCTCAAAGCTTTGTTCCCACAGCCAAGGTCAAAGACCCTTTCCAATCTCAGGTCTCTGTGGGGACAGCAGGAGGCAAGAATTAGACGAAGGCTTTTCCCACGCAAAGGCCTTGGCTGCCAACAGGATCGGGGATGATGGGGGTGGCTTCAGACACCCCCACGTGCAGGAAGGAGGCTGAGCACCTGGAATCCCCCCTCCCTCCACAGCACCCGTAAACCAGCTGACCTCATCTCTCTGGTAGCCACATGTCTGCCTCCCAGCCTCTGGGATTTAGCCCATCCCCACCTCAAGATTGCACAATAAGCGTCTGTAGCTAGTTAGTTCAGTGACTTACAGCCTGGGGCCAGTGAGACAAAGGTAAACGGTTTGCTACTTATCAGAATCATTAGTTTCACCCTGTCCTGTAGCCACAGGTTTTATTTCCATACCTTGAATAAAATGCACACTGCGTTTTTCAAAGAGACAAGACTAAAGATGAGCTCAAACCATCTCTGGGCACCAGAGAAAGAAAGCCAAATTAAAAAAAAGGTATTCAGCTCCAGACAATACTTCTTTAGAACGACATGACACATACTATCCCCAGGCAAAAACATGGATAAACTCTGCCACTCTAACAGGAAATTCTCAGTTACTTGGAACCTAGTAGAACTTGGGATTTTATTCAAAAACTTCTTCCATTTTGCTGAATTGTTCATTCTGAAACAGAGCAGGACCCAGTGAGGTCCTCCTGGTACAAATCCTTTCTGTTCCTCACTTCTCTTTTGTAGGAAATAGACTTCATTTAGCCTCCTTGACCCCCTACTGAGTCCCAAAGGGCAGATTCAAACAGTTGCTAATCAGGGAAAGGAGGGAACGCAGAAACAAGGGAGAAGCAGTCCAGAAATGATAGTGCAGCCTTGGGGCAGAAGCCTGGTTCCTCCTCAAGGAATACACATAACACTGTCTTTTGAGTTCTTCCGCAGAAAGGAAGATCCCACCCAGGTGGAGGATGGCAACTTCAGGGCGAACACAAGATTCCTGCAGCACTGCCCCGTTACTTCAACACCAACCAATCAGAAGAAAGCCACACACCCTGCTGCCCTTATCGGGGAGTCTGGGTTTTTCGAGCACGAGCCACCTGGCCTCCTTGCTTGGCCCTGCAATCAACCTTTCTCTGCTCCAAATGCCTTACCTTTAGGTTTGTCTGGCCTCACTGTGTCGGGCACAATTCCACAAGAAGATGCTACACACAGAGCACAGGGACATCGTCAGTTTTCATAAACTGGCAGCAGACTTACCCCACTGGAAACACACAGCTTCAAACAAGAAGCTTTCCATTTAAGACCTGACATTGCATCACAACAAGAATGTATTACTGCCGACTCGAAAATAGGAGGGGATACTTCAATTAACTCTACTAGACAACATGTTAAAAGAATGCGGCCCTGTCATAATTAGTTCATGATTTCCAAAGTGGGGGGACTTCTTTAGGCTTTAAGCTAAAGTATTTCCTGAAGTGACACATAGCAAAAAAAAAAAAAAAAAAAAAGAAGAAGAAGAGAGAGAAGTCAGGCATGGCACACTCCAGCCATCCTAGCTGCCACTCAGAGACGCAGAAAAAGGAAGGACCAAGCTCTCCTGGTCCAGCTCCAGGCACCCCTGGGAAGCAGTGTTCTCCCTCAACATACAGTAGCAGTGGAGTCAGCCTTCCACAGCAGCATCACCAGGAGGGCCAGAGGGTGAAGACTGTGCTTTCATTGAACACGCCTTTACAAGTCAGTCACTTTTATAAGTTGAAGACATTTTCCCAAAGAAACAGTATTAGATATGGTAGCTGGGTGCCCACATAAACTCATTACTGAACAACATGGCTAAAATACTGTTTAAATATAGTAAAGATACAAAAAAAAAAATTACCCATGTAACTAAATACTTACAACAAAACAAAACATAAGAGAAAAAATTAAATAATTTTTATGTATCCTAAAATTGTGGTCCTGGAAGAAGGACAAGTTAATTGAAAGACAGGTATCATCAGAGACCTGAAAAGGCATTCCCAAGGACAAGACCGACAGCACTGACTCTTCATGTCGGCTCATCTCACTCCCGAATGTGTGGCTTTCCTTTCCGGAGTATTCTTGGTGTCACACTTACCAGCTGTGACTGGGGCTAGCTTTCACTCCACAATCAAAGAGGGAAGGGGACAAGGAGGGTATTTATCGAGGTAGCAAAACAGGCAGGAGAGGAAGAGAATAGAAGAGGAGGATTAAAGAGGATGCGAGTAGGACTGGAAAGACACCTACCTGAGGGGGAACTGTATGAGCAGCTATGATTCGTGAGAGACATAGAAGGCAGTGTATCCAGAACCGGAGTGGTGGGGAGGACACATCAGGTATTACACGACAGCTACCAACCGCACGATCTTCGGAGGATAACTTGGTTAAAGAACAAGCGGGAGGGGGCAAAGTACCAAATAGCCAGACATGGGCTCCCAACTCTTATCAAGTCCATCATTCCACCCAAATGACGTTGGCATTCAAAATAAACACATCTACAGAGCCTACAGGAAATGCCTATGCCTGTTCTCTTGGTGTTGGATGAACAGAATACCTAGCTATCTAAAGAAAAGGAACTATCCCAGAGTTCCACATCACCTAGCCCTAACAGTCTCAGCAAAGTAGAAGGCTCCCTCACTGGTGATGTAGAGTCACGATGGAGTCAGAGGTTAAGGAGCACCAAAAAAAAAAAAAAAAGGGAATGAGCACTGTGGCATGTGTCACAGGTACTTAAAGATACCTTAAAGGACTGCAGAATAGCAAAGAAGACCCAGTTGAGAGTGTACAGAGTAACTCCTCTCCCCAGAACTATTCTACTCAGTTCCATGACTTTCTCTAGTAAGTTTCAGCAGCCTGAGAGCCTCCCAGGGTTAGGTGTAACAACAGTAAATGCAGTCCTTATTACTAACCCCGCAGAGACAGGTATCCCTCTGCACCCATTTACTGGACTTTCTGCTGATTTATGCCTGACAAAGGATTACAGGGCAGCAAAAGACTCGGAAGACTGTCTTCCAAATCTGCACTGGAAGAAACCAATACAAATCTTTAATTGGAAAGAAAAAAGTATAAACTAGGCAAGACTCAACTGAATCCCACAATCATTTCAGAAGGGAACAGGGAGGGATCAGGAAGAAATGTAGCTCTGCCTGAGTATGTGTGTGAGGGCCACGGTTTACACAGGCAGACGTTAAACCGCTTTCTTCTTCATCAAAGACCTGCCTCTCACAAACGACAAAGGAGCATCTCAGTTCTTCTGTCTACTTTTATTTCCTAGTTCCTGGTGATAGGATCCTCCAAATATTCCCCACTTCCTTGCTGGAACCAAATCATACCACCCCCGGGGCACAAGAACTGGAACGCAGCCACGCACAGAAGGAGTGATCAACAAATGCTCAAGTTGGACGTGTTAGCAAACATTTAAGGTTTCTGGAAACTACAACTTCCAAGGACCATTCTCCACATGATGGGGAAATCAAAGCCAGGTGAAGATCTGGGCTGAGTTTCAAATATTCCTGGGTTTATGAAGGAGGTGGAAGGTGGGAGGCAGAATTCTGGAACTGAACCTACAGGAGGCCCAGCCTCCCACATCCCAAGGGTGACAGCAAACAGGTGTGGACCTAGAGCAAGCCCAGCAGTCTAATGAGGCAGTTATCTCCTGGAGTCATCCTTGTCAGAGAATTTCCACCACTTTGTTATCACAGTTTACACTTTTATAAAGTGACTAGACATATTAATTTTATCTCTATTTAGATTTGTGTTTCCTTCTGGTTCCACTAATGATACTCACGGTCGTGGCTCTCTGCCTTAGCTTATTGGCTCTCCTTGACCCCCCAGGCTGACTCTCTGGGACCCATCTCACATCCATAGATTCCTGTCTTCTTTATCATAAGGTCCCTTTTGACAAAAAGAAATTGAGACATAGAAATGTGCCTTGCGCAAGATCGCACCGCAAATTAGCAGTGCAGCAGGGATTAGAATCCACTGCTCCGTCCTCTCGGCCAGCACTCTTTCCAACTGACCACAATACCTCCGTTATAGGAGAAACATCTGCCCTGGAGCACCAAGACCAACAATCAAAACAGTTTATCTGCCTGTCTTCTTAAGCAAAACAACACAGCCAAAACGTTTGGCAGAGACTAACTAAATATTTCCCCTGTGATGTACGCCACAGGGGAAGACTGTGGGAGTGAGGTAGGCACAGAACACAGGGAAGAGAAAACCACTGCAAAGGCCAGCAGATGGGCTACTAAAGAGGGAAATGCAATCTGAAACTGAGGACAAGCTAGGGACAAAGGAATCAGAATTTCTCCTTAGTTCAGATTTTAAAATAGGATTGTAGATCTAAATGTGAATGTAAATAGACTATCATCTAAGAACTGACTAAACAGAAACCAGAAGATACATCAAAATACCAAGTCATGAAGACAGGAAATCATGGGAGTGAGATGGGAACGCCTAGGAACTCAAGGAGAGGGTAGACAGGCTAGAGGCAGAGAACCACTATCACGGAGCATCATGAGTGGAAGTGGAAGGGAACTCAAGGAACCCAAACAAGGTTCTTCCAAATGGAAAAAAAAAAAGAGCACCAAGATCAATCAGCTGAAGGAAGGCTGGGGGAATGGAAGAAGTCACTATTACAGAACTAGGTCCACTGGTCGGAAAAAAAAAAAAAAAACCTACCTGAATTATCCAAGAGAGAAAACTCTCCAAAATGTGTGAAAGCTGTTGAATGGGAAAGGTATTACCACCAAGGAAAATTCACTTGAGCTTTTCAGGGACCTTTAAGAAAGAAAAGGCCTCAAAGGGTATATAGGATCCCTCCATTGTGTCAAATGAACAAAAAGAAAAGAAAGGCTTCCACAAAAAGCCAAGAAGTCTAAGGCAGGCGTCTACTACTGCCCCTGGGGGGCAAAAGGTTTTTCTCTGGCACTCCTGTGAGCCATGATCCCTGAGAGCACACAGTGAGGTCAGCCTCAGAGAGGGCTTGGCAGCGCCCTGCTGCAGCTCTCCTGGGCAGGCTGACATGGGAGCAAGGATGAGGTAACCGCACGGGCAAATTCCGCCACTGGTGGTCCCCTTCCCCACTGGGGGAAGAGAAAGGACGAACCTGGAGCTCTTAACCTCAGAGGGTTTACTTTCTGGTTGAGCAGCCAAGATACACATTCCAAAGAACTAGGAAATCCTGCCTCAACACTTCAGCTCAATAAGCAGTCCCAGTCCAGCTATTTCCCTTCTTAAAGGTGGGTACTGACTACTAAGGCAGCGATGGGCAAATGAGAAAAGGGCTGACAGTCACAGAACGCAGCAAAAGAGAATCTGGGGAGACAGATGGATTGCTTCCTGATTGTGAAGTGATTCACTCACTAGGCGGAGTCTAAGAGACAAGGAGTTAAGACAAGGAAAGTATTTTAAAGGGGGGTGGGAGGGGGCTCTGTCCCAGGTGGAAAAATTGAGAAAGCAGACAAAAGGAAGGAGTAAGCTCCATTGAAACAGGGAAATCCCCCACCCTAGGCTTCATCTGTAATCAAAGGCAGAAAGGACCAAACTAATGTAAACAGGCCAAGGGAAGCTAACGTGCCCTGCTCCAGAGAGGCCAAAACACACACTTCCCCAGAACAGGCCTGGAAACACAGAAGGTAGGTGTTCCCTTGGACAAGATAGGCAGGCAGGCTGGGGGCGATGGGGAATTCCCAAGCTGCTCTTGGGCTTTTTTCCTGTTCCCAGGCACTCGGCGCTTACAAAACTCCCAGGCGTGGAGACCAAGTAGAAGGTGAAGCTAACACTTGGAGTAAAATGCAGTTTGCCCAAGAGAGTCAGAAGAAAATAACTAGGCAGAGCAGCAGGACCACCTCCAAACCGGAGCACCTAGGCCACAGGCTGGCGGGCTTCCACACCCCTCCTTAGCCCCGATGCAATAAACAGCTGCCCGGGAGAAAACAATGGGCCTTTGTCTGTGCCTCTGCCTTTAGATTATCTTGGAGAACCAAACAGGATAATTCCTTTAGAGGAGTGGTTCTCTTAAATACTAGTCCAGGCCATGATGACAGTTTTTTTTTTAACCATCTACAGCATCCCTCTCAAGTAAATTCCTTCCTGATCCATACTGGGCAGTAAGGGTCCTGCATGCCGTGCCCTCGCCCTCACCTGGCACAAAAAGTGGTGGCAGACAGGTCTGTACAGCACTCTTCCCGGAGGCTCCGCCAGTCAGACACTAGCACTATGACTTCTGCTCTCTTCTCAGCCTGGCCACAGAACTGAAAGCCTGACAACTGTTCTCACCCTCTTCTCTCCATTCACCAGAATATCCCATACTGAGTGAATTACATTAACTCTTGATACTGTTTTCATCAACATACCTGTTGAAATGGACTATCAACAGTCACTGTCATAAAATAAAATGTGAAGCAAGCTGGACAGCCAAGCTTCTCCTAATGGCGCACTATCAAATAAAAATTCCCAAAATGACAAACACATCAATACATTTTATGCTGTAACTTTTCTTGATTCAAAATATTTTAAATCTAACCTAATTTTGAAAAAGATGAGAATAAGGTGCTTTCTTGGAAAGCTGTCCCATTATCCTATTTTATTTACTTGTTTTTAGTTTATTTATTATTCCGTTTTCCCAATGCCCTTTCTTACATGATGGGATGATACGCTTGGGGTTTTTGTTTACCCTTGGTCCCTTTTCCTGGGAAAAATTTTAAAATATAGGAATTCTATGTTGGTCTCAAAAAAAAAAAAAAACAAATCAACAAACAGAAACTGTGTTTTATGAAATCCAATATCCTATAGTGTGCTAGTCTTTTCTCATTTTCCTCCCCAGAGATAACTGGTAGCAAATGAATTCAGGAACCATTTCTTTCAAACCACCACCAAGGACTAGATGCCACACAACACAAAATCCCTTTGCATGAAACAGACAGTCTGAAGAATTCCTAGTATCTTCCGCTCAATACCTCTCTCCTCGCCAGCACTACTCTTCTCAAACGCCTCCAAACAAAGCGTACTGAGCATTAGCTGGACATCATGAGTTCCCTAATTCAATCCAGAATATCATTCATCTTCCAAGATTTCAGCACAAGGAAGCATCACAATGTAGTAGAAAGGGCTTTGGAATCAAATGAACCTAGGTTCAAATTTGGGATCTTGGGAAAGTTCTTTGATTTCTCCGAGTCATGATTTCGTCCTCTTTGAGACAATCAGCGGAATTTATGAAAGTATCAAGCAATGACCCACACGGAGCAGGTCTCTTGCACTGACTCAGTTCTTCCTTGACAGCATGCCCTCCTACCATCCCCCAAGAGCTAGGCTTTTCAGACACTTTTTTGAAAGCAGAGAGCTGGCAATAATGAAGCCAAGTATAACATTATCCCACATGAATTCAAAGTCACACGGCTTTCCTTACCTTGCCTTGCTGGGTACATTCCCACAGCTGTCCTCAGTTCCTTCCCAGGCTCTCCTAGGAAGGCCCACGGCATTTTTTAATGGTATAAGTCTCCCACTTCTTCTCAAGAGCCTAGAAGAATGAATTATTAGGTGGCTGAGGGTTTTCTAAGGGCAGGGCTTTCAGTGTCATCCTGGAAAATATTAAAATGTGGAAAAACCACTCATCTCACCACCTCGTGTTTCTGGGTAGTATCAAATCAACCCTTTGATGGTTTCCTTTTGGAGTTTGTTCAATCTGCTTTAAGTAAACATTGAATCAAGTCTCTAGTACTTTGCTGAATGTTCTAAATAAGAAAAAAAAAAAAACCCAAACAAACAAAACTAGAAATGCGTAATCAATTTTTTCAGGACTACATACAGTCTCATTTTATAGCACTCCCAGTCTGATTCCTATTAATGGAAGCCTCTCCCAACATGAAAGCAAAAGAATTCTCAGTACCAGATGGGTCAGACACAAGTGACTTTACATGCTACCTTTTCTGGGACCACAGAATTTTATACAGTTGAATTCTTTATAACAAGAGTTATTTAGTAAATGTAAATTTTAAGTTTGATTTAATTTGCAGAATTTTGTAAAAGTTTTTCATGTAAACAAATTCACAAATCAGGAAAAAAAAAACTGTTTATTGGCTCAAGGATCTCAAGTTTTAGTTCCAAAACTGTAGTCACCCTCCTAATGACAAGCTGAGGGCCTCAACCAAGCATGTGGCCAATGTATGGAGAGAACCGCTGGACCCTGGCACTCATCTCAGTCTGCCTATCACCACTAAGGTACAAAACCTGTAAGAGGAATGGACCCCGGATGGGCCTCATTTTTCTCCCCTAGCAGAATGTAAGTTAGAATCTCTACATCTACACACGAACAGATTACTAGCTGGTAGAACAGTCACTGGGAAGGAAGCGCCATTAATGGATAGCTCTTGTTCTCACTACCTCAGGCCGGGCCCTCGGCAGGAGCTCCCTGCTCAGACCTCGACCCCCATCGCCTCTCCCTTCCAACCCACTGCAGGGTCCTGTCGGGCTGGCTCTACGTGGTCATCTTGCTCATGCCACTCCTGCCATCTCCCCACAACTTTTCCAGGTCTTTTACACCTCCAGGCCTTCTGCCTAGTTGGCTGCGTCTTCCTGGAATGCCCTCCCACCTTTATTCTGCCGGCCAGTTCCAACAGTCCCCCAAGACTCCGCGCCCACCTCTGGCTGCCTTCTTGACCAGGGGGCTTCCTTTGCCTCTTTTCCTTATTATTCTTGTCTTTCCTCTGTATCCTACTCTGTTGTAAATGTTCATTTATCACATATCCTGAAGTAAATTTTACAAAGTAAGTATTCCTTCCAGATATTTAAACTAACATTTATATTTTTGTATGATAGATAATAATAAAGATATACTTTCTGGCATATTATAAATATTGGCACTTTATGGATACCGACATTTCAAAAAGAAAACTATTACATTGCTCTCTTAAATGAATCCAAATGAATCCAATGAAATCTAAATACTACAGTGATTTGAAATCCACCATTATTTATTTAAAATAACCATGAAATTTTATACCATTCTTTTTCCTCCTTGTACATTTATCATTCTTACTTCCTCTTCAGACTTTTATCCTAATATTTATGCTTTAAAATATTTTACTGATCAACCTATGATACTTCCCTGCAATATAACTATTGTACATAAATTTATATGTATGTTTTTAAATTCTCCTATGACAGTAAGCTCTAAATGTTAAAAAAAATTCTTTTCTTCTGGATTGGGCTTTCATTACCTTTATTATTAACATGCACTTGATCAAAACATATCACAAATTTATATTATTAAATATAAAAAGTAAAATTTTACTGGAAATGCATTAGTTTTCCATTTTTATAGTTGCAAGTGCCAAGAAACTTTGTTCACACAAATAACCAGATAGGAATGAAAGAAATTTTGTCATAGTAATATGTCAATCTTTGCACGCCTTCTGAGCTAAATGCCAAAATTACACAGATCAATTATTAAAAATTATTTTTAATGATTTACCAACTGACAATTCTTTCAATTTTGTTGAAAGCAAAAAACTAAAAGCCATCTGATTTGGAAGGGATTTGTTACTCAGAGTCATTCACTTTCTTAAGTGTATTTCTAATTGTTCCTTTGCTTGCCAACTAGGAAGTTTCACACACCAAGCACATAAGAAGCAAGATTCAGGATGAGTAATGCTGTGTATTCTTTTTGTAAAGTGAGAGGAGTGACTGAGAAAGGGGACATCTTGAGTACAACTGTATTCACAGACCTGGGGGCTGTAGTACCAGTTGGCCAGCTTTCCAGACACATGACCAAATGTGTGTCTCTCGGTTACAAGCCATGTCCTATAGAAAATTTTCTCCTTTGATGGGAGGGCTCTACTTTTTTTTTTTTTAATGTATTTATTTTATAATATTTTTTTAATCGAAGTATAGTTGATATACAATATTACATGTTACAGGTATACAATATAGTGATTCACAATTTTTAAAGGTTATATTCCATTTATAGTTATCATAAAATATTGGCTGTATTCCCCATGTTGTACAGCACATCCTTGTAGTTTATTTTACACCTGATAGTTTGTACCTCTTAATCCTCCACCTCCATCTTGCCCCTCCCCCTTCCCTCTCACCACTGGTAACCTTTAGTTCCTTTTCTACATTTGTGAGTCTGTTTCTTTTCTGTTATATTCACAAGTTTGTTGTATCTTTTTAGATTCCACATGTAAGTGATATCTTACAGTATTTGTCTTTCTCTGTCTGACTTAATTCACTTAGCATAATGCTGGGAGGGCTCCTACTTCAAGTTAATCTTAACGAACATGAAACGGGAATTTAGAATTTCATTTCTCTTATACAAAGTCATTTTCAAAGTTGGGGGGTTTGTAATTAAGTGACCATTAATTAAACTCATCATCACAAAATAAAATATGGCTCAATTTCTTAATCTTTATAATGAGCCTGAAATGAGATCTCATTAAAAAGGGCTTCTCATAAATCTCAATAAATACAATACAGAAAAATTGGCTGAAACTATGAAAGGAGGATCAACAAGAAAACTTAGAGGAATGAATAAATAGGGAGAAAGACATAAGTAGTCAAAGGAAAAAAAAAACTTGTAAAAAAGAACAAAGCCAATCCCTTTAATTGAATGCCTTCCTCACAGTAAATAATCTATCAATCAATCAAATTTACAGAATGGCTAATACTGAGTCTCAGAGTATGACAGACTACCATAATGACTATGTAAGTACAGGTTGTAAAATAAATAGTAAAAAGCATAAGGTCCATACTAAATCAATGAATAGATAAATGCAATAAAAATAGAAGTCATGCTACAGAAAAAGGTAATCAGAAAAAAAAACACAGAAAAAAATTTTCATGAAAGAAATAGAGATTCAATGAATGCACAAGATGACAATCATGAGAAGGGAGGCAGCTCAGAGAACCACCCTGCAAATAACAGACATCTTTGAACAAATGGCCTCAAATATGTAATTAGAAGTCTAATAGAAGCATACTGTCCAGAAATGATAGAAGAATCTGGTCCAAAAACAAAAGATTTACATAATCCTAAACAAAATCACCACCAGGAACTAACATTATGACATTCTCATACTTTTTAAGTATAAAGAAAAGAAAAGACTCTGCATATAGAGAAGACCCAAATCTGAATTTCTTCCAACTTCGCAAAAGCTACAATTAAAGCACAGATATACACACAAAAAAAACTCTGGAGAAAGTATTTTATCTCAAATTATTTAACAAGGTGAGAAGACTCCCTGAAAAAAAAGAAAAGAAATTAAGAAATTTACCCATCACACACCTCATTCCAAAATACAGTTCAAATAACTCATTTAGAGACTTAAATGTTTAAGTTAAAAAAAAAATCAAATAACCAAAATCAATCATTTCTTATTAAAAAGATAAATAAAATGTTAAATAAGGAAAGAACAACTGTCAAGAATAAATCGTTAGTAAAAATATAACAAAAGAAGCAACAGTGAAGGAGGGAAAGAGCAGTATCAGAACATAAAGATAAATTAACAGGTAATTTATACAATGTCATTAACATTTTTAGCTGAGACATATCAAGTAAATGCAAAGTGTGGGCACTGTGCAGATCCCAATGCAAACATCCAATTTAAGTAAAAGGCATCTTTGAAACAACTGAGGACATGTGAATACAGCCTGGGTAACAGATGACATTAAGGAATAATTGCTAATTTTGTTAAATGTGATAAATGAGTGGTTATATATTTTTTTAAGTCCTTATTAGTTAGACATGCTTTCTGAAGTATTATTGGGTAAAATAACTTAATATTCCAGAAATTATAAAAGAAATAAAACAAAAGTGGCAAAATGTTGATAATATCTGAAGCTGGATAAGAATTTATGGGAAATTTTAAAGTTTTTTTAATTAACATATTTACTGGGCATCTATTAAGTTGCAAGCTCTGCTCTGGTATTAGACACAAGATAAAATGGCCCCAAGAAAGAAACACAGTAAAGCAAGGGTTCTTAAGCTAGGGTTCACCCCAGCAAACAGCTATGATTTTTATTACTGACAAAGTCACAGGTAGTACTATTATTACTGTGCTTTCTTGTCTATATGCATAATTAAAAGAAATACTAAATTTAAGTCAGAGGTCAGTGAAAATGATGATGTAACTCTTCCTATCCAAGCTGCAGACCCTCTGAATTCTATTCATGATCCTCCAAAGATTACACCTTTCTGCAAATTTTTATTAAACATGTATAAGCTCAGTGCTAGGCTGTGGGGGATGCAAAGATGAGGAGAATATAGTCTTTAAGATACACAAATTAAAACAGTATGGCATTATCACCAGCAGAGACAGCTAAATGGTAAAAAAGTATAGAAACACACCTAAGTATATACCTAAATTTAGAGTACGATTAAAATTGGCATTTTCAAAACAGTAAAGAATGGACTCCTTAACAAACAACATTAGGACGATTCCTTGGGAAAAAAATAAAGTCAGCAGAGTAGTTAAAGAGCACTGGCTCCTGGGTTCAAGTACCTGAAGGCAAATTCTGTCTTTGCCACTTACTAGCCGGCAACCTTCAGCAAGTCAATTCACAATGATACTGACTGGGAAGGTAACAGTGCCTACACCATACATTTGTTGAAAGTATTAAATTAGTCACAACATGTAAAGCTTGTGCCTAGCATTAGTACCTGGCATATAATAAGCACTCAAAATACTAGATATTATTATTACTTCCTAACAGAATAAATTCCAGATTGAGTAAAGATGTAAATGCAAAAAAATGACCTCATAGAAGAGGTAGAAGAATATATACTGGATATTTATCTAATCTTGCTGAGGGAAAAACTTTCTAAGAATGACTCTACAGGCAAAAATTTCTGTTAAAAGACTAATAAATTGCACTACATTAAATTATTTAAACATTTGCATGTGAAAAGCAATAAAGTTAAAAGTTAAACTGAGGGAAATATGTATGTTTATGTGTGTGCGTTTATATCCTTAATATTAAAAGAATTGGTAAAATCAGTAAAAATAAAACATAAAAATCATGAACATATAAATCACAAAAGAAATATAAATTAAATGGCATTAAACACATGAGAAAATATTCAACCTCAGCAGCAATCAAAGAAATACAAATTAAAACAATGCAACACCATTTTTATCTTATTAGATTTGCAAATATTATTTTCATTGTTTTTAGCTTCACAGGCTAGCTGAAAACAGGCACTTACTCACCCCAGCAGAAGTGTATGCACCTTAAGACTCTCTGGAGGTCAATTTGGCTAAACATATCAAAAGCTCTTCAAAATGTTTATCTCCTCCATCTACCCATTTTACTTCTATGACTGTATCCTCCCCAAAAAATCAGGGAACTGCACTGAAATATAGGCATAAAGATGTTCATCACAGTGTTCTTAAAATAGAAAAAAAAAAAAAACAGGGAAAAAGCTAAATGTAAATAACAGATTAAAGTGGATAAATATTTAGTATTTTGTAAGTATATTTTTTTTGTGTTGCTACAGACTTTGGTATGTATGCAAACAATGGTCATCTCTGTATAGTGGGATTGTGGGTGATTTTTTGGTCTCTGTTTTCTAATTTTTCTAGAAAGAATATGAATTTCTTGTATAAAACTCAGAGAACTAATTAGTGGAGAAATGTCCCATCCATGGGCTCTTGAAAGAGATGAGTAGGGCAGAAAGACGTGTAAGTAATACCTATAATAATCATGGCTCCAGAGCGCAGACAAGGGCTGGATTCTGCCTGGAGCTGAGATTTGAAGAATGAATTTGCCAGAGAATGAAGTCAGAGGGCCAAGAGACTATCACATGCAAAAAAATGAAAGGGAACAAGAGCCTGTGTTGGTAAACTACATGCCAGTTCAGCATGGCAAGAATGGGAGGCCATGTGTCATTTCTCCATGACTTGAAGAAAAGCCAGATGACAGATTTTTAATGTCATGCATGTTAAATGAGTTTGCAGTTATCCTGTCAAAGAAGATTCAATAAAGAGCTTTTGGGATTCATTTATATGAAAATCAAGAAAAGGCAAAACAAATGGTAACAGAAGAGTGGTTAGGGGTAAGGATACAGAGACATAAGGCAACCTTCTGGGGCACTGGAAATGTTCTATATGTTGATCTGAGCGGTAGTTACATGGGCAAACACAAATGTGAAAATCTTTAGGAGTTTGGGATTAGCAGATACAAACTACTACACACAAAACATAAACAATGAGGTCCAACTGTATAGCACAGGGAACTATATTCAATAGCTTGTAATAACCTATATGAAAAAGAATATATATATATATATATATATATATATATATATATATATATATATATACAGACACACACACACATACATATAACTGAATCACTATGCTGTACACCAGAAACACAACATTGTAAATCAACTATACTGCAATTAAAAAATTAAGATAAAAAGTGAAAATCCATTAAGCTATATGCTTAATATTTGTACACTTTGTTGTATGTTACTCCTCATAGAAAGGAAGGAGCTTTTAGCAAGGAAGTATGGTAACTGAACAGTATTTCAGAACACGCACTCTTGGGAGCAGCTGGGAAGACTGAAGAACACACCGGGATACGTGCATTCTGAGAACTAAAGCTGAACTCCAGAAAAGAGACGGTCAAGACTTTAAATGGGTTGGAGGCAGTAAGGGAGTAAGGACAACCTGGGAAATGGAACTGACAAGATTATGAGTGTGATTACTGAGGGAGGAAGAGAAGTCAGAGATGACTCTGTAAAGGAGCTGGTGAATACAGGAGAAGAAAGAGCAGCTTTCCAGAGGTAAGTACTGAAATGGAAAGTCTGAGGTGTCTGTGTATCATCCCATTGTCCAACAGCAATCATTATACACACTGACTATATGCCAAGTCATCTTCTAAGCACTTTACATATATCAATTCATTTAACTTCACAAAAACCTTACGAGGTAGTCACTACTATAACCCCATTTTACAGATGAGGAAACGGAGGCACAGAGAAGTTAAGTGACTTATCCAGGGTCAGATATAGGAAGTGGTGGAAAAAGGATTTGAACCCAGGAGATGTGGCTCAGGAGTGCATGCTCTTAAGATGACCACTGAGATAGAGGTGACGTAATCTCTAACATAAAGGAAATAGCTGAAGCCCTGGGAATAGCTGAGATCCCACAGGAAGAGAGCAAGCAAAAAAAAGGAATAATAAAACATGCTTCTTAATGTTGTTGCAAGGGGTAAATGAGATGACATTTGTACCCCTTAGAAACACACAGGTCACAGAGTCGGCACTCAATCAAAGAAACCTATTAAGGATAATTCTTCAACAAGATAGTATTGTACAAAAGGGACTGACTGAATTAGATAAAAAACAGTTCAAGGGACATAACAACCAGATATAGTGTGTGGTTAAAAGTTCGATGTTGGTATGGAAATACGATAGGATACTCAGGGGTCAATGAGGAAATCTGAAGATATGGCTGCGTATTAGTTAAAATAAAAATTTACTGAACAGGAAAAGTGGAGATAATTAAATAATAAGATAGAATGAAATACCCTATGTATACTATGATCTTGTTTTGGTTAAAAAAAAGAATACGAATGTGTACACAGATTATGCTTAGAGAAAGATCTAGATAAAAGAGGGTGCACTAAGATATTAACAGTCATGATCTGTAGGGTGTTGGGAAAGTGAAGCTTTTAATTTTTTTAAAATGTACTACAATGCACATATTATATTTTTTAAAGAACCAATTTAAAGTTGAAGATAAAGATAATTTCGTATTTTGTAGTTTTCTATTAAAGGAGCCCACAGACACAAAGAAAGCAGAGCAAATCTCAGACAATTACAAGCTGGCTCCAGATAACAAGCAAAGGATGAGAAAACTACCTCACTCCCGACGGCAATCCAAAAGCTCAATAAAATACTCTTCAGCATCTGTCTCCTTTTGTTCTGAGCAGCTGCCTTTCCAAATGATGGGAAGATTAAGCATGATTGCCTCCCTCTCATTTGTGTCATTCGTTCTAAGAAAACAAGACACCATGCCCCTCCCAGCATCCCTAAAGAGCCAACCACGCAGGCAGAAGAGCCTGAGAAATACCGAACACCGCCTACCCTGTATCCGCACTGCAGGCAAAGCAACTTTCAGAGGAAGGAGGAAAGACACCATGGAGAAGGCCCTTCTTTGGGATTACGCAGGCAGGGGAAATTCTCCTGGAAAGAGTTCAAACTTAAAGGTTTCATCAGGAAGTGCTGTCCTCAATGGAACTTCCCAAACTTAAAGCAAAGAAGCTAATTTTCATTTCTCTTAAATTCAAAGACGAGGCTGGGGACAGAGGGCAGGGGGCGGGAGGAGGGCCCAGTGTGGGCGGAACAACTAAGGGGGGACACACTACTGCTGACAACTCTCTCCTTTTGGCCAGGAATCCCAGCAAACTGGAAGCTGCCTCCTGGCAAATTCCAGTCAACCAGTTGAGGATCCTCACCAATTCTTACTTTTCTTCAAAACTGCCTCAGCATTCAGGATATTGCCTGTTACACAGCAAACATTCAACAACTGAGTGCAAGCGTAAGTGAATAGCCTGAACTGAGGGTTTATGGACCAAGCTATATAACCTTGAGCAATTAAAGACTTAATGCAAAATAGAACCAAATGTTAATATTCCATATTAGAAACATTTGATGCAACATGATCAAAAGATTAAAGCTCTAATACTCAGCACAGTATCTGGTGTTTAACAGGTTCTGCTCAATAAATATTTGTTAAATGTTGAATGCTCCAGGATTTTTTTCTGCAACCCGAACTCTCAGATCCAGTATGAGATATTTTTTGAAGGTCTGTGTTCTCACTTTATTGCTGACTTTTAAAGTTTTTCCTTAGAGATGGAAAGATTCCTGAGGATGGAAAGAACTTTTAAAGTATCATATCCTGTGCCAATTCACTGGCCTGGTAAGGACTGTACCAATCTCATCAGCTCTGGTTGAAAATCTGTGTGGACTACATGAACGAGCCTGGGCTTTAGCACAACCCAGCCACCCAAAGCATCCGTGGGCCTACGAGGCTGGTCTTACTTCCATTGGCCTCCTGTGTCCTAAAAAAAAAATAGTGCAAGGTTGGGGTCCCTGGATGCCTGACTCCTCAGCCACAATACAGCTCCTCTGACAGAGAGGTCCAGGCCCTCTCTGGGAAGCTGCTCCCATTCACTGTCCATCTGCCCCTTCCGGGCCCCCTACCCTTCGTCACTATCTTCAAACAAGTATCATATTATCTTCTTTCCCTACTTTCCTAAGCTGTCCTGGCTTCCTTAAGAGAAATTATCATTTAGATACTAAAATGTCAATTACAACCACATACAGAATTAAGGTAAAATACCAGTTCTCTAGGCTTCTTATTCCCAAACTGAGTAAACACATCTTTCCAAAGAATTACATGTCATCTTCAAAAACCATCACAAACTTCCAAAAACAAAAAACAAATTGAAATGCTACTAGGCCTAAAACTACCTTAAGACCTAGATTGGGTCTTCCTAACTCCTCCAAGACTCCAGATTCTTCCCCAATTCCAATCCATTTTCTGTACTATCTCACCTTCACTGGAAAGAAAAGACAGAACAAGATATAAAGCATTTTCACATCCTCTCTGTCATTCTGAATTTAAAGTCTTCAAGATAACATTCAAGATCCTCCAGGAACTGGTCTTCACCTTATCCAGCTTACTACATCTCCCATGGATCTCTCACATAAATCTCTCACATGAATCTCTGATTCAATTACGATGGCCTAATTTCCTTCCCAATTTCTATCCCACACAAGCCAATATCATTACATAGAGGAAAGAGAACTGACCTAGGAATCAAAATACCTGTTTCCAGACATGATTTTGACATAAACTATTTGTGTGCATTTGGACAAGTCCTTTGCCTCGCTGGGCTGTTTCCCCATCTATAAACAAAAAGATTGAACCAGATCGTCTTAATAGTCCTTCCAGATTAAAAAAAAATTACGCTACAATTCCTATATGACCAACCAAATCCACCTCTCTTCCAAAGTGCACAAGTCCTCCATGAATCTTCTCCAAGCACTCCACTGCACACCACTCTCCCCCTTCTCTGAACTCCTATGTCTGGAATGCAAAACAAATCAAACAGTGCATTCATTCAACTAAGGTTTTCTGAGCATTTTCTTGGCCAGATATTACGGCAAAGCCTTGGTAATAAATACAAAACCAAGTAAGACTCAGACCTGTATATATCACCTGCTTATCCCCTTCCTCTCCACTATTTTTATCCAAGTAGTCATGTTAAACATGAACATGAATGCATATGACATCATTTATTCATTTAACAAATATTTAAAGAAAACTTTCCATGTCCTGTTCTAAAAAGTAAAGATACCAGTAAACAGATGGACCAACTCCCTAACCTCATGGAGTCTGTTTATTTTTGTAAAAGCAGACAGGAAAAACACAAAAATATGTAATGTAACTTTAGAGAGAAAAACAAAGCAAAGATTAAAGACTGACTAAGAGTCATATACATAGGATGGTCAGAGAAAGCCTCCCCAAGGAGGTGCATCTGAGCCGACACCTGAATGAAGTGAAGGTATAAACTAGCAATATTCAAGAAAAGCATCCCAGGTACCAACGTTCTGAGACAGAAGAGTTGGGGAGGAAGAAGGAGAGCAGGTGGAGGGCAAGGGGTTAGAGCACATAAGGACTTCGTAGTAAATTGAATTCTCTAAGTGTGATGGTTGGGATTCCTCACGAGGGCTAAAGTAGGGGATGAACACAATACTTTGTTTGCTATGTGGAGAAGGGACGGGGTAGAGGAGTCAGGACCAGTTATAAGGCCAAAAAGAAACCAGTTAAAAGCTTGGCATCTAGTCTCCAACTAAGTTCACATCTTGACTCTTCAGTTTATGAGCTGTGTGATCTCAAGGAAGTTCACTTCTCTGTACCTCAGTTTCTACAACTTTTAGTGAGGATAATAGTTTAATCTTCAGACTATTCAGTAGGTACTAACACACATAGAGCCTTTAGAACAGTCTAGCACAAAGTAAACACTCCATGAACGCTAGTACTTTAAAGCCATGGGATGGTCAAAGAAAGGTGCAGATAGAGAAGAAAAGGGGGCTGAAGCCTGAGCCTGGGGCACTCCAACATCCCAAGGTCTCCATTCAACCCAAGGCTTTTCCATAAGCCTGCATGTCCTAAGCCTTGTCTGGAGCCCCAAGCCCCCTGTATGTGACTCACAATTTACAGCTTCCTAACTTAATACTTTAAATAGTTCTTTAGGCAACAATTATATGTTCTAAGTTTAGGGTTTTGGGGTTGTGCTTGTTTTTTTTCCACAAACTTGTATATTCACCACCATGCTTGGCATAGAGTTAGACACATACTAGGGTGTTCGCAACTCACTTGTGGATATGTCATGTAAATTAAAAATTGTTAAGTCAGTGTACTATACTTTCTCTTAAGGCAAGAAAACCCCACAAAAAACAAACAAACAAACAAAAAACCACATCATCTTCTTCTTCCAGGAATGATGTGGATGATATCTCATCCTATCATCCATCAGGCCCATCCTGTCAGAGATAGTTAAAATGGCCAAAGCACCTGCCAGGCTGTTTTCCCTTCTGACTTCAAATTCTTATGCTTTGTGTATAAACTTTTCTGTCTCTTCTTTCCTGGAGACTTGTCTAGGTGTAAAAGCCTTTCATATCTGACAATGTCATACACAGCTCCCCTCCTCCCCAGTCCCATAGCCCTAAAAAAAAATCTGGACACTGAAGCCAAAATACTCCTTTAAAAAAAAAAAAAACACCTAGGGAAAAACAGCAGCATCAAAACTTAGGAGAAAAAGAGGGAAAGAAAATGGGCATAAGCCAAATATATATCTAGAGAATCATCCAGGAGGGCTCCTCCCACCAACGTACGAGTCACAGCCTTCAGCAAGTTACTGTGAGGACTTATAAAATGACCTCAAGTGGTAAGAGTTTCTAACAGAACAAAGATGCAAGTCGGTGAGGGTAAAAAAGGAGTTCTAAGAGTTTATTTCTTTACTCAATTTCCACAGAAGTGTACGCCCTTCTGTTTTTCTTCCCTGTCCCACCCACTTATCCTCCCCACACTCCCAGCCCTGGTGATAACCACAGAAAATAATGCTGACCTACCAGGGCCAGCTCTTGATGTGGCTTCAACCAAGTGTGAGCCTCAGACCCTGAGATCTGTCCCTGGCCCCCCAGGAACCAGAAACAGTGACGAGGACATGGGAATTAGGTAGGCGACTTGAATGTGGGCAGAGCTGAGCACATGAAACTGCTCCCAAATTGGCTTTCTCGCTCATATCTAAACCTGGAACAGACAAAAGGCTGCTAAATGTTGTTTTACGAATATCTTTCAGCAAAGCTATTGCTAAGTAATTTGGACCTCTGAGCTACTTATGGGGGTTTTAAAATTGGTCCATCTGAAATAAGACAGAAAGTAGCCTCTGCCCATCTCCCATGACTCTGCTATCACTTTCTGTATAAACACTTTGGTCCTAAATTCTATTCTAATTCAAGTCAGTGACCCGTCAAAACACAGATGTGGAGGAAAAACAGCAAAACAAAACCCTCACAGCTGATATCTCTGATTAAATGGCCATTAAGGACTCAAATGAAATTCTGACCTTAAATCCCAGTTGTCCATGTTCTTCCTAACCCTTTGCAGCACTAAACGTTCATCTTTAAGCTAGTTTTCCTCATCCCTAGTTCTCTGTGTATGGATTCTAATGTTCACTGGGAAGCAAAAAGCTTTGATTCCCCTCTGATACTAGTACAAAATTTCAGGAGAAATTCCATTCCCTTTGGATCCCAGTGTCAGGATCACTCTGGTTTGTGCAGAAACCCTTGGGGTCTAACTACCTAAAATTCATCCCTGGCTCAAGTGGCAAGACCAGACTTCCAGGGAAAACATATCCAGGCAATCCTTACTACTAACCACAGGACACTTTCTAAAGCAAGGGGTATTGCACTAACTGGGATTCCTGGCAACAGTAAATATAATCTAACGTGACTAATAGCAAAAATAACTGACCAGGCCCCATTCACTCACTAGAAAATATATGCCCACATGTTGAGCCTTCTTACCAGGGGTCATCTCAGCACCTAGAGCAGAAGCCAGAGTGATGTATAAATAGCCACTTCCCCATAGCAGTACTCCAATCAGGAGGTATCCCCAAATTACTTCTCCTCTAGTTTCTTAACTCTACTCACTCATTGATTCATCAAACACCTAATATTATGCATGTCCACTGAAGAAAAGCAGTAAGATAACAAACAGATGCTTGAAAGCACTAGCCAGTGCTTTTTCCATAGCAGATATTCAATAATGTGGAACCCCAGAAAGAGCGTATGAATGACAGCAATACAACGTGTTTCCTTGAAGGCCAGCGTCTGACAAAACGCCCCAAGACATGGACTCCTTGATTAGAGGCTATTTCTCCTCCACTCTAGGCAGCCTTCGGGAAAGGGAAGAATGGGAGAAGAAGAAATCCACAAACATCTATATTCAAACTTGCCTTTAGCTAAATTAACACCCAAGATGCCAACTTCACATCAAAGAAAGACCAAAAGCCACCAACACTTACATTTGACCACTCAAAGTAGTTTCCAGAACACTGATAGATTCTCAGCATATTCTAATCACTATGGCCCTCAATTGGTCCGTAAAAAGGGTTTTCTTTCCTATGCTATTAATAAAGGGTCAATCAGAATATTTCTATCATTTTTGCTTGGGTTTAAACAAATGATTCCCACACTTCTAGAAAGGCCTTAATTGGGCCAGTCTGTTACTTTTAGTGTAATCTTGCAAAGAAAGGCTGGATTCTTTTTAAGTCCTTAAAGGACTTGGGCAAAATTCTTCAGTGATAATTTTTTTTTAAAGATCATCTCCAAAGTTTACATATGTTCCACAATTACTCATGCTGATAGGGGAGAAAAAAGCACATTTTATTTCCAAAGGCTCCTTCAATCTGAAAGCTCTAATTGCCAACATATCTAATATTGACTTCCTGAGTAAAACAACACACAAAACAAGTATAATCATAGGCCTTAAAAACAAGGCTTAAATTAAAACAGAGAAAGCTCAGCTTGTTTAGCCAGAGATGGGTACAGAAGGGACAATCTGTAATTTTAAAAGAAAGAAACACTAAAAGAAAACTTAGGCTAACTACAAGGAGATAATCTGTGATCATCGGTCTGGAAAGCTCAAAAAACATTTCCTGGAGAGCTTGTGAAGTCTCTTGAGAAAGATCAACTCTCTTGAGAAAGATTTAAGGATATGTGGAGGTGGAATGGGTTAAAGTAGTCAAATGGGCCTACTATACTAGGAGATTACATCTGAATATCGAAAGGATATTCCAGTCTTATTTTTTTAAGCTTTTAGCAATCTTCGTAAATCTAAATCATTCCTTTAATAAATTACAGAAATGACAAATACTTACCAAACATAAAAACATTAACAAATATGTGAGCAATGAGCCAAAAATGCAACCAAGTATCTCTAACATTTAAACAAGAGAACTGCCAAAGACTCTTTTTGAGACCCCAACTCTTAAAATTAACCTCAAGAGCATTCTCACAGAAATCCATACCAAAGGATCACCAGTCAACTAACAGTAAGATGTGACATTCTCTACAGAAAATCCTAGATGGCTTTCCTTTCTCATCTATAACCACAGGCTCCAGATAAAACAAAAGGCTTTCAGGTGATATACAAAATGGGAGAAGAAACCATAGGACTAATCAGGGCATGAACTTCGGTTGGTCCTGGGGAATCACCCTGATCTAGAACTAGATAATGAGCTAAGAGATCCCTCAGACATCAAATTCCAGACACTTCTAAATAAATGGCAAAGCTGAAATCTTAACCCGTATCTTTAGACTCTAAATCCCCTACACTGAAAGGTCACATTCCTCAGGGGTCCAAAATCCAAACTGAGTCATACCCTGACACATTTAGAGGTGCTGGTGAGAATTTCACATACCAAAGCCTCATTCAATAGGGCAAGCTCTCCAGTTAGAGACTCTTAAATGTAAAAATGGGTTTGAAGAACTGAGAACAAATTTTGGCTTTGCATTTTTTTTTTGTAATTTTACAAAAAAATAATGGCTGACTCTAACATTAATTAAAAGAAAACATCTCTAGCTGACTAACTTGATTTTCTGTCAGCTGCCCTTTTTTGTGTAACCTCCTGTTACCTGATATTCCTTGGTCCAAAAACCAAGTCTTCAGAGCACTGACACATCCAGAGGAAAAGGCTTAGAGGGTGCACAAGGAAGAGCAAGAAATCTAGATTGTATTCAAAGTGGGAGACAATTCTAGCAAAATGGCTCCACCCACTGCTGCCCTTCCTGAGCCCATTATCTGCAGAGAATCATAGGGCATGGCTATAAACTTGGGTATTCAATGGCCCTGTAAACTCCCTGGCTGTACATACGAATAATACAATTAACTGGTAAGAAATGTGGCTGGGTAGAAAGAGCTTTGCACATCTCTAACTCCTGGCTTTCCTATCCCTTCTTAATTCCACACAGTAATCCTCCAAATGCATCCTATTGCTCCTCCAGAACAAAAAGTGAAATAAATGTATATCTCTTAATTGGTCTTATTAACAAGAAAGGTAATCTTAATTTATTTTTACCTTGCTAATACCAAGTTTTAAAATTCACCATTTTTAAGAAACAAGGGAATGTTGGGGGAAAAGGGCATCTCAACTCAAACAAGACCTTTAGGGCAGAAGCCTGAGTTTGGCAGCTCAACTTTGACACTTAGGAAAGGCTCTTAAACAAATTACAACATTGATCCTGAAATGCTGTAATTTCAAGAGGTAGTCAAGAAAGAAAAAACTTTTTGCCAAAGCACTGTAAACTTGTGGGGAACAGAAAGGACAAACCAGCAGCCGCACTGGTCCACAAAGACATTCCAGGTCAACGTTCACTTGCCTGGACACAGCTCTTCTCTGAGATGCCAGGGGGGCGGGGGCAGCCTGGGGTCTGTGCAACCAGTTCTCACCCAGTGAAAGAAGCCACAGAAGAGTATGGGAAAAGGGGCAGGAATTTACACACCCAGATACCCTGGCTACATTCACTTTTTGTAACCTGCTAATTAAGAACTACATTTTGCATGTTATCTTTGGTGAGTGTGTCACATTCCTATACACATTAATCTTCTAAAAACACTGCTTTGCCCTTTACTTCTTTTCTCAAAACTCGTTAAAAGCTAGACAGTGTTAGAGGATAAAATTCTAGCTCCCGAGCCAGAATTCAAGCTGACCAGTCTGCATCCACTGAACCTGCCACTGCCCATTGTGGACGGCAGCAGTGGAAACACCAGCTTTAGAGTCAGACCACAGGGAGCTGGAATCCCAGCTCTACCACTTACTACTTGTGTGATCCTGAACACATCACTTATCTTTTTGATCATCTCTCTCTAAAATAAAAATCCCCTCTCTATAGAACAAGAACAGCAATACCTACTTCACAGCACTAGAGGATGAAAGCAAGAATATGGCATGTGGTGCAGAGTAGATGTTCAGTAAGTATTACTTTCCTCGCTAGCTCCAATCAAATGGTCTACTCTCTTCTCTTGAAAATTCTCCCCAGCACCTTTCCACTAATTTCAGAACCACACTTTGCTTCAAGGCCTAATTGAAATCCTTTCCCTTCCATGAAGCTACTCTGGCTCGTAATCATTTTCTCCTCTGAGTGTCTGTAATTATAATTCTAATATTCTAAGCCAATGGATCTGAAATTTTTATTCTTCTCTAATGTGTCACTCCTCGTCCCCCAACAAGTCCACAAACCTGATAGCAAAATTTTTTATCAATTATCAAGCCAATCACAATTTAAGTGTTCAATAAAAAAATACTTTGAAGATACAGTTGCCTTGGGGTTGTCTACCAAAAACGGTTGCCCTTCTGGCCCAATTAGGGGATAATACCTCTTCCCATATACACTCAAGCAAATTTTCCCCATATCTTTGTGAGTTTTTCCAAGGGTAATACTTATTGGGTAAATGAAAATAAAGCCTTAATCTATGTAGTCACAGAGGAACTCTCAGCCAAGTCAGCAGAGTCCAGGAAGCCTTTACTTCACTCCATGCATTCAACAGGCTCTTTTCTGAGCTCTTGCTTTGTGATGGCCTCAACTCACCATGGGAGACAGACTATGAGCAATTTGGTCTCTACCTCTAATTAGCTTTCTGGAACCTAGACTATTTCTGACTCTTTAGAAACCTCTATTTCTAAAAAAATCTCATCAGTGAAGGGATTCACCTTCTGAAAATATTACTTGGAGCAAAAAGAAAACAGTAATACAGTCAGTTGGGTTTTAATCCTGTGGCCCTATCCAGCTGAAGCATGTGCACATAAGAGATAGCTCAAAACAGTCCTGGAGATGGGCTAATGACCTCTCCACCGTTCCCAAGACCCTGCTGTCCAAGCAGCAGAAACACCTGCATGAGGATAAAAGCAAGAGCTGGACTAAGGCAGCATTAATACAAACTCTCTCACTTAGTGCGGTTGTTTTACTCTTGTTCAAGTAATTATAAACCACGCTCTCGTAAAGATCCCAAGAAAATGCAATAATCTCCTCTTTAGAAACACTTGAAAATGTTCAGTCTCTTGAATTCTACAATCTACTAAATTCTTTAATAAGGTAGCATAAACGTTGGCTAAAGTGTGTTCTTTTAGTCTTGGGTCACTTAAAAATACACCTTTAATACTTAGCGCACTTCAGAAGAAGGGCAAAAAAGGAAAGGTAATCATAAACATAGTTTAATTTGTTTAAGTGATAGAGTACAAAGTTAATTTTCCTTTGTTTGAGGTGTGTGTGTGTGTGTGTGTGTGTGTGTGTTCTTGAAGGAGCCCGCACACAAACCACCACAGCGACAGGTAAGTGCTGCAGAGGAGCCTGGGCGCATCCAGGGGCTGGCACGGAGCTCACTCCCAGGACCGCCTGGGCTCCGGGCTCCTCTCCTAACTCCAAGGCTCTGCACTTCCCCAGACCCTAGTCTCCATGTTCCCCACCCCCAACCGCGCAGCCCCAGCGGAGCCGGAAAGTAGAGCTCGCCACGACCGCCCGGAGGGCAGCCCCCACCAGCCCAGCTCCTCTGCTCCGTCAGAGGCCCCCGAGAGTCTGGCCGCCTGGACGCAAATACTCACAGAGCTGGAACACGGCCGGGGGCTAGGAATGGTGAATAGCGGGAAAAGGGGTAGTAGGACTGCAGCGGCGGGGCAGGGCGCGGCAGGGGCAGAGCCGGAACCGGCGCCCCTCCAGCCCGCCACCCGGCCAGGAGCAAGGCACCGGGCATGCAAGCAACCTCTCGGCGGGAAGACGGGCAGGGAAAGCCGGGGCGGGGGCCCGGACGCACTTACCTCTGCGCTCCCCAGCCAGGCTGGGCGCTCGCACGGATGGAGGCTTTCCTGGAGCCGCGCAGACCGGAGGAGGAGCCGCTCCGGTAGAGAGGGCGGTCGTCGGGCGGGCATCCGCGCCCGGGGCTGCGGCCGGGCTGGAGGGAGAGAGAAGGGAGGGAGCACAGATTTGAGAGGAGGGGGCGTGGAAGAGGTGTGCCTCCACCCGAGACAGAGAGGGTGGGCTGCTGGAGCCCGGAGGAGGGCTGTGCTCCGAGGCTCTGGAGGGAACCAGAAAACCCGCGCTAAGAGTGCGCAAAGCGGGGGGGGGGGGGGGGGGGGGGGGGGATGGGAAGATGGGGGTAGGGGGGTAGGGGGCAGGATGAGGAGCTGGTCCTCAAACTGGACAGGCCCTCACCTCGGCACCATCCGATCGAGGATTGTCTGGGTCTGGAGCAAAGCACAAGGGGGTCTGAAACTTTATGTCATTTTCTCTTACACACGTGACCCCCCTGCAGTCCAGATGGTTTCAATCACTGGAGGAAAAAAGCGGCCCTACTGGTATGCATGAAAAGACGGAGCTGGGAGAATCTGGGAAAAGCTGCCTGTACAGCCTGCCTGCCTTCAAACTAACCCATGAGCTCTTTTGGTTCTCCTAGCCCTAGGGTGGGGGAACCCTGCAAAACCCAAGAAGGCACACTGAAAGGAGCCACATTTGGTATTGCAGCAGCAGCAGCAGAACTCTCAAAGCACCAGGGCTTTCTAGGCGCCTTGTATGAACCGAAAGTTCTAAGGACGTTCTGAGAATTTGTTTCAAATACTCCATTAGCTTGCAAAGCCAAAAACTAGAAAAGGGTGTTATTAAAAAATAAGCAATGGAATACTAGCATTGAGAATCTGTGATTTATTAAAGGAATTCTGAAAGAAATTGTTAACCTAGTATGACAACCCACTTGAAAAAGAATAATGCAAATCATTTAAAATCCAAACCCATACATACTTGGTGGGATGTTAGGAAGCCATGTAACCCAATTTCTCATCTCATAAATCACTATAAATAGAACTTGATGTTGAAATGCACAAAATTGACTTTTACAAACCTAGCTACATTTTGAAGGAACAAACATGTATGAATGACCATAAACAGACTCTAAGGCCAGGACTTGTTTCAAAGCCCAAGTCAAGTCAATCCTCACATAACCTAAAGAAGTATTACTCAGCTGCAGGGCAAGCACCAAAAATAATGGAGAGTTTAAGACACATCTTGGAAATAATTCAACTTGTTCATGATCGAACAGAAATAGTGGCAAGAACCAAACTGATATTCTATTGTTCCTTTGCCAAAAAAAATGATACTAACATGAGTTACAAGTATTAACTCATTATCTCAGTAATATTGGTGCTAAAGGGTATGTTTGGCCTTTCTAGCAAAAGGCCTTCCATACATTGTGACATAGTTGTCTGTGTGTGAACAATGTCAATCTTTGGTACAGTGAATTTATTCTACATTAGGAAAACCCAAGATTTCCATTTTTCTCTGGAAAACACAGGAAACAACTTGAAACTAGGCAAATCAAAACAAGTTTTACCCCAAACTCTAAAGCTAAGTGAGTTTCTATTCTAGTTCACTGACATGCTTGAACCCTTCAGGAGACTTAGGCCATTTGGGTGGACTGAGCCTTCTCCCACCTTCTCCAACCTCAAATTATGGTAGAGAAGTCATGCAGAAGAATCCTCAGAGAACACAAGCTACAAAATTTAACAATGCTCCAGGCAAATGCCACCTGCAGCTCCCAAGCTCTGTATGGAGGTTCTTAAGTTTCCCGCTTCCAAAACTATTAAAACTTCTATTAAAGTTTTGTTTTTCTTATGAGTGATACCTGTAAAGAAAGTCAACTCAACAGAAAGCATCAAGATTTTCTCCACTGGTGGGGAGGGTATAGATCAAATGGTAGAGTGCACGCTTAGCAAGCATGAGGTCCTGGGTTCAATCTCCAGTACCCACTCTAAAAATAAATAATAAAACCTAATTACCTCCCCCTGAAAAAAAATAATAAATACAATAATAAATACATTAATTTTTTTAAAAAAGATTTTCTCCTTTCAGACCCAGGACAGTAACTTTTCATCTCTGGCAGCAGTTGCTGCTCCCTCTTACATGTGCTAAAGCAAAGTAAGAGGGCAATAATGAGATACAAACGGTTGTTCTTATTTGCCAATGCTTTGCAAATTATGCGTGGAACTTTTTTTAATTCCTCAGAAAAACCTTAATTAGACCTACTCTTTCAGAAAGAAAACTAACGTCCTTCAAACTTTTCTAAATATTTCTTGAGTCTAAACTCCACCTAATGCTAACCAAAGATTTATCAGAGACACTGACATCTGAAATGTTTTTAATGCTATTTTAAATGGTGCTAATTTAGTGATTTGCATTAACTTAATGTCCACAGCACCTGACAGACAAAGCCAACTATGTATAAAGTGCTAAGGGAGAGACAAGCTCTATGAGGAGGATTAGGTCTCTCTTGCTAAAAACTACATCCTATGTGTCTAGCACAGTGCCCAGCATGAAATAGGTGCACGAAAAATACATGCTGTTTAAATAAATGAAAGATAAATAAAAACACTCCCCACAAGGTTACAATCCTGCAGAGGTATGTGACTTGTAAACAACAGAATGAAATAACAGCTTTAGGAAGGATACTAGCAACAAAAAAGGAGGAAGGGGTAATCAGCATTAGCTGGCTTTGGACTTTAATCACAATATATATTCAGAAATGTGCAGAGACTGCTGCAAATAAAGAAGCGCGTATAGGAGGAAAGTGGTATATTTCGTGCCTAATTTAGGGATTCAGAGATACACTTTCCCATGTCCCCATTATTCAGTCCCCTCAACACAGAGCCAAGACAAGACTGGAGCATAAACATCCTGGCTCTAATTTGGATAGTATGAATGCTGCTCCTTTCATCCTCTCTCATACATCTGCTCCGCCCCCAAGCCATTTCCTCTGTACTGTCTTCTGTCAGTCTAATGAAAGTTTCCTAATCTTTAGAAGCAGTAGCTTTGGTTCTCTTTGTGTGGAGAAGTACAATACACTCTGATTACATGGTATATTCCATACAGATGCCTGGCAACACATCTTATAGCTAGGGGTCTGTTTAATATTTTAACTTTGAGGGACTTATAATTCAACTATTTTGCTAAATACCAAAATAGCACTTGACATCACAGAGATGGGCTTTACTTCCTTTTGCTATTTTAAATACTGCACTTGAGAATGGTGAGTAGTTTGGGTTTTCTGGTTCACAGATTTTGCTTTGGCATTTTTTTTTTTTTTCCTTTGAGGAACAAAGGGGTTAAGATTTTCAAGGAAGTCTTTCAGGTCTGCAGGTCTAGTACTCATGAAGCAGTTATTTCCTCCTAGGTACTCTGCCTATAATACTATGTGGTCATTAAAGGGGTAATGGGGGCTTATTTATGCTACATGACCCAAATAATCCAGTTTTTCTAAGGCAGGCAACTGGGAAATATGGTTGGCCCAGATGACTAAGTTTTCTAGGCCATGCTTTTTTACATATCATTTCCTTTTTAAAATTTTTTATTTTTAGCTAAAATAGTATGTTTTGTTGAAACAGCTTAACTTAAATGCTAAAGACAGAAATCATGCTAAAACATATTTTAAAGAAAACAATTATTAATTGCTAATCCACAACCTCAACAAGTACTATTTAATCCAATCCTGCTTTCTCTTCTCCCTAAATTTGAGTAGAACCTCATTTCTAAAGCACCCCATATTCACACTTGAAGTTTTTCCATAAGCTTTAAGACTTTAGGCCAGTTTTGACATAAAACAACCTCTGAACTGTCATCTCCAGGGGCCCAGCATACCTCAGAAATAGCTATCAGGAGTGCAAAGGGATGACCTTGTCACTTCCTTTGATTTCCTACTTTCCTCTTTTCCAAGCCCCTCAAAAGGCAAATGGGGCTTACATTCACACAGAGGTAACTAAGTCAGTAGTATGAATCCTCTTGACCAGTTTCTGCAATCAGTATGTACTAGATCACTAATTCCTAAATCTCCTAACCCTCCAGAATCATATAAGAAGCTTGTGAGAAATACAGATTCTGGCCCCAGTCCCATATCTGCTGAATTAGAATCTCCAAGGTTAAGGAACACCAGGTTAAATTAATTCTAAGATTCTACTTTGTCAATTCTACATAGGGGTTTTCCCTTAGAAGAAACCCCTCTACTACCACACATTCATATAGGCTTCCCAAAAAGCATCAAGCAAGATATTATATGAAGTGAAAATACCATGTGTTTGTAAATAACTTCATGATTTTTGTTTTTCTCAAAACAACCCCTCCAAAGAATAGTTCTTTCTGTTGACTGACTGACAATGAAAATCTGCAGGAAATTTCTGACATATACATACACAAAGACAGTAGATATTTTTTCCCTCACAAGCTGAAAATTTTCTGTTGAGATAAAGTAAAGATTTTATTTATATCTACACAGAATTTAACGGGGGAAATTAACTTAGTACTCCTAGTAGATATAATCAACTTAAGTTACAGGGTTATTAATAAAGATCTTAAGAACCTATCCTTTAAGATATAAATTAATTTTGTCAAGATAGTAAATCCCATTCATTTGGACTTCAGTGATTATTACTTTCTTAAGTGTTTTAATTGGGATTCTAACATAAAACTATAAATAAGTTATTAGTTTGTTAAAGTATTCAAGGGATAATGGAACTGAACTACTTCACTTATCCCCTTTATCATAGTAGAATCTATTTCCTGGCCTGAATACCATATAGTACCTTTCAGTCTCCTCTTCCAGGGAAGGGTATAGCTCAGTGGTACAGTGCCTGCTTAGCATGTAAGAGGTCCCCAGTTCAATACCCCGTACCTCGTTAAATAAATAAATCTATTTACCGCCTTCCAAAGTACGTGAAAGATATAGCACATAAAATCAAGGCTCTTTTTCTACAATCAGCTTACAAAAAGGTTCAGTTGGACCTAGGTTCATTTCTTTCTTTGTTCTGTGATATTGTTTGGGGGTTTAAGCAAAATACCAGGCTATTTAGTGTTTATTTAAAGAAAGTATTAGGATAGCTTGATTGATAATGTTGGCAGGCTGGACCTGAGAGAGAATAAGATGGGACTGATGCTCTTTAAATGCATAAGAGACAAGAACAGGCTCAGAAAGACTCACTAAACCTGGAAGGTCTCCTCACTCGTCTGTCTTGCTCAATGGTCCTTTTTCCTTCTCTCAGGGACTTGAAGATAATTTTTGAGTGGGAGATATTAAAGTCTAAAAATTTACTGATTTGAAATACTAGTTATCAGTCTTTCTTCCAATGGTATCAGCCTTAGGTCTAAGCAAATATCTCTAGATTAAAGAATGATTTACCTTTGTCATTAAGTTCACTGAATTTTGGCCAATAAGCATCTTTGAAATAAGAACTGTAAGAATAGGGGAGGGGAGTATAGCTCAGGGGTAGAGCACCTGTTTAGCAGGCAGGAGGTCCTGCGTTCAATTCCCAGTACCTCCATTAAAATAAATAAATAAACCTAATATCTTCCCTTGCCCAAATAAAAAATAATAATAAAAAAAAATTTTAAGAATTGTAAGAATGTAATATCATCTAGTCATTTTCCATATTACTTGCCAAAAAGAACATATAGTAAATTAGAAAAAATAATTATGTATCTGTAACTATTTATTCATTTCTTTATCCATTCAACAAGCATTTATTAAATATCTGCAAAAAACTGATTTTGATCATGGGGAATTAAAGACAAATAAGCAGTATAAGAAAACTTAAAATCTAGTGAGGAAGGTATATATAAACAACTTGTCAGAATAAAATAAATGGCATAAAAGAGATAAAGAGGAGGAAATAAAGGAATCTGCAGAACCAGTAGAGATTCTTACTGAGAATTGAGGGAAAGAGGGTTGGAACTGAACCTTGAATGATTGATAGAACTTCTATTTCAAAAATAGGAAAGGGGAGATAATTCAAAACCAAAGGAACTGCCTGAGCTGTGGAAGTGAGATAGTAGCCTTACAGACAACTACTCCCATCTGACTTAGAGTAACACAGGCTAAAAAGGTAGATTGGATAGAAAACATTTTGGCCACTCTTCAAAAAGTCAAACACAGAATTATCAATGACCCAGCCATTCCATTCCTAGGTAAATACCCCAAAGATGGAAAACGGATGTTCAAATTAATACCTGTGCGTGAGTGGTCACAGCAGCACTATTCACAGTAATCAAAATGTGGAAACAACCCAACTGTCCATTGACAGATGAATGGATAAACAAAACGTAGTGTATTCATACTATAGAATATTATTTGGCCAGAAAGAGGAATGAGGTACTGATGCATGCTACAATGTGGGTAACATTCAAAACACTGTGTAAGTGAAAGAAGCCAGACACAAAGATCACCATCCTGTATGATTCCATTTATGTAAACTATCCAAAACAGGTAAATCCATAGAGACAGAAAGAAGTCTAGTGGTGGCTGGGGACCAGGCAAGGGAGAAGTGGGTATAAGGTTTCCTTTGGGGGTGATGGAAATGTTTTGGAAGTAGACAGAAGCAATGGTTGCACAACATTGTGAATGTAATTAATACCACTTAATCGCACATTTTAAAACGGTTAATTTTTATGTTGTACGAATTCCACCTCAGTTTTTTTTTTACGGCAGATTAAGGGTCTGTGGTAGATACTACTAGTGCTTACTAATATCCTTCCCAGTCCCCAGAAGTTTCCGTCTCCAGTCACCCTGTACTTAGGCAGGGCCATATGACTGTTCTGTGAGCAGGCTGTGAGCAGAAGCGACACATCACTTCCTGGCCAAAGTATTGAAGGATGGGTGAGAGACGTCAGCCTCTCCTCTCTGCCACGTGGACCCAAAGCCACGTGACACAACAGAGCAGACCAGGTCCCTGAATAAACTAGTGCCTCCCTATTGACCCATACTGGACATGTCATATGAGTAAGAAATAAGCTTTTGCTGTCTGAAGGCACTAAAATTTTAGGGGTTGTTACTATTGCATAAGCTAAGC
The DNA here is from genome assembly GCF_009834535.1 of Camelus ferus. Classification (NCBI taxonomy): domain Eukaryota; kingdom Metazoa; phylum Chordata; class Mammalia; order Artiodactyla; family Camelidae; genus Camelus; species Camelus ferus. The sequence continues at coordinate 53,128,817 of NC_045705.1, read as the reverse complement.
CTACTCTGACTGATACAGGGTCAGACCCAGGAAGACCATAAAAGCAATAGTAAGAAATTTGAATCTTATTCTGAAGGGCATACATAGAGAGACAATATTTTTGAGGAGAAGAGTGGCATGATGTGCATCTGAGGAAAGTAATTCTGGATGCAACGTGCTGAGTAAACTAGAAATAAAGGCAGTCCTCAACCTGTGGTGCACATCAGAAATCACCTGAGGAGAACTGTAATCATCTTCAAATTTCTTTATATTTCTGTAAAAAATAAATAAATAAAGTATTTGTCCTCTGGGAAAAAAAGTCATCTAAGGAGCTTTTCAAAATGCAATGGTCTGGTCCAGGGTATCTCTAGATATTCTGAACCCGAATCTCTAGAGGGGGCATCTAGGAACCTATAATTGGAAAAAAAAAAAAAAAAAACTCCATGGAAAATTCTAGACTACAGGTTAGAGTCAAGGAGGAGCCAGCTAGTTATGAGATGACCAAATTTACATGCTTAGTGAATTCAAATAAACAGTATGATAAATAACTATTTTCTTGACAAATGGAATGATAAATGTTTAGGGAGTTTCTGTTAAGACAGTGAGTTATTAAAAGGTTAGTCACATTAACATTTGTATGCTGGTACTAAGGATTGGAATAAAGAATGTTCATGTGTATGCAGGGATTTAATAGTTGTTGTGGGCTTTTTGTTTACTTTAGTTTTGTTTTGATTTTGTTTTTAAAAATATGCCCTAATGCCAAATCTTACATTTTTTTCTTTTTCCTGTTGAATTGATGCTACATTAAGATACAAGCACAAACATCTCCGAAGTGTTTTAAATCCATCCAATTGTTTGAGAAGGCATACGTGCTGGGCCAAAGAAGCCAAAACATTAGAGCTAGGAATTTTGATGAAGATAATAATTGCTTACAGACCAGCTTGTTTTAACTTGCTGAACAAAGAGCACAATTTTATACCACGTTTTCATCACAGGCTTTTTCTCTGCTTAATCATTACTGTACGTAATGAGCACTTTAAAAAGGGAGATTATCTACAGGTTAAAGAGTAAGGAAGTTATCAATTAGATTCCATCATCTTCAAAATTTCACTTACTCAGACTTTACATTAATTAAAAAAAATTTTTTTGCTGCCCTAAGCATTGTTTTGAATCTTTAAAACCCATTTGTTTAGTGTGTACAGCATAAATCTAGGAATGAAGATACTGTTAATTTCCAATGCTGCCCTGAATGGTTCTATAGCCTTGGATAGGTCAATAATTTCTTTGCACCTTAGTTTATTTCTGGGACATTCCTGTACAGCGATACTGTTCCATCTTTCTCACATCTGAAAGCTGCCTTCAGGCTCTGTGCCTATGTCAGGAGTTATGCCCTCACTCCTCCCATTCGGTTACTTCCATCTCTTGCAGACCCCATAATTCAATATTCAAGTAATATTTATTAAGGGCTTACTCCACAACAGGCAATGCAGTGAGAGTGGGGATGAGTTCAATCCACAAGAGGCAGTGATGCTAGCTTCCTGACTAACAGAAAGGATGCCTCAGTCATTCTGCTTGTTTTACCCTGACTGGATTTCCTATTCTTTACTTCCTCTGGAGTATATAGTTGGAAGTTCTGAAAATTAAGGTGGTGTACATTCACAGGATTGGGTTAAGGCACTCACTTGGTGACCAGATGGTTACAGGGCCATGCAGTCCAGGAGTCTACATGGTTTTAAGACAGAGATAAGAAGTCATGGAAGGGACCAAAGTCACCAATTCACAGACCAAGAAAACTCTTTGTTCATGGTACTGGTGGTGACTGCAGGTTTGCTGAATCTTTTTGCTCTTCCACCCCTAGCCTCTAAGGCAGAACTCTCTGGACCTCAGCAAACAATATCAATTTCTGATTCCCTTAAAGCAGGGAGCCATTCATCTCAGCACATAAGCCTTCAGCATCAGCGTGCGAAAGCAGGGTCATGAATTCCAACTAAGTCTGAAAACTTGTAAATGACAGACAGAAAGGGAGGGTGGGAAGTGAGAGACCTATGTTGTCCGGAAGTATTACAGGGTCAGATTCTAATGGCAGACCTTAAGTTTGAGACTCTAACCCTGGACATGGGCTCATCATTCCCCGTCTACCCACGCCGTTGGTGTTTGTGTGCCAGACCCTTCAACTCTTTTTGTCTCTGATCTGTTTCTTGCCCTGATTCTTCCCACTCAGAGGCCAACTGGATTCTGACCCATGGCCTAGTCCTGATTTTGGATCACAGATAGGCCCTCAATCTGAAACACTCACGTGGCTCCAGATCCCTGGCCCAGGCCTGATCACAGACTATATTCTCTTGCCACCTGTTCTCATGCCATTTCAGTCCCATCACAGCTTCTGATCCTGCTTCCCTATTCATTGTTGCCTATAGTCTGAAGATGGCTAGAATTTTAGAATCCTTTTTAGCTCACTCTGGCAGGACTAAGGAAGTAATAATTAGTTTATTTAACAACAGTGTACAGAGAGGACCTAAGTTTGCTCACATTTAACCGCAGTATGCACGTCAAGTTATTATACCTTTCTTGATCTCGTTTCTCATGTTTAAATTAGCACACTTGCCACCACATTTCCTCAAAGATATATTTATACTTAATTAAAATAACATGCATTCTGGGGTTACAATAAAGCTATAATATGCTCCTGCATTCCTAACTATATAATGAGTATTAAAAACATTTAGAAGCAAATTGGCTCCATAAAAGGAATAAAAATTTTGAGTAATTTATTTTAAATATAGTATACCTCACTTTACTAAATATGTCTGAAGTGTTACATAAAAATAAAAATATTATAAATGAATTAAGTACAGCACACTCTTCAGAAGAAATTCAAGGGTCAGTTCTTTTTCTCAGTGAAGGATTTTGGAAATGTTAATAATTGTCCCATAATTTAATAAGTTTTACACATTCAGATATAGTTGCATTAAGTTCTTGGAAAGAGATTTATTTTAACAATCTTATGGGAAAGGAATATTCTAAGTATATTTTATCAGGTAAACTCAGTTTAAGGCTTTGACTTTTCTGCTAGCAAATTACTAAAACAGACGCATTTTTCTTTTAAAGGCACAAGAATTCTCATCGTGCTGGTATAAAGAGTAGATTCTAAAGTGTCAGAAAATGTATGCTTCTAAAATTTAAAAGAGTTAAAGGGGGAGGTATAGCTCAAATGGTAGAGTGCATGCTTAGCATGCATGAGGTCCTGGGTTCAATCCCCAGTACCTCCTTTAAAAATAATAAATAAATAAACCTAATTACCCCCCACCCAAAAAAAAATTTTTAAAGAGTTAAAGGAGATTCCTCATCTTAATTCCTAGGAGATGCTGTATCTGGAAAGAGTAAACAGAAGCAAATAGTTTCCTGAAATTGTGCCAAGGCTACATGTCAACTGCCTGGCAGGAAATGCTTTTGGAGGGCCTAGATAAACAGACTAACATTTTTTTCTGGAGAAGTCTTCTCCTTTGACTTCTTACAAAGCAAATGGTCTGAGTCTAACTAGCTTCACAAACACAATAAGCAGAAAAGGGCAGAGGATTTTTAACTGATAGTATCCATACAGTCTAACAATTCAGTGATCTGTCCTTCACTTTCAACACACATGAACCTCACTGCTCAGCAAGCATATACTCAATACATGCTTGTTGAAATTTTGTGGTAAATTAAATCTTATCTTTCCATTAATTTTCATCATAATTTTTGGTGAAGCTTTATTCACAAGAAATTTTCCTTAATATTTTAGCTCTTCATATTTTAGCATCACGAAATGATGAGATTTTCTTGCATTTGTATAGTGTAATATAGTGTAATAGAAAAGAACAAATCTGCTGCCATATTAGATCTGTTCCTTTGGCTCTAACCCTGTGCTCTGTTTCCTAGGCTTAGTATTGCTGGTTCTGTTTCTTTCATAAAAGTATGTTGCCTATAGCCTGAAATATACAGGATAGCCCATTTTCAAGGCTCCAACTTTTAAGGATATTAATACTTTTCCATTCATATGAAGATAACAAGTTGTAGAACAGAAAATAACTTTTTTTTGTTGGAGGTTTATGGACACCATGACCCGACCCAAGTGGACAGCTGCAAGAACAAAGAACTCCTACACCAAGAAGTTTGCAACAACCAAGCATACCCCTCCCCTTTTCAGTGTAAAAGCAGCCTGAATTCTGACGTGGGGAAGATGGTTCTCCAGGACATTAATCTGCCATCTTCTCAGTCTGTCGGCCTTCTGAATAAAGTCATTATTCTTAATCCTAACACCTCATCTCCCGATTTACTGGCCTGTCGTGCAGCGAGCAGAATGAGTTTGGACTTGGTAACAACAGCGATGACTTTTTCAAAATATTTTACATCCATTCTCTTAATTTTCATTCTAACATTTCATTTTATAAGAACTAGCACTGATGCTAAGCTAGCACTTAGCATCTAACATCTCATGAGATAGTACAAAAATTAAATCAAAGATTAAGTTAGTCAGAGGACCACACCTAAAACCAATTTGTCTGAAATATTTTCTAGTACATTTCCTTCTGTTCCCACTATGTATCAGATAATGGATCCAAAAATCCAACTATCATATTTACCAAAATAATCCTTCAACCTCACCTCACCTTCTTAAACTGCAAAACGGATGATGAGGAACAAGGTGATGACTCAGAACACGTACTATCGGCTAGAGAAGTCCTCGGCCTGTGTACAGTCTAGTCAGCTTTTTTGCACCTCCACTCTCCAGCAGCTTACCTGTTCTATTTTGCTACAATCCCAATCACCCATCTTCTCTTCCTCTTTTATTACACTGAAAGTGCCCTCTGCCCCACCCATCTTATGCACAATCTGACCCAGTCCACAGTGCAGAGCAAAACTCCCCTGGCCCAAGGGAAAAAGTAATGGGAAATGCGGCATAACTCTCTACCTGCCATGCTTCATCCTACAGTCAAGGCACCTCAGATAACAATCTGAGCCACTGCCACTCTGGGATCCTTCTCCATATTCCACAGCCACGAGCCGTTACTCCCAATATCTACCCAACCTGCTCCTTCCATCCCAAACAAAGTATCTTTGCCTTAGTTACTACTGGTCCTCACGAGAGAAAACAAAATAAAACAAAACTTGGTGTGTAGAACATTTTATACTCTCTCCACAAAATGTGAACAGCATGGAGTATGACTGGAAAAAAAGAGTCACAAAACTGAAAGATACAAATATTTGAGTGTAAATAGTATATTTTAAATGATATAAACACCCTATTATTTCTTAAAATTTTTAATTTATTTCTATTTTTTCTTAAAATAGGGTATACCTATCATTATAATTAGGTAAACTTAGTATAGACCAGAAGATAAAGCTGAAGTTTTCTCAAGAACTGGTATAATTCTAACCCTAGAAATCTGGCTTCCTACTCTGCTTATTAAAGCTTCCTGGAATGGAAATATGTCCAAACATCAATACAGAACACAGGCTTAATAAATGACCACTGAACAAATAAAGAAATATTGATGGAAGGAATAAACATAAGTTCCAACCTAAAAGAGTATGTAAAAGTAAACCTTAAGAGTCAAGAGTTCTATTTTAAAAGGTTTAGGAGGGATATACAATGGGAAGAGAACAGGAAGATCAATATATTAGTTTTTTTTAAGTTGCTGGATCTGTCAAGATATACTGAGTCAGTTTTTAGGATATTAAAACTCCACATCTGAAACACTTCCAGAATGATGGAGTGAAGAGGCTGACAAATCATCTCTCCAAAAAGCCACAATAAAACTACACAAAACTGTCAAAACAATCATTTCAGATTTTTTTTTTGAAACTAACCAGAGGTACAAAACAAATTGAAAAGCATTATTTAAAAAAAAAAAAGAACAACAACAACAACAACAACAAAACCCTACTGAACCTCTGTAAGAAAAGTAGGAATCTGAGGCAGCAAGAGGCTGTTCCCATTCCCTACCTTCCACCCTGAACTCCAGTATGGTGGTTCTATAAGAACTGGACAAGCTCTGCTGCTGGAGGATAACGGCTTGATTCGGTGTCCAGGGTATTGCTGGAAACAAGTGATCTTAGAAAGTAAGTGGTAAGCAATCAAAGAAAATCAACATCACAGCTGGCTGAGACTGCAGTACTGGCTGGGGCAAGCAATGAGCCAACCAGAAATTTAAGTGAGATCCAGGGAACAAGACAGCCATAGGAGATCTCAGTAAGCTCTCACATATCCTTGGAGGTCTGGAAGGTGTGCCGGTGTCCTGGGTCATGCACTGGCTGAACGTGAAGCCTTGTGTATACAGAAAATAAAAGTCACAGCAGGCTTGACTGAACTTTAAATGTGTTCCCTAACTCATACACAGATACCCAGCAAAGGGTAAAGCCACACTAGGCCCAAGATATTTAGGTACAACCTGCTACCGATTATTAGCTGACCACTAAACTATGCTGACAATTCCTAGGAAGTCAGGCTTAAAAAAAAAAACAAGAATTAAAAGAAAAAAGCTGAGGAGAGACATCAATGGCCACACATCACAGGGGAAACAGACTCTACAGACTAAGCCCAGGCAAGTCACTAAACAGCTGACAGACAACAGTAGCAGTGACAACTCCCAGGGAGAGGGCAGATCAGAATCCAGAGTTGCTATATTATCTAAAATAGAGGTCAGCAAACTACAGCCCCCAGCCCAATTATGGCCCATTGCCCGTTTTTTCACATAAAGTTGTTCATTCATTTACATATTGTATATGTCTGCTTTCACATCACTGCAGTGGAGTAAGTGGTTACAACACAGACAACATGGTTTGCAAAGCCTAAAATATTTACTGTGTGGTCCTTCATAGAAAAAGTTTGTTGGCTCCTGACCTAAAATGTTCAGTTTTCAACAACAACAACAAAAATTATCAGACATACTCAAATAAATAGGAAAATGAGACCCATATACAGAAAAAGGGCACACTTAACAGAAACTTGCTCTGAGGGGGCCCAAATGTTAGATTTAAAAAAGACTTCAAGGCAGCTGTTATGAATATGTTCAAAGAACTGAAAAAATAAACAAGTTTTTAAAGTATGACAACAACAACTCAATAAAGAATATCAATAAAAAGAGATTATAACACAAACAAACACCAGAGTTGACAAGCACAACAACTGAAGTGAAAATTCACTAAGGGACTTGACAGTAGATTTGAGACAGCAGAAAAAAGAATCAGTGACCTTGAAGATAGATCAACTGAGATTACCATTTAAAGAAAAGGAAAAACAATGATGAAAAATAAACATGTACTAACATGTGTAAGGGGAGTCTCGGAAGAGAGAGAGAGAAAGGGGCACAAAAAAATATTGAAAGAAATATATGGCCAAAAACTTCCCAAATTTGAGGAAAAACAACCTGCATACTCAAGAAGTCAATGAACATAAGAATCCACAAAAAACCTACTAGTACTAGTAAATGAGTTCAGTAAGGTCACAGGATACAATATCAAAATGCAAAAATTAACTAATTTCGATATACTAGTACATAATCCGAAAATGAAATCAAGAAAACAATTCCATTCCCAATGACATAAAGAATTAAGCATTTATACATTTGTTAAAAGAAGTGCAAAAGTACACTATTTACTATACAACATTTCTGAAAAAACCTGAAAAAAAACTGAAATAGAGATACTCCATTTTCATGAATTCAGAAACTCAGTGTTGTTAAGATTACAATTCTCCTCAAATTCATCTATAGATTCAGTCTAATCCCTACCAAAATTCTAATAATCATTATGCACAAGTCGATGAGCTGAATTTAAATTTTCTGGAAATACAAATGTCCTAGAATACTAAAACAATTTTGAAAATTAAGAACATAGTTGACAGACTTATGGTTCCCAATTTCCAAACTTACTGGAAAGCTATAATAACCAAGACAGTATGTTACTGGCATAAGGACATAGATCAATGGAACAGAATTAAAAGTCCCCAAATTAACCCTTATGTTTACAGTCAATTGATATTTAACAAAAGTGTCAAAGCAATTTACTGAGAAAAGGATAGTCTTTTTGACAAATGGTACTAAGATAATGGGACATCTGCATGTAAAGAGAAGAATTAAGACCCTTCCCTCATAACACACACAAACGAATGCAAAATGGCATGAACCTAAATGTAAAAACTAAAATATAAAACTTTTAGAAGAAAACATCCGAAAAAAAAATTCATGACCTTGGTTAGACAAAGATATATTTAGATATGACACCAAAAGTATAATCCATAAAGGAAAAAAAATGAATAAATGGACTTCATCAAAATTTAAGATGTTTGTGTTTCAAAACACTATTATGAAAATGAAAGCCATGACACAGACTGGGAGAAAACAGAAATCATACATCTGATAAAGAATTCATGTTCAGAATAAGAACTCATATAACTCAATTTAAAAAAAATTTTTTTAATTAAAAAATTAAACAAATTTTAAATGAGGCAGAAGGCTTGGACAGACATTTCATGAAAGAAGAAATAGGAATAGCTAATAACTACAACAAAACATGCTCAACATCATTAGCCATTAAGGAAATGCAAATTAAAATCACAATGACATACTACTTCACACCCATAAGAATGACTATAATCAAAAAGACAATAAAAAGCATTGGAGAGGATGTAGAAAAACTGGAAACTTCATACATAGCTTGTGGAAATGTAAAATGGTACAGCTATTCTGGAAAACAGTGCGGTAGTTTCTTAAAATGTTAAGCATAAATTTATCATACCACCTAGAAATTTCACTCCTAAGTATCTCCCCAAGAGAAATGAAAACCTGTATCCACACAAAGTCTCACACCCAATCTTTCACAGCAACATTATTCATAATAGCCTCAAACTGGAAACAATTAAAATGGCCATCAACTGGTGAATATAAACAAAATGTAGAATATTAATATAGTGGTGGAATATTATTCAGCCATAAAAAAGAATGAACTACTGATACATGCAACAATTTGGATGAACCTCAAAAGCATTATGCTAAGCAAAACAAGCCAGACAACAAAGGTCACATATTGCATGATTCATTTACATGAACTGGGTAGAAAATGTAAATTTACAGAAGTGGCAAGAACAGTGGTCGCCTGGGTCTAGGGTGGGAGCTAAGACTGATGGCATGTGGTGGGCACTAGGGATCTTTTCCAGGTCATGAAAATGTTCCTAAACTGGATTGTGGTGATATATACATAATTCCATAAAATAACTAAAATTGATTCAATTGTATACTTACACAAGGTGAAATTTATGATATGTATGTAAATTATACTGTAATAAAGTTGTTTTTTAAAAACTCTACATGGATTCCAACTATTTATATCTTCCAAAATTACTGAAATTACTGTTCTTTTAGTCTGACAGTTTTTAAAATGACAAAATTTTTCCCTAATCATTCCTGCTCTGCAACCAATTTTTTAACTTTCAATTTTTAACAGCTTGTGAAAGCTAATTCACAGAAGTCTGATTCATTTCCTTTAATCTATATAATCAAGATGACAATTTTGATAATGAGTTTCTTTCATTCCCCAATACCCCAATGAGTTGATGTAATCAGGCAAAATGAATGATCTAATGGCTCGCTCAGTCATGATCTAATGACTGTAATGCTACTTTACAAAGCTATAATGATTCTAAAGCTCCCTAAGTCTGCTGAAGAAATAAAAATACCACCTGTCAAACAAAATGATGTATACATTCTCTGGTATGTACAGTATAAATCATTGTTTAACTCTGGCATGATACCCACTTTTGCAGCCTAGGTTTTTAACCCTTTTTTGCCCCTTCCACATAGAGAAAAAGAGTTTACACTGCTCTTCACTAGACTTTTTTTTCTCCTCAAAAAATCCCCAGATACAGCATTAATCTCTTTCCTCAGATCTCAGGAATAAAGACGTCCTCCAACTCACCTATTCCCCTAAACATAACCTAGATAAATAACTTCTATGTGTTCTCTGTAATGAATTTACCCTTGAGAAGACAGAAATCATGGAAGACTTATACCAACAGTTTTTCTCCACTAATTAAATTACCAGGTGCATTCCTGATGATATGCCCTCCCTCTGTTTACTGTTCTGTAAGTCCCCACCAGTGGCTTTCAGAAGTACCTGGCTTGGGCTGTGTTTGATCCACAAGGGCCCTGATGACAGGTCATGTTCCATCATTATTCCCATCCAACCCTAAAAAAGGAAAAAGGATTCTCTCAATCTGTGGTTTACATTTACAGTACAAACCTTTAAATGATAAAAATACACGTATTTATATACTATATATATTTACAAATATATAATTATATATGCATATATATATATTTATAAATACAAAAATAAATGCAAAATTTTATTTTGTGTCATTCTTCAGGCTTCAGTTTCATTCCAAGCAACTTCTTTCCCATATATTTCTAAGTGCTCAATTCTGGGAAAATTAGTTACAATTGAATATTCATAACATTCATCAAAGTGTATGTAGGCAGATTTTTTTAAGAACCCAATTCTTAGCTGGCCAAACAGTAATCTACTTAAAGTAAAAAGTCAATCAGTAAATTCAACAAATATCTATTGAATACCTACTGCTTAACAGTCCTTGAATACATAGGGACAAATAAGGAATAGTTTCCACCTTCAAGGAGTTTATAAGCTGTTAGGAGAGAGTGAACCATAACTACATATAATATAAATCAGATTGGGATAAGTCCACAATAGTTTAAAAATAGAGAGAGAAAGCCATGAAAACAGAGGTTGTACCTGGGAATAGTGGAAAATTTCAAAAAGTTGACTTGACAAAAGATAATGCTTTAACTGGAATCAAACTGGAGGTGGGGGGTAGTAATAGAATCCTGGGGAAGAGAGTCAAGTGGGGTGCATTGTGGATGTAACATCAGGTAAATAAGGGCATACTAGGAGACAAGGCTGAAGCCTGAAGAGGATAATAATACTAGCTAATATTTATTGAGCATTTACTATGTGCTAAGTACTATTTAAAGTACTTTACATGTATTAACTACCCCATGAGGAATGTACTGTTATTCACATTTTACAGATGACAAAACTGAGGTATAAAACAGTTAAGTAGTCTGCCCATAGCTACACAGACACAGCTAACAGTTACGGAGCCAGGATCTTGAAATCCATAAATAATGAAAGAACAAATTCTATCTCACCCCAGACTACACTCATTATAAGACCAGTTAACAGGTATCTTAACTACCTCTTCTCCTATCAATTCCTAGGCCATCCTTCATGGCGTAGCTCAAATGCTTCCTTCTCTCCAAAGCCTTTCTAGATCTCTCAGCTAAACAGTATCTACTCTTCTAACCTTCATAGCACTTTATCATATCAATCTTATGGCAAAAGTATATAAACAAAATCTTAATATTTTGTTCCTAGCATTACAGATTTTATGTGCATCATGCCCTCTTTTGCAGTCTCCTTTAGTCTGATCCACTTTCTATTCTCCACCACTCCCAGGACAGCACCTGGCACATCAATTCATGCATTCAATAACTATTTTCAGCCCCTTTTGTGACAGATAAAATGCTAGATGCACCTTAAACTCAGTAAACAAGACAGATACGGTCCCTGCTCTCAAGAAGCTCACAGCCTATGGAGGTTGAGACTATTTGTATTTCCAAGTACAGAGATGATAAAAGTGCCGCTCAAAGAAGTTAAGTAATTTGTTTGCCCAGAATCACACAGCAAAAAGTGGCAGTCTGAATTCAAACTCAGCTCTCCAGACTGCATATTTGGGACCCTGCACACTAACCACATTGTTCTAAAGGAGGTACTTGATAAACACTTATTGAAGGGAAAGTTTTAGAAAGCTCTTACAATGAAAAATGAAAAATATCTCAACAATATCTCAATGTCTTTCTGTAAGACGAAAGCAGGAAACAAAAAAAGAAAGAAAAGGAAAAACAAGAAAAAGCGCAGATGGAGGTTGTAGTAGCATCCTCATACACACCTGGAAGCTCAGCACTTCTAATCAAGCCATCTGCTGAGACTAGCTCAGTTTGCGTCCTTTAAAGTGATCCCTCCTGAGAAGCAATGCTTTAATGCTTTCACTTTAATTAGCAGTGAAACCCTGTATCTCCTATCAGATAACCAACCAGTGGAGTGGAAGGTAACCGTGCAGAGCTCCTTACATGTGGGGCAACTATTCTTGAAAGGTGAACCCCCTACCCAGAGAAGAAGCCTCCATAAATGAGTCTGTACTTCTCACCCGAGGGGATTATGAGAGACCTTACAATGCAGGCGCCTCTCTGGCCCTGGGGGCGGTCCCACCGGGCCTCGCGTCCCACCGCCCACAGCCTGCTGGCCAGACTCCCTTCTCCAAACGCCACCGTGGCAGCCACACCGTTTGGCCCATCCTAGTCATCTTTTCAAACATAAGCGGCTTAAGTGTAGCGATATCCCAAACCGGCATTAAGAGGTGCCTGGAGGCACGTACGTTATTCCCTACAATTTCTGAGCCCAAGAGGAAACCACCTGACTTTACACCAGCTTCACCGCGTCAAGCGGAAGAGACGACTTCTAAGGGCTAGGTCCTGGCCCAGGGATTCCCGCGACAGCGCGGACAAGCGACCTAGACTCCAGTCCTAGCAACCCCAGTGCCTCCAGGCCCCTCCCCGCCCCCTGCGCTCCAGCAGTTCGCCCGGCAACCCGCGCGCTGGGACCGCGGCCCGGACGCAGGAGGCGTGCCCCATCGCCCCGCCCCTCGTCCCCATCCGGCCAATAGCCTGCTGCGTCGGAGCTTGGTGCTCCAGGCCCCGCCCTCCCTTTGCGATGGTGCGCTGAGCGCATGCGCTTTGAGAGGCAGCCCAGGTGAGAGCCCCCTGCAGCGGAGAGGGGGATGGAAATGGAGATGGTCCGCGCGCACCCCGTCGCCCTCGACCCAGCGCCCGGTGGAGAGCGCGTTGGGCGGCGCCGGGGACAGTGGTCGCCGGGGAGGTCGAGGACCTGGCTCCAGCCCCAAGCTGGAGTTGGGTCGCTGCGGCCCGCTCACCCGCCCATGTTTCTGTGTCTGTGCCTGCGCAGGGAGACATGGAGAACTGTTTGGCGGCCGCGGCGCTGAACGGGTTGGACCGACGTTCCCTGCAGCGCTCGGCTAAGCTGGGTCAGGAAGTGCTGGAGCGGGCCAAAAGGAGGGCGGTGGACTGGCATTCGGTGGAGCTTCCCAAAGGCAGCGCGGGGGTCATTTCCCGGGAGCGGCCCTACCGAGAAAGAGGGCCGGCAGCCGGCACCCAGCGGCTTCTCCCGGGAGAGGTGAGGTTCCCTGTGCTGGGGGACCAGCCCATTCATTGGCTCAGCAGCGGCTTGCTGAGAACCAGGGCACGCCACACAGAAACACCCGAGGGATTTCCTGTCCTTGGCGGAAGCTGTTAAGTGTCGGGACAATGAGCCGAAAACCCTTTTGAAAACTCTTGACATTTGACAGATTCTTACTGGGTAGCTTTAGGATACCGCTAGATACCGCTAGTGCTCGGCCCTGTGGTTACTTTTTAAAACAATTCTTACATGCTGCCGTCTGATATTAGAGGAACGCCAATAAACCTCTTTACCTTTGTCCTGGAAAAACTACATGTCTATGTATTCCTTTTATAGTTGGAATTCTTTCTCAGTAAGATCTTTCTTACTGACTTAAACTTGCAGAGGCCTTTCGAAAAGTACAAAGGAAGCTATTGCCAAAATGACTTCATTCTCTAGTAGGGACTACCAGATCTCACCTGTGACTTGCCGTTTATTCAAATAGAGAGAAGAAAGACATCCAACCCTCAGTGCTTCCTTCAGAACAATGGCAGAATTCATGGACTATACTTCGAGTCAGTGTGGGGTAAGTTGGTGTAAGCCAAAGCCGTGCCCTTGTCTGTCTGCTGATGGATCACAAAATGGCTTTTCGTGGAATTTAGGGAGAATCTGGAGACTACCTGTGCACCCTGCCCTGCCTTCATGGGCAGATTGTAATCAGCCAAGGATTTAAACCAGGTGACAAGTCCAGGTAAGAATTCATTCAGCAAATATTGAATGCCTCACTCCAGGTGTTATGAGGACACAGCAATGAACAAGCCAGAAAAGGTCTCTCCCCTCACTATTGTTTTGAGACTGGGGAAGGAGGGAAGGCATATTTGCTGAATTCTAGAGCAATCAAGTCCAAAATTAGGAGTTTTTTAAACGTTGAACTGACTAAAGTTGTTTTTGTTTTGTTTTAATCAGGATAGCACTAAAGAAACTGAGCCTCTCTGTTTTCAAAGCAAAAACTGAAACAAAATCCCTCCATTAAATCTTAATGTCTGTTTCAAGTCCCTGGTAATGTAGTTTTTAAGTATGTCCCTTTGGACAGTATGTGGAACAGATGCAGTGCCCTCACCAGAGGTAGTGTGGCTTGATGGCAGGAGCAGCCTCCCAGGAATCAGACCCATGTTTTGCTACTTGCTGGCTGTGGTGCCTTTGGCCACTTAGTCTCTCAGCCTAACCTTCTCCATAGTAAAATGATGATGTCTCGAGTCCTTTCCAGCCCTTAGAGTCTGTTTCTTTGGTTTCCCCTGACAGGTGAACACTATAAAATTGTCATAAACTGTAACACAAGGGACTTATGTGATGAGATTTTTGGTACTGTTCACTGAAATGGGTGAACAAAGGTTTGAAAGATCCTCTTCTCAAAACCATACACTAAGATCATCTTTAAGTACTTTGAGGGGATGTTGAAGACAGGCCAGCCAACATTCAAGGAAATCACCTGCACAGAAGGTACTCTCTGTCTTCTAGAGATTAAAACAAACCCTCTGGTCTCCTCCAGACTTAACATTTTATGATTTTTATGTAGTTGTAAAGCTGCTGGTCTATACGGCAGAAGGAATACCTTGTTTCTGTCCTGCTTTTCAGTTTCATGATGAATATTAAGATTCAAAGAGTCTCTAATATTTCTACATCTTTTATAAAACCCTGTGACTCCAAGAATAGGATTCCAAGCAACAAGATATGGTTCAGAGAGTATTTTTATGTTCTTATTCTGTTAAATGGTTTTAGAAAAAGCCATGACTTTGATTCTGCTGTAAAGTGATCAAGTTAAACACTTTGGTTCATGGTTCAGTAAGAGGAATAATATTTGTCTTTGGTTTGAGGTTGAGCAAATTGGTGTTCTTCGTTTTGGTTTTCAGTTCATGCTTCGGTTCAAGTCTCCATTATGGAATGGAGCCTCAGAACCCCTTGGCTTTCTAGAGATAGAATTAAGAACAGTGTTCTCTGAATTTGCTTTTAGAATTTTGAAGCAGCCCCTAAAATATATCATTAAATTCACGTCCTGACGTGCTTTCCCCAGCTTCTCATTCTTTTGGTCTCTTGCTTTAAACATTGTCTCTACCCTTTGTTCAAAACAAGCAGGCTTATGACGTCCTCACCATTAGTCATAATCAAGGGCAAGTCTAAGGTTAACTTCGAGGGGGAGGAAGGAAGTAGACAAGAAAAGAACTGCTTTCTGAGCCTTTGGATTATTTTGCTTAAATTGGAAACTTCTCCCTCCCCTCCTCTGCATGGGGAGAAGGGCTGCATAGCTGTTGGGTTTATGTTACACTTCCTGTTGTATTTCTAAACTTCAAGGAGATGCATCTCTCTCTTCCCTTGTCCTTGTCTGAGACTTAGTAAGCATGGACCTGTTCATCAGAACTTGTCATGAGTGGAGACGAGAGGGCATGTGTATCTGACATCGGTGGGGAGGATGCTGTGAAAATTATTTAACCTGGCAGAGAGCATGGTCCTGCCCAGCTTGAGTTCTTGCCCTACGGAGGCAGCAGATGGCAGCAAAGTAATGCCAAGTGTGGTTTCCTTCTCTGCAGCCACTTTACATGGGTTAAATTTGTTGTATGACTTGAGAGGCCTCTGAAGAGGGCAGGTAATATACCTTAGCTCTCTTGCCTCTTAACCCGACTTTGCCCAAAAAACGGGTTTTTTTTTTTTAATTTGACCAGACTATTTGGTAACCCAACATCTTTCACATTACTTTTCTAGAAGTATTACTCATCTGCGCCAGAGGAAGGAGGGGCAATCCATGTCTCTCGTTATCACAGAGGGAAGTCATCGGAGCTGTGCTCGGACATAGGGAACGATCAGGTATGTGCCTTCAGCCTCCCAAGATGGGAGGCCCTAGACTGAGATGCTCCTGCTGGATTGTACTGTTGGATGCCTGGGTGACTCGGTACTACAGCGCTCCACAGAAATGTACCAACTCCCAGCCCTGGAGAACTTACAGCGGTGAACATGAAATAAGAGTTTGTCCAAAATGTAAGATTGACGCCACTGTAGGATCTTCAGTGGAACCTGCAGTCTGGGGCCAAGGGACTCTCAGGCAGGCTTAAAGAAAAGCATATCAAATATCCTCTTCTGCATCTAGGGATATGGAAGAGATTTTTAATAATCACATATTATACTCCCAGGTGGTGATAACTATCATGTCTTCGTTAATTTAAAAAAGGAAGTGTGAGGAGGGGGCCTCTTTGAACAAAATACTTTTCCTAAAGATAACAATTATAGGCCTCTCACTACAAATGGCCTGTCTTTTACCACATGTCACTCTGGAGAAGCCAAAGACTCTACTTGTTGAACTGATTCAACGTGAGTCCTTTGTTGTTGTTTTTGAGGAGAGTAGGTCTTATGTTTTTCTTTTCCTTTTTAAACTCCCCTAGTTGTACTCAAAGATAGCAAACTTAAGTCCAGAGTCTAATCCACAGTTGGATTGCTGACTTCTCTGGCCTGTGGGTTTGGGGAAAGGATGGGTGAGTGGCCACAGGGAGATAAGCAAGGGCTGGACACACGCCAGAAGTCCCTGCTATTCCCCTGGCCCGGGGTATGAGAAGCAGAACCAGAGCCTGAATCCTGGGCTCCGTTTTCTGGTCTGACCCCGAGGGGTTACGTGCAGGCCAGCATCATCCAATCCCTGCCATCCCTTCCCGTAAAATGTAAGTTGGTGCTAAGGGAAATTGGCTTTCTCAGTTCAGCCTCTTTCCCTCTGGCGCTCCCACTCCTGGGAGAAGCACAGAAGAGAATTCTGTTTTCTGAAACCCTTTTGCACTTTAAGTCTTCCCTACAGGCTAGTATCCCCAGGTTAGAGACCAGAAAACCAAGGCTTAGAGAAATTAATCTGTCCTTTTCAGTAAATGGCAGAGATAGGATTCAAACTCACGTCTGTCTGACTCTAACGGCCAGGTAAGGATAAAAGGGAATCATGGTAAACATCTAACTAAAAATACTTGACACAATTCACTAAAAACCTTAAGAATTTAGGTGGCAACTTGGAAAAAACTGATAGAGCAGTTGTTAGTTCTTAATTAAGTAGGAGAAGATGTCTCTTTACCATCCAGAAGACAAAGCTCAGGCCCGCCCTCATCAGTGTTTCTATCTCTCTCTTCAGAGAAAAGACGCGTCCCGCGGGGTCGGAGGCATCTGCCTGGCGTCGGACTGTGCTCTGGAGGCGCCCCGGCCTGTGAGTGCAGAGCTTCTAGGGTCCTGGGCTTCACCCCCACTGCTTGTTATCAGGTTCTGTGTACTGCGCTTGTAATATTTTTAAGATGGGATGTTTTTACCCTTGGGGAAAGGGCACAACATTTTAGTTCAGTGTAAAATAATGTTTTCTTGGTATCCTTCCTTCACTTGAAATTTCAGGGATTCTCTCTGTGCCTGAACTCATAGTTGCGGTTGGAAAGAATGTGAAGTATTCATATCTCAGTTGCTACAGCTCAGCTGGGCTGGCGCTGCGTCCCGCTGGAATTCCTCCATCTGTTCAAGCAGCAGGAGGGGCGTAAAAAGTGAAAACTGTCGCCGAAATTCTGAAACGTATACATTTGGTTAGATCGGGTTCCAAAACATTTGAAGGGATTTGTTCCTGTTTTCCACAAATGTTTCTCTGTAAAAACATACAGTGATGAGTTTTTCATTTTTAGGATAAAGTACTCATCAGTTCATGAACCCAAGGAATCTTTTGGCACTTGGAAGGGCTGGAATTCTGAGGAATGGATCTCCAGGGTGTTGCTGCAGTCGTCTGCTTAGTTTTTGTTTGTATATGATGTGCAGCTAGCCAGGGTTCAGAATACACTAGAGTTAGTAGCAACTAAGAATACTCTGCTTCTAGGACAAGTTGTTATGTGGAGATGCCTCCACCATTTGCTGGGTTTTGGTAATGCTCATGCTCCTGATGTTCAGGGTGTTGGAATCACAGGCGCCAATCTTGCCCCTTTTCTGCAGCTCTGATACAGCTGCATTTTCTGAAACCCACTTTTGTTTATTCACATAGCTAATGACCAGTGAATAGTGGTGGCGCCACCGTTCACATTCACGTCGTTTACAAGATAATAAACCTCCAATTCTGCAGTAACTGGGCATGAGAGGATATAGATAGAGCAGCTTCGGAAAAACTTGGCTTCAAAACTGTTTGCAAGGTGGAAAGGGAGGAAGTTTCATAAAAGTATAAATATTACCTTTTATTTCTCTTAGTGGAATTTGCTGGCCAGGTGTTTGGTTTTCCCCCATGTGTGGTGTCGATATGACAGCTTCTGCCTGTGGCTCCTTCTGAGCGTCGAGTAGGCAGGTAGTGGTCTCCCACCTGTGGGACAGGAGTTTGGCTCTTAATTACAGGCTCTTTTCTGGTTTGTGACTTTGGTCTTTTGCCATTTGAGCTGAGACCTCTCCTCCGCCTGTATGTCTGCCGTGACCCACTTCCCGGCCAGGCGTGAAGTCTGTCCCTGGAGGTTGGCTTGTGCTCAGCTCAGCTCTAAATATAAATCTTTTCATTAACTCCAGCTTCCAGTGTTTTGCACCAGAGATCTTCTTTGACTTATGTCCCGATAAACCTATCATAAGTTGAAAATACCATAAATCAAAAATGCATTTAGTATACCTAACCTCCCGAACATCAGAGCTTAGCCTAGCCCACTTTAAACATGCTCAGAACACTTACATTAGCTGACAGTTGGGCAAAAGCATCTAACACAGAGCCTATTTGTAGTAAAGTTTTGAATAGTTCGTGTAATTTATTGAATGCTGTACTGAAAGGGAGAACAGAGTGGTTGTCTGGGTACAGAATGGTTATAAGTGTATGAGTCGTTTGATCTGGTGATCGCGTGGCTGGCTGGGACACCGGGGCCCACTGCTGCTGCCTGAGATCACAATAGAGTGTCGTACTGCTTATCAGTAGCCTAGGAAAACTTCAGAATTCAAAGTACGGTTTCTACCAAACTCATGTCACTTTCACACCACTGTAAAATTGAAACCTGTAAGTTGGCCTGTTGGGGACCATCTATGTAGGAGAACCAATCCTCCAAGGGAGAGCTTTAGCCAGCCGGCTAACCTGCAGCATGTCAAAGTGGCATCTCCTCACAGTGTTCTCAGCTTCAGGAGAAAAGAAGTGTTTCATCCTCCTAATAATGAATTTAGCCAAGCACAGTTAAAAACGATGCTTCTCGTTACTCCATGGTGCCTGGCCATGACTGCTGACCTGTGCTAACAAGTCCCACTGCCTACTGCTGAGCCCCTAAGTAATGGTCATTAGCCTTTCCCTCTACCTGATTCTTATCTTTCTACCCCAACCAGAGTGTTCCTTTTATGATCCTTCATGTTCCTATGACACTTCAGCGTTTTCACACATACACTTAATTGTGGTTTAGTTTTAGAACTAAGGAAACAAGCATAAGGAAAGACAGACTTACCTAAATGGCAGTCCTGTTATGTGGCCACGCCGCACCCTTCTTGAAAGCAGGGCCTCCGTCTCCCACGTTAGTGCCTCACTCCTTCGCACGTCTGGCACACAGAGGTAGCTGGGTAGAGGCAATGGGACATAAAATCTCTAAACTGCTAATATCTGCCTTTCCTTTCAGGCTGAGAACATCTCTAAGGACCTCTACATAGAAGTGTATCCAGGGACCTACTCCGTCACTGTGGGTACAAATGACTTGACTAAGAAGACTCACGTGGTAGCAGTTGACTCAGGACAAAGTGTGGACTTGGTCTTCCCTGTATGATGTTGATCATCACAGGCATCTCGTCACCTTTTTTTTTAAGTGCCAAGAAGAACAAAGCCACCATATGTTCTCTTAATACTTACACGTTAATCCTGCTTATAGTGCTGACTGTAGACGGTCAGCCTTCCTGGGAACTAGAGTTTGTCTCTTTCAGTGCCTATTTTAACTTAAAAGTCCCCCATCCTCTTTTACCTGAAAGTAATAATGTAATGATGCTGCATGAATAATTTTTACTGCTTGCTTTACTCCAAGTAAAGGTTGATTATGATAATAAAGGGAGAGATTTGGAAATGAAGAGAATTCCTTTTTATTGGCATTGAGTGAAACAAAATGTCACTTGTGTACAACTGAGGCTGTGGACACGTGTGTGCAAAGCAGGCTGACCATGCTGTGCGGCGTCTGTGGAAGAGGCATCCTCGAGCAGATCTCACCAGGCCCCTGGCAGGGGGCCTTGCCCCTTAGGACAGGCGCCTTCCTGCTGCTCACGTGCAGGGACATCTTCATGGGGTGAAGATGCTGCTCGCTGGACCACCGTCTATGGCCTGCACTCTCCCGTTTCCACTGCAGAAGGCCCTGTCGGCCACTTTGCAACTCTTCCTCAGGTGTTTACCACCACCACTCTAGCTTCCTGTAAGAGAAGAAAACCCTGAGAGGCTTAGGCTGACTAATTCTAAGGATCAAAGTCACTGATTTGAAAAAGTCATTGATAGGTCCTAAGTGTCTTTAAGCTACCACTCCAACAGTATTGTTGCATCTCAGTTTAGTTGCCTAATGATTCTTCTCATTTGAATGACTTTCCTGAGAAAAAAGGCCAGTATTTTAAGTGATGAAAACAAGTTTTAAGTAGAGCTGCATTATCATCCCCAGTGAGGTACAGAGGGCCTATTAAAGCAGGCCCATGCCATCACCACAGGGTAGAGAGGTTGCTCAGACGGGGATCCTTGCACCCCCAAGAAGCCGATGGTGAACTTTGTGGGTTCTGTAAGTTTTCTGAAGCTGTGTGCAAAGTTGTGGTCGTATGCATTTTTCTGGGAAGAGGGTCCATGGGTCTTATTCTCAGAAGGGGTGTGACCCCAAAAGGTCAGAGACCCACGGAAGGAGTCCTTCAGAAGCCCCTTCCCAGCCGTTCTGCTTTACCTCTATCCTCTGGGCTTTTACTCTAAGGGGCGTTCCCGTCGCTCTGACGTGTCACAGCGCCTTGACTCAGCTTTTTGTGTTCAGCTCCCTTTGGCCGGATGGAGAGTGGCTTCATGCCAGCCGCTTCCAGGACCAGCTCCCGGGTACTCCCCGCTGCTGCACTTTTCACTCTGTGTTTATCACCCTTCTCTTCTTTCCGGATATTGCACTTTTCACTCTGTGTTTATCACCCTTCTCTTGTTCCTAAACCCAGAATTCAGTTAGTCGAACGTGCCACCATGTTGCTGGGATTGGTCTTGTTGACTTGAGTAGGACTATGCAAGGATCACAGAAGCTCTTCACTGTCTGCAGCCTGTTTCAGTTAGAAGCGGGGAAGGCGAGCAGCCTGACTGCTGGCATGACTGGTGGTCTCCCCGGGATGGTTAGGTTAGGATCAGACAGTAACCCCGCTACCTGTAACTAAAAGTAGCAAAACCTGTGGAGGGCAGAGGGCCCACACATGAGGATTCTTAAGAGGGAGAGCCTGAGCCCAGACTGTGAAACGTCAGTACTTGATGGCTGTCAAGCACAATTAGAAGCAAAGCAGCATGTTTCCTTCAAAGGGGACAAAATCTGGAGGAGAGAAAAGAAAAGCTGAGCTGAACATTAAATGAGTCACCCCAGGGCCCCAGGAATCTAGTCTAGGGCTGGCTTCTCCAAGCCACTTCCTCCACAAAGCTCTGCCAGCTGACTTGGGCATCTGCTTTTTCTGGGCCCCACTGGGACTGTAGATGGGACAGCACAAGGCATATTAGTGATATACTGCCCGAAACCTGTGAGGGCTCTTTGCTCAGGTGAAGACGGTTGGGGATGTCTGCAGATCGCCCCCGACAGTGATGCTGCCTCCCCTCTCGGTTGTGGACAGTGAGCAGCGTAAGGCAGTGCCTGGTTCTGCCCCCCAACTCCCTAAGGGGCATATCTGGAGAGAAGGATCTGAGGACCCGTGTTTCAAGACCAGATTCCAAGCTTCTCAGAGCACTGAAGTCGCTAATCAGCACCTGGAGGCATTTTGACTGTACATCTAGAGAAAAATCAAGGCCTCTAAGAGAAAAGAGGGAGGGGAGGGCAGAAACAAACAAAGGCAGTGTCCTGTCAGTAGAGACTAGTGAAGAAAGAAGACAGTTGTTAACTAGGGATGCAAACCTTTGCACAAAGATCAGCCCATCCTTTCTTGTTGGGCCTTATTGCATAAGTGAAACCTACCCCTCCCTCTTACTCGCAGTCTCCCCTTCAACATGACAAACCCTCAAGTGTTGCTTTCAATCCCAGCAGAGTGGACATGTACATCGGGTTCCTGAGAGACACACGGGAGGGAAGGGAGCAGGGGCCTCAGCCCTGCCTTAGCAAAAGGTCTACCTGGCTTCCCAGGATGCGGCTCAGCCCCGTTTCTCCTCCAGTACCTCCACTCAGGCCGGCAGAGGCCACCCTGCCTCCTCGGAGACTTCTCATGAAGGATGGGGTCTGTGTTGACCGTGCTGTCCACCGTCAGCCTCCGGGGGAGGCCCGTCTCCAGTCCATTCTCTGTGTCCTCCTCTTCGGACGAAGAGGAAGTAGAGGAGGAAGAAGCAGCCATGGGCACCTGCACTGCTCCTCCTTCCTCCTCTGGGTCCTCCAGGGGCATGGGCTGGGCGGTGGGCTTCAGCCCCACCTCAGGATGTTCTCTGGCTGTGGCCCCCGAGGTCCTGGCGAGAGGCCACCAGGTGGGTCCAGCCAAGGGGCAGCAGCAGAGGCAGCCCTGGCACGGCAGCTGGCAGCAGGCACACAGCTGGCAGGCGGGGCACAGGAGCAGAGTGCTCAGAGGAAGCCCGTTGGTGACACATCCAGCAACCGGCCCCACCAGAGAGCAGCGAGGGGCCCAGAGGAGGGGGCTGGGGCGCTCCCAGGTGAAAGACGCTTGCAGCCTGTCCACAGCCTTCTTCCAGACAGCCGGGGGCACCCACGTGACCCCTCCTAAGGGCACTGTGGCTATCTTGCCATTCCAGAAGTAAACAGTAATTTCTTTTGATGCTACATAACAGAAAAGGGCAACATTTTGTTACAACCCCGTCCTTTGTATCGTGGGAGTAGGATTCTCCTCTCCCAGAAGCAAAGCCTCAGGGCAGCCCCTCTGTTCCACCTGTCTTGTCACGTGCACCCCTCCCTGGAGAGCCTACCAGGGACATCCCTCACCCGCTCCGTGTTTACCAGCCCTTCCTGGTGCACTTGCACACGCCTCCACATCTCAGTTCTCGTGTCAAGACTAAAATGCATCCTCAGGTAGGGGAAGGGAAGGAGAAGCCTCCTGCCATTCTCTGATTTACAGGGATGCTGACTGGTGGGCCCTGCTCCTGTCTCAGTCCCTGGACTTGGTGGCGGGCAAGTTATGTGTACTGGTGAGATCCCAGGATAACCCCACCACACAACAGATTAGCTAATCGACATAGGCATAATAGCCTTAGGCTATTTTGCACTGATTAAAAATATTTTATAATCTGAAAGTAATCTGATGATTTGCACATCTGTGGCCACCCTCAGGATGAAGCTGCAAGTAACGGGGTAAGGATCCTTTTAAGCCTCTAAGACCCCTAAGCTGTAGAGACACCCTTTGCTCTCTCCTCGGCCTGATCACCAGCCTGGCAGGGGGACTGGGAAGTCAGGGCAGCTTCCCTTACCTCTCTGGGGGTCTGTCGCCTCCAAGCCCAAGATAACAGTGCCAGGGCCATACCGCTGTGGGTCTGGCCCCCAGAGTGCCAGCACCTTGTCCCCAGGTCTCAGGGAGTATTCCAAGGATGGTGAGAACTGAATAACATCTTCCTTTAAGACCACGTTCTGCCGCTGGGCTGGCTGCTCTGGGCCTGTGACAAGGGGAGCCTCAAATTCCACCAGCAGGGCCCCCTGCCTCTCCAGCTGTGGGAGAGAAACCACTCAGAATAAGATCTGGCCTAAGGAAGTGCTTCGGGGTGCACCGCAGTTCCCTCCAATGCCCCTGCGCCAGGCCTGGGGTCTTCCTCCAGCACAGTGAGGACCAGAGAGAGGAGGGGCAGCGACAGGGGCCGCTCAGAGCCGATTACCGCAGAGACCCGCCAGCTATGAGGCGGATGCTCGTCCCTCTGCTTCTTGCTCTGGGCGACTCCTGTTTATTACTTCCTGCCTTCCCCTTCCCTTTCGTTCTCTTCCTTTTCCTGTTTTTCTTTTCTCCCTTCTGTATTTTTGGCTTGCAATTCCCAGAGTAACCTGGGTCCTCTGGATCTTTCCCCAAAGCACTACCCCTCCTCCCTGCACTCGCAGAAGGTGCTGACCCTGTGTCTGACCAGCCAGGGCTGGGGTGCTCATGCAGTGCCTTTCCATCCACAGGGAGATGCTGAGCAAAGGAAGCAAATGAACAGCGTAACAGAGCGGGCAGGAGAGGCACTAAGCTAATTAGAAGAACATGCTCTTCTGACAACTCAGTGTGATTCTGAAGAAAGTCTGGTTATGAGACAGGAGGGAAGGGGGCAGGGCACAGCCTTTCAAGGAGTAATACAGCAATTAACAGCAGAATGGTGGAAGATTCAACTCCCACTAGGCCTTGAGGTTCAAGATGGCAGGAGGTTTGACTTCCAGTAGACCTTGAGCTTCATTATATGCTCATTGTAACATATTAGCATGGTAAATAACATGCCCACAGGTGCCATGACAGTCCCAAGGCTAACCACAAAAGGTTAAAGAGTGGGCGGTGGCCCAATTCCTGGGAATCCCAGCCCCTTCCCCAGGGTAGCTGGAATGGTCCTCCCACTTAATGGCATGTGAAGCCCATAAAAACTGGCAACAAGGCACCTCGTGGCCGCCTCTCTCACTCCCTCATCTTGAGTCGGCCCGCTCTGTCTGTGGAGTGTGTGCCTACTTTTACTTTAACCTGAGCTCTCAACCCCCATATCTCAATGCCTTTCTCTTGCCTTCTGAAACAGACTGAGCTCTATGTAGTATGTATCTCTCCAAATAAATCAACTCAACCACGGCTCACTTTTGAATTCCTTCCTCTGTGAAGCCAAGGACCCACACTTGGCGGGGCACGTCCCAAGGGCTGAATTGAGACCAGGGACATGGCCCTCCTCTCGCCCCACATTCATTTTTCCTGTATCATCTCTCTGGCGCCCCTTTTCCTGTATCAGTTACAAATGAAATTTTATCACATCACTAGACAGAATCTATATTTGAGCAAAACTCTGCTAATATTTCATTTGAAATCACATAATACTTACTTGAAAATGACAACATGACTTGATCAGAAATTCTATAATTTATATATATATTAGAATTCACACTAGTTTTCCCTCCATGGAGCCACATTCACAGAGTCTGACTCTGAAAAGAGAAAAATCCCAAAGAGGCAAGCAGCCACCAAAGGAAAGCCAGAGCCTGGCCCCAGCATATGGGGACCATGCTCCTGTGCGTAGGGACACAGGAGTGCACGAGGGTACACATGTTCTGTTCTTCTTTCCCTTAGACTGGTGCCCGTAATTCAACACACTGAATTTCCCTGAACAATGTGCTTTTACTGTACATTTTCTTCACTGTTACGGGTTGAATTGTGTCCCCCTCAAAATTCATATGTTGATATTCTAGCCCCTAGTACCTCAGAATGTGACTTTATTTGGGAACAGGGTCATGGCAGATGTAATTAAGTCGAGGTCATACTGAGTACAGCTGAATAGGGTGGGACCCTAATTCAGTGACTGGTGTCCTTATAAAAAGGGGAAACTTGAACACTGACATGTGCCAGGGACAGAAGCACATGAAAGCGAAGGCAGAGATCAGGGGATGCTTCTACAAGCCAAAGAGCACCACAGACCGCCAGCAAACCACCAGGAGGTAGCAAAGGCGCATGGAACAGGTCCTCCCTCACAGGCCCTCAGAATCACCACCTCTGCCAACACCTCGGTTCCAGTCTCCAAAACCGAGAGACAACAAGTTTCTGTTGTTTAAGGCACTTAATTTGTGCCCTTCTGTTACCCAGCTGGGGCTGAATTAATCCACTCACTGACATTACCTTTTCCCATCTACAGCCATGCACAGCTGAGGCCTATCAGGTGTGACAGGGCCACCCAGAGGAGCACGCGGGGAGATGTGGGGAGTCAGGGACTTGCCTCTGGAGCAGCCTTTATCTGAGCCCTGTAATAAAAGCCATCTGGTTCCCTTCTTGCCAGGATCCATGTGTCAGCAGCACCTCCAACTCTTCCCAGCCAGCCAGGCCTCTGCCATGCTGGGTCAGCAATGTGGAGACCCGGGTGATAAGATGCATATCTGGGAAAAAAGCAGATGGAATTAGGGAGTGGAGAAGACCAAGCCCTACAACCATTAAGAAACACGTTCTGTGGTTAGACCACAGTGTGCATGACAGGTAAGGCGATGTGGAACAGAAATTCATGTAAAAAGTGGCAATCTGTGGCTTCTGGTAAGATAAGGTAAACTGTTGGAAGGGGCGGAAGGAGAAGAGAGAGAAGGGAACCGTGGTTTGAGGATTGGGAATTGTTTCAAGGTCTTCGGAATGGGGTTAGCCTTGATATTTCCGGGTTAATTAGTGCTGGTTCTGAGACTAGACAGCCGGCCAGGGGAGAGTTCCGGGAAGGTAAGTCCTACGGCAGTGTATGGGATTCCAGGATGAGGCGTGGAGGCTGGGATGGTGATGCCAAGCAGGCTGAGTGCTGTGGGGTCAGAAGGAAAGAGGAAGTGTTTGAGCAGGGGAAGCACAGAGGAGCTGACGAAGAGGCTGCGGGACAGAAAAAAGGGACAAGCTAGTTCTGGGAAAGTGTGTGGACAGCACCGAGGCAGAGGGAATTGTTGAGTCAGGGTTTGGGTTTCTGAAAAAACTATTTATCTTGTGGGCAAGCCAGGATACAGGGATGCTCAACTCTGGCTTTGAATGAGCTGGTCCACAGAGGTGAATCAAGAAAGGGGGTTACATCGTCCAGGCTGGTACTCCCCTCACCTGGGCAGGCTGAGCTGAGCAGCATGAACAAGAACCCCTGGGACCTGCACAGCCTGTATGTGCTCATAGGCTGAGGTTCCTTTCCCCTCGTGTATTCACGCCATAGAGAGCCAGCTAAGGATACCATTCACGAAAAGCCAGGATAACTGGGGGAACTCAAGGAGGGATCTGGAGACCTCACCTTAGCGGCTGGTGGTAGAAGCCTTAATTTCTCACATGGCGCCTAGGCAAGTCTCTTAGTTGATGGTAAGATGAGCTAGAAGTTTTATAACTGCTAATGTCTGACTGCCTTCTCTCACACATGCCAACTCTGACATCTGCCACTTGGCTACAGGGTGGGACGAAAGCCAGGTCAACCCTTGATGTCGCTGGGAGCACAGTTAAGACCAGGTTAATATAATATCCCCAGCAAATCATAGCCCACGTGGTAAAAAACCCTTTCAGCAAATCCTCTCCCTCCTGGGAGAGAGCCAAGAACAGAGGGGAGAAAGGAAGGTGCACACCACTTCCTTCCCGGGAAGCAGAAATCAGTACCTGGTGAGGGGGCCATGCTGGGGGAGCCAGGGTGCTTGGAGAGCGAGGGGGCAGGTGAAGGAGAGGTCCCAGGGAGGAGCAGCGCCAGCCCAGGCAGGAGACTTCAGGGTTGCGGCCACACTGCAGTATTTGGGCAAAGGCATCCCAGGCCCTGCGGAGGATTCCATGGTCTTCAAAGAAAACCCCTGAGAACAAGCAGCACCGTTACCTGAGTTGCAGCCCACAGCCCAGGAGAGGATGCCTGGCTGAGGCAGGACTCAGCTCTGCGGTTAGTGGCTTCTCCACAGACGCTCAGGGTGTCCCCTGAGTCACCTTCCTTGGGAGACTCAGCCCGGGAAACAGGGGAGGGTTGAAAAAGCAAGAGCTGAGACTCTCGGGAAACCCAGCTTTAAATCCGTCACAGCCTGCTGGCTGCGTGCTCACTTCACTCCATGCTTCGGTTACCGCCCAGATGATAAATGGAAAGCACCTGGCATGTAAGTAGCTCAATACACGTTAGTTTTCTCCCCCCACCTCCACCCGAGTTGTAGGGATTCCCAGGGGTAAGCCCATACTTCCCTTCACAAATCCTAACCCCAATGACAAACTGACCCCTAACCCAAGCCACAGACTTCCCTCCTAACCCGGTCACCTACAGGACTAACTAGACCAAGCTGAGAGCCCAGGGCTGTGGCTTCCGCAGACCTGCTCAGAGGCGATAGCTATCACCCAGGGCCCAAGATCACACTCCGTTGCCTGAGCTCACCACGTTCCTGTTGGGTCTGCTCTTGGCCAAGGCCACAGTTCTGACCCCAGGCAGACTTACCTCAGCCCTGGACTCCTCCACCTCAGCCCCTTCAAACAGTTGGAGCTCACGGCCTCAGCCCAACTGACTCCTGGTTGCCAAGCAGGTTGCCATGGGTGCGAGCCAGCAGGCAGGCTGAGGGCCAAGTGAGGGAACTGAGCATGTGCGGAGGGGTGACTGGGGCCTTGGCGGCTTGGGCGGGGCCAGGGGGTAGGGGGTTAGTCTTCGTCTTTCTCTTTGAAGAAGGGAAGAGGGGGTGTTGGAGAGAAAGGCCTCAGTTCCCAGAAGCTCAGGCTTCTCCACTGCCAGGAGTCAGTCAGTGGGAAGCCCTCATGGGTCCAAGGAGAGTCTTGTGAAAGAGCTGATCTGCCTTCACACTGTCAGGCAGGGGGCTGGAGTGGAGGGACTCCTGGCTGGCCTAGGAGCTCTAAGAATATGTCTGTGTTTAAAACAAAATACCCAAAAGCGTGGGCATGTCTGTAACAGGCAGCACTCTGCTGAGGAGCAGAAGTGTGGTGATCACTTGGGTGGTGGGAGTGGACAGCAGTGACCAAAGGAACAGAAGTCTAGATTCTGCCCTCATTTGAACATCCATAGGAGGAGGCTGGTGCTTAGGTATTTGGCAGTCCTTGTGCACTGGTTGTATGCCCCACTCTGTGTTCAGTGGAGAATACCAAAAACTGTGCAGGGACACTTGTGGGTGTCTCTGCCACATCCATCCCCCCTTCCAGCAGTTCCTGTTTGTATTTGTGGACCTGTGTGATTAGGGGAGGCTGACTACCCACTGAGTCACATGTATGTCCATCAGCACGTTCCATTCCCTGGCCACTAGGGTTGGCCATGTTCCTAAGCCTCTCTAATCAGAATGAATCTCAAAACTTTTGTTGGAAATCCTGGGTTATAGACTTTCTCTTCCCTCCTATACATAAATAAGAAAGCATATAGTTCTGGGAGCTTCTGACAACCTTTTGGGGACACTGAGGCCATTCCTGGGGAGGACAGACCTAAAGAAAACAGATTCTTGATGAAAGTGTTAAGCCCCGCCTGAAGGCAGCCCTACTGCTAGAAGCTTCAGTATGTGAGCCTATAAATTCCCTTTATTGATTATATCAGTTTTTATTGGATTTGTCCATTGCTTCAACCAACATCTATTGATGTCTGCCCTCAAAGAACTTAAATTTGCAGTCAGGAGAATGACTGTTGCCCTAAAGACTAAGTTATTTGGTACACAAAGTTAGAGTCCAAGAAAGACTAAGTCTCTGTCTGTGAGGGAAGGATTCCTGAATAAGGTAGGTAGGATTTCAACAGTGAAAGGAAAAAGAATATTCCATCCTGTCTTGGTGGGAAGCAAAAGCTAAGAGAGAAAGATGCTTTTGCAAGACTGTGATTTTCTTTTTGGGGTGGAGGGAATGGGGTGTCATGGAAAAATCAAGATGTGGATATTTGGAAAGGGGCCAAATTGATGGGAGCTTTGAAAACCAAGCAAATAAATGTAAACAACAACGTCATAGCCAAAAGGGAGTTGTCATGGGGTTTGAGTAATGAAGTGATGTGAAATGGCTTAAGAAAGAATATCAGAGTGAGGATGGAGCCAGTTTGTATTTGTGGACCTGTGTGGTCCACAAAAGAGAAAAGAGCCAGGGAGGTCCAGGAAGAGACCGTTAACAGTGACCCAGACATAACGTGACAGGACAGGACTAGGAAAACAGCACCACTAAATATTTACCAACACCTACCTGATTTGAAGCTCTTTGCTGGGTGCTAGGAGTCTAGGATGAGTAAGACTGGTCCCTGTCTTCAGGGGGCTTATAGTCTACTGCAGACAGAAGATAGGTGTGCCAGGCATGTAAGATAGCAGGATGGGAATGGCAGGGAGATATGTGTACAAAATAAAGGAACAAAAAATGGCTGGGTGGGACAACTTCACAGAGAGCTGACAGTGTGTTGGAAGTCCTGCCTGGGTTTGGTGACAGATGGGACCCGCGAGTTAAGGGAGAAGGAAGGGCTGAAGCTTGTCATGGGAATAGAAATAGAGACTTTTTGAAGGCAGACTCCAAGATAGGGGGTGTCACTCTCCTCCCCATGTATTCTGATCCTAGAAAACCAGGAGAATGGTGATGCTATGGGGGTAAAAAAGGATAATAATTTTAAAAATAGTAGTTATGAAAACTTACTATGCATCAGGCACAGTTGATCCTCATGATAAGCATACTACGTCATTACTGTTACTCTCATTCTGTGGAAGAAGTTTGATTGCAGAGCCTGCCCTCTTAAGCCCTACACTAAGCTACCTGACAAAGTCTGCTGCATGCAGGAAAAGATGACTGAAATAATTTCAAATGACAACAAGGTTTTGTTAACTACTTTTGCTTTAGCCCCAAGATACTTCCCCATCATGTTATGGGTGGAGTATAGATTTCTTGCCAACCCCAAATAATAAAAACCACCAAACTTTGACAAATCAAGGGAGGTTCATTGTGATTGCTTAATACGAAGTATTTGCAAAGTGCATTACAGGCAGTGAATAGTCGTCGGTTGTACTTTACATAATCTTTGTGAGAGTTTCTCACAGCTGAGATTCTGTGTGAGAAGAGCAAGGTTAGAGGTATAGAGATTTGGGGCTCCTGCTCCTCTAAAGTTCTTTAAAGAAATCACCAAAACTTAAGAAGCATTTTCTCAATCTACATCAGATAATGTTTAGTACATCTGAGAGCCAGGTAAGAAATATGCAGCATAGCTTAGCATTTGAACTATTATCTGCCCACACAGAAGACATTAGGAAAACTATTAATGATGTAAGGGACCACATTTTGTGAAACTGTTTCTGTTTGGAAACACAGAATCAAATGATTCTAAAAATGGGATCAGTGTGGCGGCTGGTGGTTGCCATCATGGAGGAAACTTTCCTGGGGTTATTCTTCATCTCAGCCTCATCAGGGCAGAGGAGGGACTGCAGGTAATGGATGTACTTGATCGCGGCTCTGAGGGTTTCCACTTTGCTGAGTCGCTTCTCCAAGTACTCCTCTGGCAGGTGATGTCGGAGCTGGGCGTAGCCTTCATTGACACATTTCACCCGCTGCCTTTCCCGCTCATTCCTTTTCCGGATAAAGGCCGGCCCGTAGGAATAATCGCACCTTCTGTAATTTGGATAAGGCACTGGGAAGGAGAAGGCACAGGGTTCACCGTAATTTTCCATGATCAGGGAGTCACTGGAAAAAGGCAGCAATGGCAGGTCTTCAGAGAAAGGGGACGCCACTGGGCCCTCAGGGTACAGGTGGAACGTGACCATGGGGTCCAGATAGAAGGACCTGGCCAGGGGCAGGTGGGCAGAATCAGTGAAGACAGGCAGTCTGTCTGGCAGATTGGAGTAGCTTCTATTGTCCATCATTTCCTCTTTATTCTGGAAACATAACCAAGTTTATTAATTTAGCCAGATCAAAAGAGAGCAGATATCATTGACTTTCTTGGAGATCAGAGACTTTTCTGCTTTGATGAAGTTTCTTAGCTCATTCTGAAAACTAGGTGTGGTTACAATATTCTGTAGGTAGTAAGAGAGGATTTTTGCTGGTACACAGAAGCAGTATGAAATAACATTGACTCACCTTGAGAGAAAGTTATTTCCTTTCAATCCTCTTTCAGTCCTTGTGATTACAAAGACGTATCTTTAGTCTGGTAAGACTGTGTTTTCCACGCTACCAGAATGCTTTCTAATCCTCCTCAGATGGAAGTCTTCAACAAGCAATAGTATCTAGCTAGAATCTAATAATATTTTACTGTTAATGTCCATTTATTGTGAATTATTCTGTTTTCACATTTACAGTAGTGATGCAAAGTCTCTTTTAAAAGTAAATAAATTTGAGCAAAAAATGTGGATTGACTTGAAGAAGAATAGTGAGTAAATAGCAGCACAGGTGGAACATAGATATAATGAAGATTGTGAAGGTGCATGCAAATATGAAGTTTAGGAAACACTGAAACACCACAATATTCAAATACGTGTGGGAGAAATTACAAACCAGTTAATGACCATGCAACCTCACAGGCATAGCCTTCTTAAATGATACCTGTATGCCAGGGGCAAAACTGAAAATAAAGATAAAAAAGGAATCATTTGCTCTTAAAAATTCACTATAAGATTCCTTTAATGAGAAATTCCCCTATCACATTTAAAACATAGTCAATTTTATATATTTTTCCTTAGAACTTTAAATATACTGAGTAAAGTGCATCTGTACTTAGTTGGTTTTTTTTTCATGGAACTTAAGAATAAAGTATTACACACCAACAGGTCCCACACCAACACACGCCCTCTTTCTCAATAGGTGTGCATCCAGCTCCTTTATTAAACCGCCATTACCTTTTGCCTTTGACTGTAATAATGTAGTCACAGCAGATTTCACAGGGACATTACAGTTTTACTGGGCGTCAGGGAAGTGCTGTAGGAAAAGAGCATTTTTCTTTCAGTCATTAACATTCTCAGGTTTCAATCTTGGCTTTGCCTCTTCTTAGCTGTGTGTCCTGAGGCAAGTTTCTTAACCTTTCTGAGCCCTAGCTTGTTCCTATGTCCAACCGAGATATTAACTATTATGCAGGGTAGTTGTGAGGATTAAATGAAAAAAATAGATATATAATGCACCAGGCATTAGTTCTTTTCCTCTTTCCTTTCTTAACAGATGAATACATCCCTTTCTCAACTGCACCTTATAGAAAACCTGGCTTATATTTCCCTAATACTGGAAAATCAAACATCAATACATCCAAAGCACATTTGTTGAGATGAAGAACATCCCCAAAGTGGAAAAGGAAAAGCAACATGAAATCTAATTGTGGGCCTTCAGAAAAGAAGGAAAGATGGCTTTATGTTTATGGGCAATATTAGAAACACTGGTACATGTTTTTCTACCTGAGCACAGCAAAACTCTGCAAGCTGCACTATTTACAATTGCCAAGACATGGAAGCAAACTAAATGTCCAATGACAGATGACTGGATAAAGAGTGTGTGTGTGTGTGTGTGTGTGTGTGTGTGTGTTTGTAATGGAATACTATTCAGTCATAAAAAGAAGGAAATAATGCCATTTGCAGCAACACAGATGGACCTAGAGATGATCATACCAGGTGAAGTATGTCAGACAAGGACAAATATGATATTACTTACATGTGGAATCTTAAAAAATGATGCAAATGAACTTATTTACAAAACAGAAACAGACTCATAGACATAGAAAACAAACTGATGATTACCAAAGGGGAAAGGTGGGGAGGGATAAATTAGGAGTTTGGGATTAGCAGATACAAACTACTATATATAAAATAGATAAAACAGCAAGGTCCTACCGTATAGCACAGGGAACTATATTCAATAGCTTATAATAATCTATAATGAAAAAGAATATATATATGTGTTAACTGAATCACTATGCTATATACCAGAAACTAACACAGCATTGTAAATCAACCATACTTCAATTTAAAACAAAATCAACTCTGCAGGCTGCACTATGTAACGAAGGGAGCAGCTTCTAAGCACCGGAATTCAAGTGCAATAAAGTGTATTACAGTTCTTCTGGAAAAACCTATCTTATAATGCAATAATGAAGAGGATTGAGTATGGCTACTAAAGAGACAAATGACTCTGGAACCAGAAAGGGCAGTTAAGGGATGGGGGACTGGGGATGAGGGGTGGGGAATTCTGAGTGGTGGGGAGGGTTATAATCAGTCATGGTGAAACAGGCTGGAAAAGGAGTAAATGCCAGGAAAAGCTCTTCTGAATAGGGGTGGAGTGGGGGGATGAGATAAGTGCTAAAGATCCAATTAAAAATCAAAACAGAGGAACAGGAAGTGAAAGATTCCAAATTACTAACTAAATGGCTTAAAATAACTAACATAAAATGAAAATCTCTGGATTACAAACTAGCCAAGATTCTGTCAAAAAAAAATAAAATAAAATAAAAAAGTTGCTGAGATAAAAACAGTTAGGAAATCCCCAAGCCAGGAATTCTAGTTGCTAAGAGATGAAGGACATGTATGGCAGAAAGCACAAAATGATGGCACAGTGGGTACGGAGCCCCTATGACTACATTTCTGAGAACATCAGAGCCTTATTTCTGCCGAGAGCTAACAAGCCAGAACTGATACAAGGGGTGCCAGGAAGTAAAGCAGATGTCATCAAAGCCACATCAAATCCCACACAAGAATTCTTTGGATATGGTTCAACCTGACAGAAAATTTTAGTATCTTAAGCTTTGACCCAGATGAAAACTGAGTAATTTGTATATGCTACAGGTAATTAAAAGTTTCTAGGTTTTAAAAAGACTTTGCATAATTCATAGAGAAAGAGCCTAGTGTCTTTGGAGACACACTGATGAGAAGCTTGTTCTATTGAACCAAAAAGTTCACCCATCAATGTAGCATTTAAATATGATTATCTTTTATTCAAAGGAGAAAATTTAACCATCCTATCACAATACAGCAACGATAGAATGAAAAATGCAGTAATGAAGAGGATCGAGATAGGGAGCCTAGTGGAAGCTGGATATGTTTGTAGAAATTGAGTACAAGGCTTTTTTAAAAGAAAGCAACACAGACTGTAAACGCTGGGGCTCCAAAGCCAGATACACACACAGCTAAAAAAGGCACCTATCTTTTAGGGGAAATCTCAGGTTTCTGTCTTAGAGCTCTTCTGGGAAATAAGTGATGAGGTCTTAAAGATAAAATCCCAAGAGATTCTGGATGCTCTACTGAGCATCAAAGCTTCAACTTTCAGAGACATTAAAAATACCTGGCATGTAAAAAACAAAGCTACAACTGCACATATAATTGAACTACGGAATGTTAGGGCTGGAGTAACCTTAGAAACTCTTTTTTCCAGTCCCTTATAAATTGTTGCAGGGCTAGTTGCAGACCAGAGGTCAAAACCTGGGTCTCCTGAGTTTCAAACCAAAAAACTCTTTCCATTCCTCCAGATGATTTAATCATCAGCAAAACTGAGTCTTTCAATGTATGTGCATGTTTGATAGTTTAAGATAATGGAATAATCAGATAATTGAAAAAAAATCATCATTTATCACCCGTGCCCAGGGATTTTCTTAAAAACCATTTTTATTCTCCCCCATGCGCCACTCTGGAGAAGAGTCTCTTACCTGAATTTTGTTGCTGAAGTGCTGTATTTTGGGCTGAGTTGGACTTAACCTGATTTATATGTGATCATTTTTGTAACAACATGCAAAATAGCTTACAGTTAAACAGAACTGCTCAGCCTGGTTTAGCTGTTTTTTTTCTACCTAATATGTAGATATGACAACACACTATAATACTAAATAGAAAGGTTTGCTTACAAAATTGGACTCTTGTAAAAAAATTCCTTTGTAAAAGACCCCATTCACCCGTTATATAATTTTAAATAAAAATTGTTTATGGAAGATATCTTTGAGTAATAATCTCGTAATGTGCAAATATTGGTCAATATTCTTTTAAATAGAGATTAAGGCCATAACCAGGAAGCTCAACATGAGCCTACATTTTATTATATACCTATTAAAATTATCTTCCTTCTAAATAGACTTTTTTAGAGCAATTTTATATGCACAACAGAACTGAGCAGAAAGCAGAGTTCCCACATACCCCCTGCTCCTACATACACACATCCTCCTCACTAGCAACATGCCAGCCCGACTGACACATTTGTTACAACGGATAAACCAATATGGACTCATCATCACTCACTCAGAGCCCACAGTTCAAAGTTCACTCTTGTGTTGTACATTCGATGCAGTTTTAACAAACGTTTAACGACACATCTACCAACATCACATCGAAGTTTCACTGCCCTAAGCGGCCTCTGTGCTCCACCTATCCCTCTCTCCCTTCCCCTATACTGACAACTACTGTTGTTTTTTGTTTTTTTTAACTGCCTCCATAGTTTTGTCTTTCTCTATTCCTAGTTTATGGAGAGTTTTTGTCATGAATGGCTGTTGGATTTTGTCAAATGCTTTTTCTGCATCTATTTGTAAGATCATGTCGTTTCTCTTCTTTAGCCTGCTGATGTGATGGATTTCATTAATTAGTTTTCAAACATTCAAGCCTTGCATACCTGGAATAAATTCCACTTGCTTGAAGTTGAATTTCCGTCTTTTAATACTAACAATAGAATCAATAATTTTAGGTTAGATTTTGGTTTTAAAAAGATTGTTTTAGGTGGTAGAGCACAGCTTAGCATACATGAGGTCCTGGGTTCAATCCCCAGTACCTCCTCTAAAAATAAATAAATAAATAAAATAAACAAATTACCCCTCATAGGATAAAATAAAATAAATGAAAAAAATAAAAAGATTGATTTTCACTAACCAGAAAATCCATTAACAGCTCCTAAAATCTCATCCTTATGAATTTAATGTAATTTAGTTCTAACACAATTTTTGCCAAGAATTTCTTAGAACAAGCATTCCTTCATTCATTTTAAGTTTCTCCATTTATCAAAAAGATACTTGTATACTTACAGAAACCCATCTAAGTACCCATACATTCTCTCTCTCTCCCTCTCTCTCTTCACACACACACACAGATAATTTAGTACCAGTGTTTTATGAATAGACTAGTATAAAACAACAGTCTTACAACAGGGTACAAATTGTCTTTGCATCTTCAAGTTCACTGCACAGCAAAAGAGAGAGGAGAGAAAAGTTAGGAGACATAGATACACTGGCAGGTGTTTCAAAAATTATTTTTATTGTTACAATTCAAAGAGGACATAGGAAGAAAAAAAGCCAGTTAACCAATAACTGTTATACCTTTCAGAGGCAGGCAACCAGTTCAAAGCTATACACACTAGAGCTCCAACGGCTGCCTCTCGACCTGACTGGAGATGCTGACAAACATGTGTATGTCATCAATCCAGGGGGCTTAGGGTTTAAAAGAAAATTTCTTTATTGCAACTGTCCAAGTCCTTAGGATTCATCCTTAAATATACTAGAAGAAGACAAGAAAGACCACACACCAAGATTGTGTTTAGTCATTAGTGTAAACTAGCGAATGGCCAGTTTGTCCTAGGATGCATTGCATCAGACATCACAGTACATGAAGAAAATCTGCATTTTGTGAAGGGCCACCAGGCATTTGGGATTCAACTGACCATGAAGTACAGCCACAGGCCAACCAGATATCTAGATAATATAGTCAGTGCAAAATTCAAATAGGTAAGTCAGGGCTTTGATGAGGCTGGCTATGCTGCAAAATATAAATGAAACTTGAAAATAAAAGGCAAAGTCTATTTACAAAAGTATGTGTAGTAAAGTGGCTTGAGAAAAGTTACGTTAAGCACTTCCCACGCATCCCTCCCCTCCCCTGCCAAACAAAAACAAAAACACCACACAAAAACCCCACCTGAAAATTATCTTGAAAACCAAGTTAAAACTATGTGGTAAAAAAAAAAAAAAAAAAAAAAAAGAATGCTTTTTCCAGGTAAAGGACTTCAAGATAATTTACAGGCAGACTTATTTTTATTAGTAAAATTCATAATATGAAAGGTTTGTTGGCTGACTTTAAGGTGTGTGCTTTTACAAATGTCTCCACTAATGTGCTAACGAGAAAAGAAAATACCAAGCATCTTTCTGTTTCTAGTTTTGAATTTTCCAGCAAGAGTTGGTGAAATCAACAGGGCAGTAAAACAAAATCCAGGAAAACACAGTCAGTTTTTCCCCATTGTCTGCCTCATTTCTTTCTAGTCACCTTGAATTCGATTCCCAATTAGCTGAGGACAACATGACGGTCAAAGACGGACTTTCGCTGCTCTTGAACTTGAAGCTTCCAGCGCTGCTGGGCATACTCTACCTTATTCAGCACGTTGGCTCGACTGCGGGAGCGGGCCAGCACATCGTGGGCATTTGCAAAAGGCTGGTGATCCTAAAAGTCCAGGACGGAGAACATCAGATGGCATGACCAGTGGAAAACACACACACACACCCCAGCAGTTATCAAGCCATGGAGGAGCAGCTGGACTTTTCAAACAACAGACTGTCTAATTTGGCCAAGCAGTCTTACGCACTCAATTGCCAGAAGCAGGATGAATTCAACTACAGAAACAGGTGGTTCAAGTAAAATAAGCAATGAGGAGGTATTTGTGCTTATGTTCCCATGAGTCACCATTTCCAAAGACATTTCTCTTAAGAAACAGGGACCAAGACAAAGACACTGATCATTTATGTTAAAGAGAAGCCCTCCTTGGAGAGTAGGAGAAAGAAAATCTGTCTTCATGTTAATTATCTACATGTTACAGATACGGAAAGTAGGTTTTACTTTGCTTTATTCAATACTATATAGCTAATCTGTGGCTGAGGAAAGACCTGTCTGTTAATTTCTTGACTCCCATTATCTCAGAATTGTTTCTTGCCAGCTTGGAGCCACGTTCATCCTGGGAGATGAGATGACAGGATCCTATCTTGGTTGGTTTTAATCTCTCCCCATGCCGTCAACACATACAGTCAGCGTGTTCTCAGTTCCCCCTTCCCCAATCTGTGATAAAAGAGACATAGCTCAAGTGCTACAATTACCCTCTACTACCAAGGACAGTAAGGAATTATTACTTCAGTGTTTCTATTTGATAAAGACTTGAATCTTTCACTGCTGAACTCACAGTGGCTTCCATGTTAGTTGCTGCCTTGGGAAAAAGGCTATTGAAGGGTTACCCAGGTATCTGTGCAGAAAACCAACCTATCCTGGTCAAAGTAAACCAATGCCACTGATGTTTGTAGTCATTACACAGGAAACCACTATGCTAATCTATCTATGAATGAACTATAAACACAGCTGCCTACATGACAAAAGGCATTCAATACTAATTTATTGCTTTTGTTTGCCTTTTCCTTGATCTCTTTGTCCTGAACCCTGTGTTAGCAAAGCTTCTAAATGTTCCAACGTAGGATACAAGTCACAAGTCAGACCTCTTAAACTGAACTTTGCCTCTTGGAAAGAAACAATATTGTTTTCCTGTGCATGTTGGCAAAAGCTCTATTATATACCCAGGGCAGGAGTCAGCATGTCTATGGAAAGCTATACATAACCGCAATAACTATAACTAGACAGTGTTATAACACCTGGTCTCCTTTTTATAGCAAGACATTTATACAATGTTGACATTTCAAAGACATCAAAGAGTATTCTATAAAGGATCTTTCCCTGCCTTCTTTACCAACATTTCTTCAACTTCACTTAATTTAGGTAACATCTTGTGCAAACTCCACTCATTTTTTTTAAACTTACAAATGAAAATAATAAAAGAAATTGCATAAAGTTAAAAATGTTTCAAAGATGTAAGAAAGAAGGTGAGGAAAGAGGAAGGCGGCTAATGTTGGTGGTTTACTTTACTTCCCATCAGGAAATAAACCGACTCAAGGTCATCTAACAAGACTTAGCTCCCCTAACCTTGTCTTGGTGTCATATCTTCTCAACATACTGATTTTGTTCAGGTAGATTAAAATGACACTATACGAATATGGCGTTTCAATGAATGTGTATATAAAACATTATTACCATTGGTTTGTTTTGACATAAACAAAACTGGGAAGGATGTACTCTATCAGCAGAGTGCTTCTCAATTTCATAGTCCTGTTATTTACTATTCAAAGTAGGGGGAGAAACTTCCTAAGGAACAAGTTGAAAGGACTAAACAAACCAGTCAGTCCTTTTTGGTCTACTCTCCATCTATCAGAATAAGACTGAACTAGCTGCCCATGGTCATGGATGCTGGGAGAATGCAAATAGAGATTTACCCTTTATATATGTTTATTCTTTTTACACCTGATAAAATTACAATAAATACAAAACATGTTTTAATGTAATGCTTTGATAACAGCAATGATGTGTCATGGATATATGATACAGTAAATATTGTGACTACTTGCAGCGAGCTTCTTAACTATTTGTGCTAATTCTCACTGGACTTAAAATGCTCTACACCAAACAAATATGGAAAAAATGAAAACAGAATTTAACGAAGAACTTAACAAAAGCATTTTTAAAAATACATAAAGAGTGAAGAACTCTCATCTTGGATTAGCAACTATAGAAATGTAAATTTAACTTCTGTTTGTACGGAGTTGTTACCATAAATTCATAGCTCTGGTCAGAAAACCTCTCTCTGCCCAGATTCAATTTAACAGATATCCAAAAGTCAGCCAGGCCTTTCAAAGACAATGTTGTCATATGGTTGACATGCACACAGAATCAATCACAGGTGAACAAAATGGTCACTAAGCATGTGACCCTACCAATCAAGTGCCTTGCCTACATGTTTTCACCTACACATTCGGCCATCCTTTTCTTTTATGTTCTGTGAATTACGTTAACAGTGTCTATTCCTAAAATCAGGAACCGCATTTTTAATGCTGTAAGGGATATGGTTTAAGTCAGGCTGTCTATCTATGTGCCTGTAATGAAGTGGTTTGTGTGGCCTTCGGTACATAACATTTTCATATGTTAGTAGTTCTCAACTGCCCCCCCCCCCCCCGGGACATTTGGCAATGTCTGTGGACATTTGTGATTGTCATGATGGGATAAGGGGTGATACTGGCATCTAGTGGGTAGAAGTCAGGGATGCTACTAGATATCACACAGTGAATAGGACAGTCCCCCACAGTAAAGAATTATCTGACCCAAAATGTCAATGGGAAATGTCGTATGTGAATGAAAATTAACATGGGAACGGTGTTTGATGCTCTAATGCTTCCAGTGCACAACCTTCTAGTTTTCTCACCCCACTAGCCCCACTATGCCTGGTCTTTGACCACATCAGACCTCCAGTTTTGAACCTTCTCCCAACTTATTGGTTCTCTCCTAGAATTCTTTAAAATTAAATAGGCATTTCTTATATGATTAAAAATAAAAGGTGGAATCACATTATATTGGTCACTTCTTTTACAGGTCTGTTTCTGTTTCATTCGTCTCCTTATTCCTGGTACCCAGCACACTACCTGATATGGAAAAGTTACTATCTGTTGGTTGAATTAATAAAGGAAGCAAGGGGAAAAGAGGTAAACAGAGGTGTTTCTATGAAAGTTCTTGACAGAAGAAAAATGAAATCTTGCCCAAATAAGTTGAGGGTTCATAAGTGATATTCATGAGACAAGCAGGCTCTGTTTGTAGTTATAACTTAAGCCATCTAGTCAGGGTTCCTCTCTCATCTCTTACCTATGGGTCCACAAGCCATTCCTGAGTAAAAGGCCTTCTGAGTGCGGCTGGCAAGGGTTCATGCTGGCTCTGGACTTTGGAATTGATTTCTGAAACTCTACTAAATTTTATTCACTTCAAGGAACATAGTCCAATAACATAATCCAAAATAAAAAGTAATTTCTAAAACAAAATTATATATAA
Source organism: Camelus ferus (assembly GCF_009834535.1). Lineage (NCBI taxonomy): Eukaryota > Metazoa > Chordata > Mammalia > Artiodactyla > Camelidae > Camelus > Camelus ferus. The sequence continues at coordinate 53,086,989 of NC_045705.1, read as the reverse complement.
TAATAATAAAATAGTGGAAAATTCAGAAACAAACCCGAATAGGATAATGACAAAACAAACAATATAGTTCTCTAAGCCATACTGTATAACAAATTTGTGGACTATGTTGATTTTTGGACATTTTTGAATGAAGTAATGTCAACATGAAAAGAGACCACAAAACAATTTACACACTGATTATACCAACTATATGTACAAATATGAGTTTTAAAGATAGGAAGAGAATCAGGAGTGATGGTTTCATTTTTCTCCAGAGTTAAAGATCATAGATTTTTTTTAAAGAAGGAGGAAAACAGGAAATATAAAACACCAGCAGGTTATCAAGCTGTACTTCATTAAGTAAAGAATATCATAGTCTTTATGCTTCACTTCACTAAAGCCTCTTTATCTTTTAAAATATTTGGTGATACTGACAGGTAAGGTGTTCAGGCAGGAGCTTGGGGAGAAAACCATCTCAGTTGCTTTTCTCAATGTGAACAGGAAAAGGCAATGAAAGTTGTACCCCTGGAACTGAAAGGCAAAGCCTTGTACAGCACACTCACCAAGGATCACTGGTTTATACCACCATATTTACAGCTTTACAGAGCAATTTCCTCATAACGAGACATACACTAATATTAGAACTGTCTTTAGCTTTTCTGATTGAGGACCTGCTCCAGTACGTGAACATCTACCTGGGACCATCCTTCACTTGCACTGTACATCAGATGATGACAGAGACTGGCTGCGCACAGCCAGGGCACACTAAGAACTTACCCCAACATCATCATCGCTCTGTATCAGTTGTGAGTGTCCAAACAGGCGTCTCTTCAATATGGGCTCAACCAGCGTAAGATACACCATGTACAGAAGTAAGAGGCCCAAAATGGAGAGATAAATTATAATGGTAACCTACAGGAAATTGAAGATAAGTTGCATCTCTGTTCAAGCCAAGGAATCAGAATTTTGTATAATAATGTGAAAACCATAGTGAAGACTGCTCTATCTGTTAAGCATACTGGGTTTTTATACAAACCAGATTCCAACATAAGAAACAAACTCAACTCTTCACCAAAGTATTTATAGAAAAAGAGTAAAGAAAGCATTTTGTCTTTGGGATCTTTTCACCAGTCCTCAAAATTTCATCTTCACCTACTGCTAATCATTTTTCATCACTGCTAGCACAGCAGTTTTCTTTTTTCACCTGAATACAGTGTCCTGGATTCAACAGCACTGCTGTCAGACCACTTATAGGAACCCTAACAGAAAATGTAATTCAGATGAATTTTAACAGGATACTGTTTTAGATCAATTTAGACATACAAAAATACATTTTTAGGCAAATGATTTTCTTGAGATCTTATTCATGTGGTATCAAGCAGTAGAGTGTGACACCTCCCACTAGAATGGCTACAATTAAAGACAGACAATACCAAATGTTAGTGAGGATGTAGAGAAACTGAACCTTCATACAGTGCTGGCGAGACTGTAAAATGGTACAACTACTTTAGAAAACAATCTGGCAGTCACTTAAAAAGTTAAACATAAACTTACCTCTCTAAGGAATCTACCCAAGAGAAAGGAAAACATATATCCATGCAAAGATATGTACACAGATATTCGTGACAGCATTATTCATAAAAGTAAAAATCTGGAAATAATCCAAATATCCATCAACAGATGAATGAATAAACGAAATGTGGTATATTCCTATAATAGAATGCTATTCAGTAATAAAAAGGAATGAAGTACTGACACATGCTACAACATGGATAAACCTCAAAAACATGCTGTGGAAAGAAACCAGTCACAGAAGACCACATATTGTATGATTCCATTTATATGAAATGTCCAGATCTGTAGAGACACAAAGTAGAATAGTGACTGTCTAGGGCTGGAGGTGGGAATGGGATTAACTATAATGGGCAGGAGGGATCTTTCTGGGGTGATTGGAATGTTCTAAAACTGGATTTTTAAAAATTATTTTAAATTTTCTAAAATTTATAAAATTGTACACTTATAATGAGTCACATTTGGGGTATGTAAATTATACATAAAATTTTTGTTTAAAAATTAAAAAGTAATGTAATGATTTCTCTACAGGACAGCACTCTGCTGGAGCAAGAACTCTCCCACAGGGTCAATCACAACAGGAATCTTTGTAACTGGACCATCCTAGATTCCCCAAGGCCTTTTTTGGGGAGAAGGATGGGAAGCTTCATATTAAAAAAAATTGGGGAGAAGAACTGTTAGCCACTGTAAGTAAAGTAACTGAACTCATTAGAAGTCCAAATTGTCATGAGAGTGGATCTACGTTCCATTTCCTATAAGAGACAAAGACAGGAAATCTTAAAATCCAGGAGTGATGTTTCTAGACTAGAGTGGTCCCTATACATATCGTTTTTTCTAAGGAGTGAGAGGGCAGGAAGAGGAGGATCTAACCATACTGCTTTCTCACTACTCTTCGGCATATGTGACCCACAGAGAAGCTGGAATATGTTTCTGGAAAAAGCTAATTTCACACAGGGCTTGTTTTGTGCCATTTCACATATCACGTCTATCTAAGGTGTCCTAACTAATCCACAGAACATCTCAATGAGGCAGAATGAGAGCAAGCCTGTTTCTGCTTTTAGGGTGGGGGCTGGGGATGAGGAAGGAGGAGGTGAGAGGGTGGTAGAGAAGAGGGAAGAGCAATAGTTCAGGTAACGAAAATAGAATTCAGATGTCCAAAATTTTCTTTCTTGTCTAGATACCATTAAGCAGAAGCAGAAAAGATACATATATATATTTTTACCTTGATCGTAACAGAGCTTCTTTCCTCATATTTGCACTCACAGCGTAGACAGTATGCTTCTATGTCAGGCCCCCGCACAGGCATGGGGTCTACAACATGAAGGCAATCGCTGAAAAAAACAAAGATAAAATACTGCCTAAGCCTAGTTGGATTTTCTACTCGCACTAATCAACCCATTCCTGAAATCCAGAATAATCATTGAACTTACCCAACGAAAGAATATAAGGAGCAAATAATCAGTAATGGAAGTGAAATCAATTCCTCTCTCGATATTAGCAATTTGGTTAAGATTTAACAGTCTAAGAAACTATAAAGACACACATGTCGCAGCTATTTTTTCAAAAATGCTATTTATGGTTAAAAAATGCACCTGAAAAAATCCCAAATGGGATTGAAAACTACTTAGTAGATCAGGTCATATTTAGACATTTTATTTATCAAGTAAAACTGCTTTAAATGATTTAAAGTGACCTGGAGCATTGTTCAAATATGAGATTACCTCTTTTATGAATTAACTAACATCATCTTAACTGCCAAAGTATGGTATATGAAGGGCTAATTATACCTAACAGTTGGTAAATTATGAAATGCTGAAAACTGAACACCAGAGCAAGAAACAATTCCTTTTCTTAATGAGCAAAAGTCTTTAAAAAGCATGGAGAAGTAGGATTAGGACAACAAAAATATTTTAAAATGAAAACTGATTACCTGGAAACAATATATAAAAATAATAGAAGGCTAAATGTTTTTGTTGTTGGATTTTGTTTATTTTCCCCCCATTTTCCAGGCCACTTATTTATAGGTTATGAAAAAGCAAATCTATCCAAAAATCTTTTCCCATAAATCTTTCAATTCTAGGGAATAATTAAATTCTCATTCTCCCCAGCTATTAAGAGCCTATGACTCTAATCACCTTCAGAAAAGAAGGCAATCTTTTCCTGTCCTTCTGCCAGCTGCTGGGCAATTTTCTTCCCTTTCGTCATCTCTTCCAGGCATTTCTAGCTGCCTTAAGGACTCTACTATAGCATTCTGTCTTACTCCAACTACTTTCTTGGGGGCGCCCGATGCTCCAGGCTGATTCTTTCCCTTTGCCCTATCAGAACATAGTTTTTCAGACTCATAGACATAGAGTACAAACTTGTGGTTGCCAAGGGGGTGGGGGGTGGGAAGGGATAGGCTGGGAGTTCAAAATTTGTAGATACTGACAGACATATGCAGATTAGATAAACCAGATTATACTGTATAGCCCAGGGAAATATATACAAGATCTTGTGGTAGCTCACAGCGAAAAAAAATGTGACAATGAATATATGTATCTTCATGTATAACTGAAAAATTGTGCTCTACACTGGAATTTGACACAACATTGTAAAATGACTATAACTCAATAAAAAATGTAAAAAAAAAAAAAAAGAACATAGTTTTTCATTTTCTGTTCCCTCTTAGCTATGGCATAAGGAAGAAAACCCAAAATAGCATAAGTGATAAACATTCAGTCAGTTTGCCTTAACAGATAATTTAATTTTAACAAAAGTAGTAATGAAAAAAAAAGTCTCAACTGGCAGAATTTCAATTAAGAATTCTCACAACTCACACCATACAAGTATGTGATATTTGTTCCAAACATATAGAAGACCAGGAGTGCATCCAGCTGGATGCTGACATAAAATAGGCAGAGGAAGCAAAATCCCATTGCAGGGGCACCTATCTTAGAATCACAGCAGTCATCCAGCCCAGCACTCTCGGACAGGGTCACCTACACAAGGTCATAGAGTAAATCAGTAGCTAAAAGGACCAGAATTCAGGGCTCCTGCCTCCTAGGACAGCTGCCCTTTATCTCTCTGAACCTCAGGAAAATGAAACTTCTCTCCTATTTAGTTTCCCATGTCAGCTTCAAAAGCCTTAGGAATAATACCTAAGCATTACTTGAGAATCTAAGTGTTGAGTATTCAGTGTTTCCTTTGAAGTACAAATACAGTTTAATAGCAAGGAGACTTTGAGCACTGTGCAGAGTGGGAGAGGAAGCAGGAAGGTTGGCTCTGGCCGGCCAGTCACTGTAAACACCAAACCCAGAACTCAAGCACTTTAGTAACTAGGCAACACCTCCCCCTAGTGGCAAAAGGAGGACATTACCAGCTCTAAATCATACCCCAAACATAAACTAGAGAACTCAAACTTTTCTAAAGTTAGACAGCATAAGTCAATGAAGAATTAAAGCTAACAACTGGACACAATGGGAGCCAGAAGGTAAAAATACACCTAGGGTCAGACAGATACTGGACACCTCGTAAAGCCATAATTATCTCCATTAGTCATAACGCACCTACCCTTCTAAAGCCAGTTAAAAACTTGCAGGGGCATCTGTGAACCTATCCCCAATAAAAGGCTAAGCTGCTGGAAGGACGCAAGGGAGAAAGGGAAGAAGAGTCCCAAAAGAAGCCTTGATTTCAACTGTTTATTTTCAAAGCTCCCTATTTTCACCAGTAACCAAGAATAATTGATATACAGTTCTCTGTGAGCCTCGAATAAAAGTTAGTGAAAAGATTAGTGTTAAACACCTGAATAGTGAGTTCATTTACCACCCTAAGTAACAGGCATCATATTGTATTACTGATAATACAACAAACTGATTCTAAGTGCTCAATATATTTGAGAAATTTATAGAAATAACTTATTTGAGCTTTCTTTTCATATAAAGTAGCTTGCTGACAGAAAACCTGTAGGAAAAGCTAAATCACTTTGTAATATGAGACAATTTAAAGTGGAACACAGACACTCATAAGAAGTTCTCAGGAACACACTTATCAAATACCAGACTGAGCCTAAATGCATATCATGGCAGGAGCAGACAATGGCATCAGAAGAGCTAAACATTTTCAAAGGCTGCCTTTTCTTTTTCAAAATGAGCTTGGAATACTGTAACCAAATGAATTTAATTCTGCTTCCAAACATTTGAGGCTATTTAGCTATGAAATCAGGCATACGTGAAAGTACATAATATTTGGAGTTATTTTTCTTCTATGCCTATCCTGGCAATCTTCCATCATGAACCATAAAACACCCCAGTCCATGGGCAGGAGCCCATCCATCCTGCTACAAAACAACTGCTTCCCAATCATTTTATGGCACATGCAGAAAAAGCTATCATTTGTAAGGTCCACTGGGATAAACAGAAAAGGCTGCTTGTGGCGAGCCAGTCAGGATCCCAGTCATCACAGGGCTGCCTGATGATGCCAAGGGCTGAAGGGATCAGTATCTTGGCACACCTATAACCTGCTCGTGGTGCACCAATTGGTACACACTGATATTCATGGCTCAATCCCATTCCTTCTGGAGCCCTTTGACACTTTTAAACAAATCCCCTATATTTGGCAATATATCATCAAAACCTTCAAGCTGTAAAAATTATAACCCAGATAAATGAAGTTTGCTTACCTTCCACTGAGAAGCAAGAAGGAGGACCAAAATTTACGGGAACACAGGAAGGTAGGTATGGGAATTTCAGGTGCCACAAACTCAGCCCCATCCCCATGAAAAACCTTCCCTGCTTGGGGCTTGGTGTTTTGACATTTCTTTAGGCTTCTATCATGCACTGAAGGCATTATTCTTAGTTTCTCAAATGGAAATAGAATTCAACACCTTTGCTTAAAAAGAAATACTACAGAAAACAATACATTGGATGAATATTATGGGCTAACAGTGACAACCAAAGAAAGAAATTTGACAGGTAATTCAGTTATCTAGAATACTTACCAATCTTTCTGGGATATGTTCTTATTATAAATACTCCCAGGAGTATCTTTATAGGGAGGACAGATACATTTACATCGGACATCATCGAAATTCTGTAACCAAAATGAAAACTTGGTATAGCTTGTTAATAGTTTATCATAAGTATTTTAAAGAATTGCAACATATACATTTTGCTAAGCATCACCTGCCAAGTAGTCTAAAACCATTCATTTAAAATTTTAAATCACTTTGAGAGATACAAGTTTTTAAAAGCCATTGGTAATGTGAACGAATCATTATATATTACCTAAAATTAACTTTGAAATAATACCTAGCACATGATCTGTGACTCATTAATCACATTTATCGGTCACACAATAGTCAAACTGTGCCAAAGTTATCATCATCTACTTGCCAGTAGAAAGACACAGTAAACACATAGCTGTGCCTGCAAATAAGAATGCTGATTATAGAAGGATGGGGAAATATCAAACTAAAAGTTACAGAGGAAGTCATAATTATCCTACCCACTATCCTTCCACCCTTTGGCAGAAAGGCATTGATATGGATAAAATGGGTTGGGTCAGAGTCCTATAGAAGGGATGAGGTTTTAGAGGCACCCAGCACAATTAGAAAGGAAGATCATAAGGAAGTAGCTTGAGTGTAGCCAAGTTCAGTTTGGTCTACCCTTCCCAGGAAACTGCTTCTAATCTTGGGGGACAGAAAGGACAACTACTGATAAAGCAAGTTTCAAGAGGTGGAGGAAGAAGTGACTAAACGTATGACTAGAAGGGTAGGAGATGCTTCCTCAGCAAAAGGGAATTCTAATCTGAGAAGGTAGTGGCTCTTTAGTTCCCAGAGGACCAAGCCCAAAGCTTCTATATTTAGTGGTATGTCTAGCAGAGTTGTTGAGAATTCATTTATTCATTCAGCAGCTACTTAGTGAGCATTTGTCCTGTGCCAGAACTGGTGTTAAATGAGGTGGATGCAGATAAGCGTAAGAGATGGTTCCTGCCTGTAATGAGGACACACCTAAGTAAAGGAGACTGACAAATACACGGTTACAGCACACCACTTAAAGCGATGACAGCAGATATGCAGAGTGCTCCAGCAATGTTTTGAAAGTCAGGAGACTTGCTGCTGTCCCTGTTTCTGGTGGGAGGTAGGGAAGATTTCAAAAATAACTCCTGATCAAAACCCTCTGAACCTGTATGCTTGTCACCCATCTATCCCAGTCCCTATATTTAAAGCTGTTATAGATTAAAGCTTCTGTTTTTAAAATATGCAAATGACCATTGCTGTCCCATCACATTAATGTGAATGCCTTCTGTTTCCCCCAATAATGAGCTAGCTCATCAGGAGGAAGCACAGGGCAGGTCTGAAGGGTATGGGCATGAAGGGGACTAGAGAGCAGCGCCAGGGGACTGAAGGGCCAAGAAATGGAGCAGGGGAGAAGGCCACAACCTTACCTCTCCTGTAGTTTGCATCCTCCCTGACTCACTAAATAATCAAAAAGAGAGAAGGCAAGAAAGGGTCTAGGAGGTCCTCGAGGGAGTTAGGTGAGTATATTAGGCTGGTGTGAGAAACTCTGTAGGTCCTACTAAGAAGGAAGGCTGCCGGGAGAAGCAAGTTCCCACAGTGGGAAGGGAGGAGCTGAGGGTAACGTTAGTTCCTAAGAGGTAAGACATCTATGAGATGGGGGTTTCCTATCATTTTGGCTTGGGGAATAGGGTGGCGGTTAGTCTGTGAGGCTGGTGGAGGGCGGCGGTAGACCGTCAGAGCTTAAGGGCGGAAAGTTAAAGGCTCTCAGAGTTGGAAAAGGCTGTAAAGTTTGAGGTGGGTGCTGTCGGGGCTGGGGAGGGAAATGTGAAGGAGGCAGAGACGCTGTCCCGGCGGTGGGCACCGTCCGGGCCGGGTGGAGCTGGCGGGGTGGGGGGCGGGCTGTCGGGGACTGGCGTGGGGTCGGGGGTCGGGGCGGGGACTGTCAGCCTGGCGGGGCCGGAGGGCGGGATGCTACCCGGCAGTCCGGAGGGTTACAGCTGGGAGGCTCTGCCAGGGCTGTGAAGCTAAGGGTCGGGCTGCCAGGGCTGGGAGAGGACTGGGGTGGGGCGCAGATGGACAAGGACGGAAGCAGGGAAGGAGCTCCGGTTCTGAGCGAAGGCTGGGCGGGACTCACCTTGGCCGCGTCTGACAGCTGCACCAGCAGCAGCACGGAGAGCGCCAGGCAAGACAGGCTGAGCATGGAGCCAAGACGAAGGAGGCCTGCCCACAGGGTCGCCATCGCTGCCAGGCCCAGCAGTCCCCACAGCCCGGAGCCCTGGAGACCTGCTCCCGGCCGGGCTCCGGCTCGGGCTCCTCCGCCCGCACTTCCGTCTGGGCCTTCGCGTCACGGGCCGCGCGGGGTCAACTACGAAACACATTCACCCCGGAAGCGGTTCCCGGTGCCAAAGACCCCGAGGCTGCGCGGAGCCGGCGCGGGCCAGGCCTACGCTCGGGCCCCAGAACGGAAGGCAGCCCCTCTGCGCGGCAGCCTGGGCCCGGCAGTGCTTGGGGGCGCTAGCGTATCTTTCCCGGGCACAGAAGCAGCGGCGCTGTGGACCCCCCAGTGCTCTGGGAAGTCCTCCCACCAGGGAGACCCCCACCCCGGCCCAGCAAGCCCTGGATTTCAGATGGGGGTCCCGAGCGACCCCTGCGAGGCCGGAGCTGTTGGTTGCTGCCTGGAGGCCGGAGTGAGCCTAAGCCCCAGGAATTGCTGAGAGGCGGCCCATCCTGGCGGGCGCAGGCGGGGCGGGTGCTGGGCATGGGGGCCGAGCCATCCCTTCCCGGGAAGCCCACTCCCCGTCAGGCGGCCAGGGGCCCTCTCTGGCACTTTGGGTGCTGACCTGCGGGCCACGGGCCTCCTGGACACCGGTCCCCGCGAGGTTTCTAACGATCTCTGAGCTGCCTTCGTGGGTGTGGCCTCGGTTTGAGGCGCCCCGCTTGCATTCCGCTGGCGGCTGACCGCCTAGGCCCAGCCTGTCGCCGAGAAATGGGCCACAGCGGAGGGCCAGGCTTCGGAAGGTGTGGAGTTGGCGAAAGAACCAACTCTTTCCGGTAGCCTCCTCCGCCCAGGATTCCAGAAGGTGGAGGATCGTAGCGCTACAATCCTGTTTAGGGCGACTGGTCCCAAAGTCAGAATTGAGGGAGCACTGACCGATCTTTCCCAGAGCGGGTCATCCAACGCAGGTAACTTAGGAGAACCCTAGAGATGGCACAATGTCTCCAATTAAAATATTTTTCAGTTAGTAGAGACAGTAGGAGGTAGTGGAAAGGCTGCAGGGGCTCATCACAACCTCTGCGGATTTGTTGAATCACTTTGGATTTGTTGAATCACCTTGGTCCAAACACTTACCTTTTCTGGGCCTCTGGTTCTTGGCTCAATAAAAGGGGATTGAACTTTTATCTATGGATTTCAAATTCTGCATTCATGGAATATCTGTGTCTCTTCCTCTAAACAAAACTTAAATGTGGTCTTTTCCTAACAGAATTTTCTCAGTATGTTTCTCCTATGTGATCCTTGTTGATGCTAAACTCTAAAACAAGAAGGTATCTGATATTACACCAAATATATTTAGACCCTTTCAGTCCCAAATGGCAAGTGGTGCTCAGTCCCAACCAGAACCAGAGTGGCAGGACTAGATGACCTTTCACCAAGGCCCCTCCAGGCTTCCCTGAGAAGATGCTGTCACATTAATTATCAGGTTTTCTTAGTGGGTGTCCTGCTGGCCTGAAGGCAGTCTAGAGACACCGGGGGTCAAATGTGTCTGACTGTGAGGTACTTGTGGATCTGCAATTGCTAAAAGCTGTCTCATTAGCAAGTCTGGGATCAGTTTTGAGTTAATCGTATAGGTCTGGCATCTGAAGGAGTGCTCACTCTTTGGCTGAAACCTCATAGGCCTTCCCTTCCTTCTTCAAAATTCTTCTAAGGGCCTTGATTGGGGGTACAGAGACTTAGAGGAAATATATAGTAATGCTTCACCAAGTACTCTAAGTCTGGGCAGAATTATAGTTACACTGTCCAACATGGTAGTCACTAGCCACATGGGGCAGTTGAGCACTTGAAGTGTGGCTGGTCTGAATTGAGATATGCTGTAAGTATAAAATATACACTGGATTTCAAAGACAATGCAGAAGACATAAAATATCTCAATAATGTTTTTATATTAAGGTTGAAATCTTTTGGATACATTAGGTTAAATAAAATATGTTATTAAAATAATTTCACTTGTTTCTTTTTACTTCTTAAATGTAGCTACTGGAAAATTTAGTATTTATATTAGGCATAGCTATTCTAGAATACAGGATGAGGCTGCCACAAGTGGAGTGTTACCATAAGATGGTTGCCTGGCTGGAGTCTTAGTGAAGACACAGGCGTGGGTAAGGAGAGGGGTGACAGAGATGAATTGGCACAGCTAGAGCCAGAGGTTTGTGGGGGTATACATTGCTAAACAATATAATTCTAGGTGATTCAGTGGAAGTAGAGGCATCAGTTCTTGTTCTGCCCGCTCACACCTGGATAACTCTTACTTCCCCTTAGGTCAGGGGTCTTCTAAACTAGAAAGCCTTCCCTGACTTAGGTGCACTTCCTTCTGTTTGTACAGATCTCTTTCCTAACTTAACCCATTATGATAAAATTATCTTTTCATATCTGCCTCCATACTCCCAACCTCTACCAAAATATTTTAAACTGCTTTGAGAGCAAGGGCCTTGTTTATTATCTTTGTACCTGGAGACTGGGATAGAGTAAAAACCAATAAAAGTTTGTGGGGACCTGGAAAAGGGAAATTGGAGAGGCTCCTCTTGTTAGTCTCCAAGAATCAGGTATTGAATCCTACTTCATTCCTCTCTGACCATCAGAGGGCAATGCTGAGATGCCCAAAGAAGTGCAGATGGGATCTGGGCACCATAGTAGGCAGGAGGGGAGAATTCTGGCCTAGGGTATTCGCAGACCTTCAGGTCACATCAGAGTTGTTCTATTTACAAGGCAAGACTGAGTACCCACTCTTCCTTGCTTCCCTGTGATTAGGTTCCCTACTCTATTCCACTTAAGGAATGACAGTTTCAGGTGCACCTTCCCACCAGGCCTGAGCCCTCTCACTTCTTTGTTAAGGCCTGTAAAATTCTCTAGTGGGGCATGGTCAGGAGAGTAAGAGGAGCCTTCTCTAAATATAAGTGTGGAAGTCAGAAGGTTAGGAAGCAGAAGTGACAATTTATGCATCTGGGACAAATGTATGAGTCCGAGGTTTTTCTAGCTCTGTCTGCAGTCCCTCACCCCCTTGCCTCTCCAGTGCTCAGATGGCTCTCTGGACACCTCTTTCTTAGATCTCCACCTCATTCTTTCTGATCTACTCAGCAGTTGCCCAGGCCGCAGCAGTCCAGGAGAACAAATGGAATCATGCGCAGCGTCAGTGATGATGGTTTCCTTGGAATGTGTCTCCAGTGGTTACAGCAGGACACACACACTCACCCAGAAGTTCTTCTAGTTATTTATGAGCATACCCTGTAAATGTCTCAGAGGAGCCCTCTTCTTTACCACGTGCATCAGCAGGATGCTCCCTCCTACTTAGCGCCCTTTAGTGAGATTTTCTGCCTTCCCTCACCCCCCACTGCTACCTGTAGAGCCACATAAGTATGGTATGCCATCACTTGCTGGCTCCCACCATGGTAACAAGGTATGAGTCCAGAATGTTCTCTCTGTTCCTAGAGATGCTGGTATCAGCAAGAGCTGACAAGTTACTGGAATCCATTAAATAAAGCAATACAAGGTTTAGTACCAAAGCAGGGAGAATTTTTAAAGTTTCTTTCAGAAGGCTACTAAATCAGTATTCTTGGTTTCCCAGTATCTTATGTCTTACAATACCCAAGGAAAACATTTCCTCCTGACTGCTAGCATTTTCAAATAAATGAGATAACTGTTTTACTTGTATCCATTGCCATTTTTACCAATACAGTACATTAAAAAAAAATCAACTGGCATTTCACAGCAGACCCTGCCGCAGCCCTCTACATGCCGAATTTCTACTCCCCAGAGACAACTTCTTTCTTATCTTTTAGTTATCTCTTCTAGGATTTATCTCCATATTTCTTAATAATATGCTTATACTACTAGTTCTTGATTTTTCAGTTTGGGCTATTATTTTACTTCTTACTATAGGAAATAAGCTATGTATTTATATTCCAATGCCCTCTGATAAACACATGTATTATTTCTCCATCCTCCATCCCTCAATATACCTGTATCATCTTACTTAGGTAAATTACTATTCCTTACATTATTATGATTGTGTACATATTATTTATAGTTGGTCCAATCAGCATAATATGATTTCATTTCCTTTTTTTAACTGAAGTTAGCCATTGCCTCTTTTTCCATGTTTCTTAAGTATTTTGCATTCAAGTATCTATAATTTATCTCAAACTCTCCTCTCAATACATTCAAACACATCAGAGGGCTATCAGTTTATTTTTTAAATTAAAGACAACTTTCCCAGGGTCCATCATCCTCCTGCACTCTAGACTGGTTATTCTTTAAGCCCACTGCACAGGTTTTGTCCTAGAATAATTTTATCATTTCATCCCCATTTCTACTTCTTTGGTTTTTTCTGAAAGATTGCTATCATCCCACCTTTCTTTTGAATTTTCACATTTCTGTTACTGTGTTTTTAATCTTCTAGAGCACTTTCCTGACCACCCCTCTCTCCTTTTTAAATGGCATTCCATTCCATCTGGGAATACAGTATCTTATTTCTCTGAGGATATTTCTAATGTTTTGTTTCTTGAATTGTCTATGTTGAGTTTTTCAGCCTTTGTTTCTTTTTTTGTGTGTGTGTGTGTGTGAGAAGCTTTTCTTAAATATCTGGAGATCCTTGGCTATTCATTTATATGGCAGAGGGAGGCATTAGAAAACTGATTGGAAGCTTTGTGAACATAGGGCTTGTAATTAGTAGGAGACACTGAAGTATTTTTCAAACTTCTGGTCGCAAACCCATTACTGGTTTGAGAAATCAATTTTATCACCTGCAAGCAACTTTTTTTCCCCAAATGACAGAGTAGAGCAGAAAATACTGTATCAGACTCACACATAAAAAGGAGATTGTTTTGTGAAACTTTGCTTTCACAGATTCACACATATACATTATATATACAGTCAATTCCGTAAAATGAGAATTTCTTACTGTGGGAGTTGTCTCAAACAAGTTTGAAAAAAATACCATAGGGTATTCTAGGAGGTTTCCAACTGTCAAGATAGGTAGTTTTTTTCTTTTGGAAGGAGAAGTAGGTTTCTCTGGAGAAAAGTTCTCTAAACTCCTGCCATCTGGTCTGGTAGCCAGTGTTCAATCAAGTGTTTTTTGAGCACTTACTTTGTGCCAAACACTCTTCTAGGTACTTGGTGCACATCAGTGTGTAAAACAGACAAAACTTTCTGCCCTCTTGGAAATTGACACTCCAATCGAGGAGACAAAACAATAAGCACAATAAGTTGTACAGAATTTAGGTATTGCGCTGTGGTAACACGGTAACAGGACGGAAAGCTGAATACATGCAAGAGAGGAGATGTGTTAGGAGTGGTGAACATTCTGGTTATTTCATGAATGAAGTAGAAAGCAAGGCCATCATCTGAGAGTGAGAATGGGGAAGGCAGTGTTAGCGGCTGGAGAAGAAAAGAGAAGGTGTGAAATAACTTAGGAACACAGCCCAGCAAACTACACCCCGTGGCCAAATCCTGTTTTTGTACTGTCTGCAAGGTAAGAATAATTTTTATCCTTTTAAATGGTTGGGAAAGAAAAACTAAAGATGAATACTAAATTCTGACATGTAAAAATTACATAAAATTCAAATTGAATTCATTTACATACTGCCTTTGGCTACTTTCCTGTTACAGTGGCAAAGTAGAGTACTTGTGAAAAAGACTATGTGACCTGAAAAACCTGAGATCCTTACCATCTGGCTATTTGCAGAAAAAGTTTGCCAACCCCTGACCTAGACTAGGAAGGTGAATGATTAGGGAGATATGATTGTTGGGTAGTGTTGACGGCCTGAGAGTTATGGTCTTGGATTTAAAGTGAGACCAGTCAGCATGGCTGGGGCATAGGTGTAGGCAAAGAGTTGGCTTTGACTACATTGACTACAGTTGTGGTCTTGTGAAGTGAGTGCAACAAAAAGAGAGGGTAAACTGAGTTGAAAGTATATGCAAGGGAATCATTATAACTACTGACCAAGGGATTTAAGTTGGTTATGAAGGGAGGAGAGGAACTCAGAGACATTAGGGACAGTGAGGTGATAAGCAAGGGAGTGCTGGAATCAGGTTGCCACGAGATGGCTGGAAGACAGTGCCAGTGGTCAGACAGTCAGACACGTGAGCCTGAGATCATGGAGGGGTTCCCGTTTTGGGTAATAAATAACAAGATCTAAGATATGACTCTGGGAGAGAATAGCAGGGAATGGTGGAGGATAAAATCAGTAGAAGACTGTTTTTCAAGTAATCGGTATGTCAGGGGCTGAATATAATTAAATCCCAAGAATTAAATCTGGAGTAGTGTTGAGGGGAGTGAAAGGAGCCAAGAGCTAAACTTACTGGGAAAAGAGTGGGGATGACCCAAGGGCTTGTAGATTTCATAGATATAGCAACAACGAAGGGATGTAAGTGATATAATTTGATGGCATGAGACTCAAAGCTGGGGAGTTTTAAGGGAAGGCAGAGGGAGAAATGTCTGCAAGCAGTAATGAGGAACAAGGGGATGATCTGCCCCCATCTCTAGGACCAGTAATAGAACTGGGGGAGAAAAACCCACCTTGAGAGGGCTGCAATGAAAGCACTGTCCTAAGAGAACAGCCATGTGTCAAGGTTCTGGGATCTAAGTCAGGGTAAGAGCACCCTAAATCCCTATTTTAGTAGGATGCCTCCTCTCAGCTGCCAGTTGTTCTTGGTGGCTCCAACTAGTTCAGTTTCTCTAGGGGATAAACACACGAACAGGGGGTGAGGATCTCAGGTCTAACTTACTTTATAGTCTTTCAAGTAGTCATCCTGTTTTGTAGCCCTTTACCCTTACCACTAGCTTTTCAGATAACCGCTGTCCTCAATTCCTCAATCTTTTCTGGGGTTGTGTGGCACACATCTGCTTGTTTATTATTATTATTGCCTCCCACTGACTGCCCCCTCCTGAGCTTAGGTTTCTGCTTTCTCTGGTCTGCTCCATCAGTTGTTACTTGTCTTTTGTGTTCCAGCTTCAAAGATTTCACTGACATTGCTTGGGTGCTGTTGTATTTTCTCCCATTTTCTTTGTCTTCATTGGTTTATGTCATTTAACATTCCTTTACTGTCATTTTAGTGAGGTTTCAGTAGGGAGCTAAATTTCCGGTCCACCATTTTTAATAAGATGTTGTCAACAGGAGTTTTGTTATGGGGCCAAATGTGTCTGCCTGGCTTGCTCTTCCCAGGATGCTTCTGAGTCCCTTAAACACATGGCTTCTAGTATACATGGACAGATCTAAATCCCAGTGGTGGAGTCAACTCAGGCTGATGTTGGGATTCCCACCCATTTTCCCTTCCCTTTAATTGTCAGTCTTTTCAATTCCTGGCCTTCTGCTTTCCTGCTAATACAAGCTTTTATTTCTGAAATTCTACTCTCCATGGGGCCTACCCAGCTGGATCTTCCTCTCTGGCTGCACTTCTTCAGATCTTAGAACATACACTCCTGTGATCAAACTGGTCTTTATGAAACCTGTTCACTTTAATAGACTTTCTATTCCCCAACTGGTTCCTGTATACAACAGAGAAACTATCGTGAACTCAGACACGTGGGGGATAGTTTCTGTAGAACTTTCAAAACAGAGTAATTGCTTCCTCATATGGTCAGCCCTAGAAACAATCAAATTCTCATGTCCTTACCCATTTTCAAAATAAGTAAGATGAAAACCACTACAGCAGCCTCCCAAGTATAAGGTCATCCAGTGCATCTTAGGAGTCCAGCACTTCAGAATCCCAAGATATCCCATATTAGTTTGCCAAATGATGAAAGCAAAGTTAAATTAATGTTAACCAGGCTCACAGGACAGAAGATTGTATGTCCCCACTCCCTCTGTCCTCAAAGTCTCTCCTCTGGCAAACACAAGTATCTCTACTAGATCAATCACACTCCTATCCCCAACCCATTTCTCCTGCTTAAGGCAACTGGCAAAGTTTGGGTATGTCAACATTGGAGTATGTGGAGAATTAGGTTTTCAGTATTAATTACAAATTGGGAGCCTACTCTGGCTCCAGTAAAAACGTTGCAAGGATTTCCCCTCTCTGATTTTGGTGGCTGGAGTTTGTTGGGAAGGGACACAGGTCCAGGAAAGAGTGTGATAAAGGTGCTAGAAAGGAAAGAACAGGGCTTGTAGTCATCAGGCTGATAGAACCTTAGGATAAGTAACTACCTAAAAGCAGGTGAAGATCCAGCCTTTTCTCCATTCTGGTCAGGCACCTGGCAGCCCCAGTCTTCTGGAACATACCACAACCCTTGAATAAAAAGGTCTTTGAGAAAACAGTTGTCACAATGCCCACATGCTTGACATCATGTGAGAAACAGCTGCCAGTAGGTCATTGGCCAGACAAGTAAGGATAAAATAAGAGAGTAGCATAGCTCAGGAAGCACTGATAGTGGAAGGAAGAAGTAGCAGCTGACAGAGGGGTCCAAGCTATAACACACAGACTAGCTTGTCTCTGCTTTTTGATTTCTTGAGAACAAGAGCCTGCCACTCTTCAAAGCTAGAAAAAAAGCTCATAATTTCAGTCCTGATTGAGTCTATGTTTGTTGTGATGGCAACAAGTCAAAAAGAAACATTTGATTCACAATGCCATTTAATAAAGATGTCCTAGAATCAAAGAATTTTGACATTAGAAATGACTTCAGAAGTCTCCTTATCCAACCTTCCACCCAATGCAAAGTCTCTCTCAAATATTGCTAGGAAATGATCATCCCACCTTTCACCTCCAGTTAAAGAGAATTTGAGACAGTCCATGTAATTGTGCTAAATAGTTGTCTTGATACTACTCTGAGCCTTAGCTTTTCCATCTGTAAAATTATGAACAATACTACCTTCTTTGCAGGAGTTAGTATAGTCCCTGGTTTAAAGCAGATGCTTCCCTCCAACCGAGTCAGGACATGCCCCTCTTCAACCTCCGTCTATTGGAAAAGCTTGCCTTCTGATGCCAGAAAGAACACTTTCCACATGGCAGCTCTGAAGACAATAATCAGGCTACCATTGCCCTTTTCTGGATGCTCCACAAATTTTATGCACATCCCCGCCTTGCATTTGACATCGCCTACACACAGAGTCCTTGATACTTCAACACACAGAACGTGCAATCAACAAAATCCCAACCAATAACATCTACACATGAACATCCGTTTATCCAAGTTCTCCCCCGCTGTGAAAGTGCAATAGATTTTTAAAAAATGAAAGTCAGGATGTATTTTTTAACTCTGCTAAAACTTAATTCTGCTGATTTCATTCTACTAAGATGATTATGAATCTTGATTCTGTTGCTCATTTTTAAGAGTTTGATTGCTTAAGTCTTTTTACATTTTTTATATTTAGAATAAATGGACAAAAGACAGAAAACCTTTTGAGGTGGAATAGTAGTATTATCTGAGTAGTGATAGAACCATAATTTCTAGATTGTGACAACCACTGTCACAGCTAAAGAATGTTTCCTGTTGACTAGTAACCACACTGTTTAAATACTAAAAATATTAAGACTTAAAATTGTTTCTATCATCAGTAAAATACATTTATGTGGAATGTCATTAGAGAGGTTCATTCAACCCTTCCCTTTCCCAAACTTCTCTTATTTCCTTGAACTAAAGAAATATTTCCTTTCTAAATAAATACATTTATATAAATAAAATTTCTAGGAGTAAGTGTTTTCTCACACACTGCGGATCCACGATAAAAGATTGCTCTCATATACAGTTAAATCTTCGAGGGACTACCATATGCCAACCACTTAACATGGGTTATCTCACTTGATACTGTGAAGTGAGTACTATTATCATTTCTGTTTTATAGATTACAAAGCCAGGCTCACAGAGGTTCACTAATTTGCCCAAGGACACACAGCCAGCAAGAAGGAGCCGAAGGGCTAGTAGCAATGGAGGAAATGAGGACCATAAAGCCTATGAGAGAAACACTGATGCAATTAGGCTGTGCCTGGGCTCCCCCGCCTTCCAGGGGCCCTGACACAGAGACTTTGTCAGACGAGCACACAGAGGGAAGATTTCACTTTATTGTTACATTAATCTCACAAATACACCCAACACAGCCAGAAACACTGAGCAGATAAAGTGCCAATGCAGAGGCCTGGTAACAGAAGGAGGGAGGAATCCAGTTCATCTCCTCCACATGCCCAGCCTGGAAAGATATTTCTATTACACAAGAGTGAGGGCAACTGACATACTAGGCAATCCACCTATAGACACTTTGAGCTAAGGAATAGAAAATCTTACCAGGTGGTGTCTGTGCAGGGCAAGGAAATAGAAAAGTCAGAAAACATTTGTTCCTCAAATAAGTCAGGCATAGAAATATCAAACGAAAAGACAGTATTTTTCAAGCTGCTTGTATTTGAGACAGATATCTAATAAGGAAGGAGATGGGTACAGGTCTATAGGGTTACTCCTTGCTACTGTCTGTTTTCGGAATTGTGACCTGGGTAGACACTCTCTTCCCACACTCTCAATCAGAGGTGCCAGAGAGAATTTTCTAGGATTCTGGGAAGAACTGACCTTACCTGCTTATCTAGCCAGCCCCAGAAAAGTAGACCCAGTGCTTCCTCATGAATATCGAGGAGATATGAGCTATCAGAGAAATCAACTTGGCAGCATTTAAAGATTAATGAAGCTCGATGCTTCCCATAATTATCTTCAGACATTTTAGGTACCTCTATCAAGCCTGAGGTTTAAAGCACAATTATTTGGTTATTGAATTCAAATGATTTGACTGCATTGAGTGAGACTCTGATATCCTAAGCTCAGATGGTCCCAGTTGTCTCTATTCCAAAATTGGAAAATCACTGACTGATTCTCAGAGGCCAGAAAGATCACTAATGGCCATCTGATCATACCCGACTCCATATAATCCTGAACTCAAAGGGCCAGAATCAATGGCATCTTTCTAGCACCTGAGAATTCCTGGCCTCACTTGGCCCACAGGGAAGCCAAATAAGGATCCACTAGGCCAAAGAACTTCCAACAAGCCTCACTTGTGGCCAAGACTCAAGGCTCAGAGTGGAACTTTCAACTAGAGAAGGGAGAAGAGAAGTATTTCAACTCAGCCCTAGGATAAGAAGCAGGCCAAAGTGGTACCATGATAGGTAAGGGAGGAGAGGGGCGAGACCTCAACAGAAAGGTGCAGGTGACCCCTATGTTAGAAAATGGGGGTAGTTAGAGGGGGCATGGAAGGCTGGTAATGTGGGATCACCTCTGCTGAGCTCAGATGTGGCCTCCCATGTGGTGGCTGTGCTTAGTTTTCCATCTTGTTTTCTCTATAGAGGCTGGTAATAAGGGGCCTGGGGGGTGACCCAGTGACAACTGGCTGCACTATGGCTGCCTAGCTGTTCAAATAGGGGTCATCAAGTTCCCAGTCTTTAGGGAGCTTCTGTAAAGCTAAAAACATTCAGAGTTCCAAAGAACTGTTTGGAAGGGACAGTAGCTGAACACTAGACAAGACTGATGATGAGACCTGGCAAAGTTTGAAGTGGGATCATTAAATACTCAAGGAACTCCAAAGGCCAACTTGGGAATCTCTTAAAGGGAAATGCACAGCTGGCGATTTTTCTGACTTCTCTGAGCACATCTCTGACTAAATTGAAGTGAAGATTCCATTACAGGTATCTATGTGCCCAAACTGACACCCCAACAGAAAGGCTTTAGGAAACCCCTGTGACCTCCAACTCTTTGAGAGGGGTCAGGAAATATTGGGGAGTCAGAAAAAGTTGTCCTTACCACTGCCAGCTCCTGCCCTGCTTCTTTTTTTGTACCAGAACAGAGCTTTAGAGTTTCCCAACCCTCAATTCCCAACCAGAAAGTTTCATTCCTGACCTCCATCCCAGAAAGGATTCCCTAAGTAGACCTTCCCACCACCTAATTCTACCCTTCTCTTTTGGACCTGCTCTGGGTTTTTTTCATCTTCTTTCCCTACTTCTGTTCCCAGCTACTTGGGTCCGAGGCAGACAAATAACCAGCTAGGCAGAAATACTGACTGGATTTTGGGGGTATCAGTATCTGACAAGAATGCTCAGATTATTTACTGAAGCCTTCAATTTCATCTCAGAGACTGGTTAATGTTCTTCTGTCTGTGGTTCCTTCTTCCTCCTTCCCTCCAAGAAGTTCAAGGTGAGAGACCATCTCATTCATCTTGATACCCATGGCTTTTAGGCACCAAGATAAACGCCTAAATATGACAGTTTGGGTCAGGGGACTTTTAGTGGGCTTAGCACCCAGATCCTCCTAGCATTCATCCCCGAAGCATATCCTTTCCCTAACCTGTTTACAAACCCTCCTCTTCACCCTCCTCTCAAGGCTTGAAGACAAATGGAGCTGCATGGGAGAATGAACATGGCTTGTCAGGTCTAAGTTCTAGGTCCCTTCTGTCACTGACTTGGTATATGGGCTTAGACAGTTCACTTGCCTCTCTGGACCTTTAAATGAAAGGGTTGGACTAGATGATCTCTCTGGGCTTTTCCAGATCAATTCACACTTCAGAAATCAACGAATAAATTAGAAGAAATTCTAATTCTGAGACGTAAGTATCCTGCATCCCTTTGAAACAGCTGAAGGGAGGTAAAGTCAGGTTCCTGTTTATCATACATTTTAGCTATAGGAAAAGAAGCAAGTACACCTATGGAGAAATAGAACCTGGCAGCCCCTGTACTTGACTAATAAAAGTAAATTCCTGGAAGAAGCAGAGAAATAGGCCACAAGTGAGACCTGGCAGTGTCAAAAAGGTCTATAAATTAAGTGATCAAAGGAGTAAAAAACAATGGCTAAGACCAGACAAGATCTCTAAGCACAGGCTAAAGTCTAGAGAGGTCTGGGTGGGAGGGAGCCCCTGCAGCTTCTATTAGAGGGAAGGACTTGGTCCACAGCAAGTTGCTACGGCATTTGGTTCAAACCCGGTTTTCTCAATCTGTCAACCTGGTGTGTATGCATACGTGCAGACATGCTGCAGGCTGTAGTTATGCTTCTGAAGTGCTGAAATGAAAAAGAAATAGAAGAAATGATACCAAAGTCAGAGAAATCAGGCTGAAGGCAAGCACAATTTTAGTTTAAAAGCTATTCATTCTCCCCACCACTCTATGCAGTATCATCATTGCTCATTCTGAAATGTGGGCTAGAGAGTTTCATGGGATTGTGAACTCTGGGGATGGGGAAGGGTGTACTTGTGGTATTATTGAAGGTCAAAGGCAGTACACAACTCAATATCCTGTGCAAGAACCCCTCTGCTTAATGACAAATGGATTTGACTTGACCTGACCCATTCGGGTACTCACTTGTCTTCATTCAAGGAAACTGTCTCCACAAAAGGGATTTCTTCCTTGTCTGTCTTCCCCATGATCAGCCGGTGCTTATCCAAGTTTATGATGCACTGAAAACAAAGGCGAATCACTGGTCACTGTTAATGATCTCACTATGGGGTCTCCATGTAAGAGGACCCCTACCTCAGAGAAGAAATGCCAACGGGAAGGTAAAATAGTCCTACCTTCAGGGATCGGAGAGTCTGGAGACCAAGGGACAAGTTTTTCTCATTGTCCTCTAATAAAAAAATAAGATTCAACCATTTTCATGTTGGTTTAGAAGTCAGCCTTAGGTTCTATCCAACTTACCTTCCTTCCATCCATCCATCAATCCATCCATCCACCCATCCATCAAACATCCGTTGAGCATTTATTATATTAAGTAATCTCCCCAGATGATTATAGTTAAAAGGTGAGCGAGTCAAGATTCAACCCCAGGTGTTTTTAACTCTAAAGGACAAAGGCCTTTGGACAAAAATCAGGAACGTAGAGTAGACTTGAATAGAGTACATGAGAGAAAGTACAGGTGGTGGGAAATTATCAAGAGATTTATGGCAAAGGGGTAAAAGGATCTTGCCCTCTACCTCCAACTAGCCCATGGAAAGGGGCCATTTTTACTGGCACACAGAAATGTTTGTTTTCTTGTCCTTTGAATTTTTTTTTTTAAACAGAGGAAAGCACGAACACAGTCCCCCACTGTGTTCAAATTATGCAGTCGAGTTTCCCACATTTGGGGAAATCGCAGGGGTCAGCACATCCGGAGTACAATGGATAAGCCTCACCCTGGGAAAACCACCCTCGTGATCATGGTATCTCTCCTACCAGGTAAGTATATCCCTTGAATTTTTAAATAATGAGTTAGACACTCCTTTTTCTGAGTGATTCTCAATACGTCTTGAATGTAGCTCAGAGCCAGTCTGGTACTTTGGAAGGCAAAAACTGGGACAAGATTTATAGTACAAAAAAGTGGAAACCTGGGATTTTGAAGAAGTCAACATTTACAGGCATGAGATCACATGAGGCTTTGGTGGAAGGAGGGAGAGGGTTTACCTTAGGGGTCCATAGGTCCAGTCCCCAATTCTACTCACCAACCACAGCTGCTGGACAGTCTAGGCGGAGGGAGCCCAGTGTGATCACTAGGTGCTCAATCTGGCCCACTACTTTGAGATGCCGGGGTAGAGAAAGCTTCTCTCCTTCATGCTTATGAGATCTGACATGCTCCTTGAGTCTGCACCAGAGAAGAAACACCAGAATCCCCTTGGCAGAGGTTTCTGGTAGAATCTGGCAATGCCTACCTTCTGACCCACAGCTGGAATTTTCCAGGGATTTCCTGGGTTTATTTACACACACACACACACACACACACACACACACACACAAGCTAACCTACACTTCTTGTTTCAGCACTTTGGCCTAAATATGCCAGGGGATGTGAAAAACTAAGATTCAGCTCCTGTTCTCAAAAAGCTATGTTACTATCTGCATTGGTGAAAGATGAGAGTTGACACACCCAGAGAATCCTGTTCTGCATCCCAATATCCCCACCTATGTGCAAGGCAATTTAGTTAACATATCCTTTTACCCATCTGTGGGTAACAGAGCTCAGAGAGGACAGGTTAATCCTAATTTTAGAAGATGCTTTGTTCAATGTCTAATTTTCTCTTTGTCTATTTCAGTCTATTCTCACCAGTTAGTCAGGCTATAAGGTTAGTGGAGGCAAATATTTGTTTGTTAAGTGCACTGATATTGGTATCAGCAAGGAATATTGTGGAGAGAGTCCTACATACTTTAACTTGTCTGTGTAGGAGAAAGAACAGCACCAAGGTTTCACACGGTTATGTAAGCTGATTGGAACAGCCAGCACCCAAGCTATTATGGGTTGGTAGATAAATACTTAATTATGGACTTTCTGTGCCAGTACTTCTGCTTTACTCCATTTCCTCTCCTTTGGTGTTATACCCCATCCAAAAGAAAAATAATTGCAGTTTTACAGATGGTTATTAATTCCTCTGGAATCATGGCAGTCTGCTGCCTAATTATGCACCAGGACATTATTAGCCTTTCTGGAACCATCATGTTGCACTATCTCTCATCTCTCCACCACATAAAAAAGCTCAGAATTCTTCCCACAGGAGCACTTGTGTCCTGGTCAACCCCACCATCCTAAATAGCAATGCTTCAAAGAGTCACAGTGGTAGTGAGGGCTGAGAAGGTAGAAACGAGACGGAACAGATCATGTGGCAGGCGTCATGGGTTATACAAATCAAGACTTATGTAAACCCTGCTTAAAAATATGGATTTCTTGTAGTGGCTTAAAATAGGCCATTATATCTACCCTAGTGTTGTTTCAATACAGAGATTTGGGCTGGGAAATGATCTGTTATACTTAGGGCTAGCGAAGTGGAAAAGAATATTGGACTGATCCTCCTAATTCTGGGCTAGACCTCGGAGCCCATCTGGTACTTTGGAAGAAAAAGAAGGAAAAAGAAAGGAAATAAAATTACATATTGAGTGAAAAGGAGGAAAGATACAAAATGGCTTTCTCTGAAAAAGAGGGAGAACCCAATTCCAGCTATTAGAGAAGTGAAGATATTCTATATGTGAGGTGTCTGCCTCACACCCAGTCCCCAGCAGGGGCAGCAGTAAGATCTGATTTTACATATTCTTTGCTGAAGGGAAAGGCACTAATCACCCCTGTGATGGTTCAGGCCCAGCAGCAACAGCAGCTCTATTCCACATTCCGACTGAATCTTCTTGGGGTAGGCGTGTGGCCTCCTGATGGACCTCGAGGAATCTAAGGCCAACCACATTCCTGCTTTTACTTCTCTGGGGTATACATACCAACAAGGTAGCTCCTTCTACTCTGTTGCCTGGGCAGGGAACAAATCAGGATCAGGCCATGGCACACAATGAACCAAGGATTTCACATGTTCTCGTTCCAGAGCCCAAAGGTCTTTTCTCAAAATTTATTGGTGGGAGTTAATAGAAAGCCTGCGCCTCAGAACAGATTCAAGCCAAGAGTGCATTAACATCTGACTTCCAGCACAAGTGGCTACTTACCCCAGCCTGTCCACACAGGCTGAAGAGATGAGATTATATTGACAGCCGGTGTCAACCAAGGCTTTCACATCCTTTCCAGCACACTGTGGAGAGGAAACATACTGTTTAACAGAAGCCAGAGACTTAAAAGGGAAGCAAGCCGCAGATGCCATGTGAAAGGCAGGGTTGGAGAGCATCCTCACAATTATGGGATGGTAGCGTCCCATCTTTACCCACTGCTGAGTCTCCTTTGAGGGGTTCTTTTTCCTGCTGAATCTAGAGCTGACAGAGGATCCCAAAGGGCCTTAGATGTTTCATTCTATATGTCAATTAGCTCTTAACTCTGTGTGTATATCACATGCCACTTTGCAAATCTGATGAAACATTTGGTCCTTTTCCCCATAAAGATGCACATGCATAGAAAATATTGCATACATGTTGCATGGAGTGCCCCTCTTAAAATTCACTTATGAATTCCATGATAAGACCCATTTTCTACACAGTTTGGAGGTGAGGCCTTCATTATTGGGATCACAATGGGCCCAAATCCTACTCTCCAGAAAACCCTTGAAAAGCTGTTCTCAGAACATTACCTGGCAAGAAACCAAAATCATGTCATCATCCTCAGACTTCTTTAGCCCCTCAGACTTGGCCTGGTTGAGTTTGTTGGTCTTGGAGGCCCAAGGGACACGACTGCTTCGAAGCTTAGACAGGTTGGTTTCCATGAGGCGTCTCTGCAGAATGTTATGAGGTTGCTTGAGGAACAGAAAGCAGAGGCTTTTTAGTGACAGCCATTTCCCCCTTCTCTCATTGTCTCCCAGATGCCACAGAGGTGAAGGAGCCTCAAGTAACTGAGCTATACCTTTGCTGCTTATTTATTCTTCCTTTAAGTAGAGACTTCATTGGTATTGTCAGAGCAGATACTATGAACCAGTTTGCAGCAGGCTGCCCTGAGTGAATGAAGGAGCAATGGGGAACAGAGGGCAGTGTGGGCAGGGCCAAAAGAGTATGGCTAAAGAGAACTGAGGGACCCTTGTGATTTGGACTGCCTGGGCTTGCTGCCTTCCCTCCCTTTACGAAGGCATTTCAAGAAGCAAGTGGCCTTAGTCTATGTGGAATAAGTGTATCTTTCCAAGTGATTTACAGAAAGGGCAGCTCATTCTCACAATCTGAAGAAACCTACCTAGCACTGGTTTTCAGAAGTTCTGCATGACCTCTATTTCAAGTTTCACTCCCTCACAGTCTTACTGTTGGACCCAAATGCATATGCCTTGGTGACCTGGCTCTCCTGTGGGCTGAGTCATCCACGGGGTGGACGAGGTAGGAAGACAGGAATTCATACCTGCTGAACAACCCTTTTAGGAGACATACTTTAGAACCTGGCAGAACCCACAGGAATCATCCTTACTGTTATCCTCTGGACCTCAAGGAGCATATGCCTCCTCCTGCCACATGCTTGCCATCCATTTCCCGTCTCTTCAATGGGCCAAAAGTGGAGTACAAAAGGGGCAGAGATTGAATGACCAGGAAGCTGGGGACTTAATTAGACCTTATATCTGTGCCAGGATACCTAATGTTAGGAAGCAGGATGAGGAATGTGAATTCAAGTCTGCTCTCTGATAGAGCTTCAGGAGAGTTCCTAGGGCAGGTATATCCATGCTGTACTGTTTCTACCCAAAGTGGCCTCCAGAAAGTATAAGCTACCTCTTGAAAAAAGGTTATTTGACCTGAGAAACTTCTATGCACAAGCATCTTATTTCCAGTTCACAATAATATTTAAAATCCCTCAAAAGGACAGAGTCTAACTCCAAGTTTCTATGTGACACATACCAGATGGCATTCCAATTCTAGGGGGAAGAGAGTCACTCCTAGGTGCCCTAGAACCATCCCTGGGAAGCGGGTAAAACTGGAGAAAATTCATTTTCCATCATCTTACAGATTCCTGGGGAAGAATGGAGTCAGAGCCATGACTCACTATAACCCTGGTGAGGAGAAGAAATAGATGCCCAAAATATCCCGATTTTTGGCAAGGCAGTTCTAAATTAGCATCCTTGGGAAAAGGAGAAAGAGGCACTTATAAGAAAATAAAAGGTTCTTAACTTGGTAAGGAATTAGAGGAAGTGCTAACTCTGTCAGATTTCCTGATTTGACACTGGAAGAATGCTTTGCTTTGCAAAAGAAACAGAAATCCTTCATTCTTTTCTCTCTCACTAATAAGCCTGGATTCATACTACAGCAGGGTGTTTGTTTCTGTAAAATCTGTACTTAGGAGGACAGACTTAGATAACTTTGATTTGCAGAGAATGGAAGGGACTTCAAAGGCCATCTAAACAGAGCCCTCTTAATCTAAAGTTTGAGGCTTTCCTTCTATATTGGTCTTGCTGAACACTATTTTCTTGGTTACTCTTAATCCTGAGAGGAGTCCACCATCACCAGACAAATGAAGGAAATGAGGAAAATTCTGAAATCATTTTCCTTGAAGTCATCTCTCTTCTGAATTTTCCTACCAGGCCCTTTCTCCACAGACTGTACATATTCTCAAAATTCTCATATTTTGGGGAGAAGACGCCTCCACAAAACCTCAGACCCTGCCTCCTGAACTCTTCATCCTCCTTTAATCAGCCCTGGTCTTAAATGGTCTTTAAAAAAGCCAAAATCACTACATATATTTCTTGATATCCTATATTTTCTTCACTGAAATCACTTCTGGTACCACAACACCAATAATGATCTCCTACTTTCCAAATCTGGTAGACATTTTCCAGTCTTCACTTTACCTGACCTCTCTAGGGCATTTGACCCTGCTGACTATTCCTTTATTTATTCTTTTATTTAGTTACCAAAAAAGGTTAAATATAGTACATGCTCAATGTAAAATATTCTAATATCACTTAAGTATATAAAATTGAAAGGGAAAGCCTCCCCAACCTCTCAATCCTTCTCAGCTCCCCCTACAAATAACAACCATTAAATTTAGGAGTATATCCCTCCAAAATTTACAAATATAAATAAAAATATGATCATATTATAACACCCTTCTAAATTTTTCTATTTTTGTTTAATACATGAAAGGCATTTTCCTATGTCAGCACATATAATTCTCTTTAGTCATTTCCATAACTAAAAGTATTCATGGCATAGTTCAGGAGTTGAAAATTCACAGCCAATAAACTCACATGAATCTCAGAGATGCTTCTCCATGGTCATTTAATCATGTCCTCATGTTTTAAATGACACTGTAACTGCAAATGTACCTCTGCGCCCAACCAAAATTTCACTAAAATGAAAGTCAAGGAATAAGAAAGGTCTAAACCTACAAGAACAAAGAAAACAGTAAAGTCAACAACAACAACAAAAGAGACGGTGACAAAATTTCAGAATCTAAAAAGCAGACCAACAACTACTAACTGATGTAGACTAGAGAAAGCTAAGTGTTTCACATTATTCTACTTCATGGAACACTGGAGTGGCAGAGACTACCAGCTGCTAATTAAAATCCATGATCTCCTCGTCTTTCTGGGCAGACACCTAGATTATGTTTCCTGGCCTTCTTGTTTTGTTTTTTTTTTCTTCATTTTTATTACAGTTAATTTTTTTTTTAATAATTGGAGTATAGTCAGTTTAGTCTTGCATCAATCTCTGGTGTACAGCATAATATTTTAGTCATACATACGTTCAGTTTCATATTCTTTTTCATTGCAGGTTACCTACAAGATACTGAATATCTTTTGCTACACAGTAGAAACTTGTTTTTTATTTTATATATAGTAGTTAGTATCTGCAAATCTCAAACTCTCAATTTATCCTTTCTCAGCCTTTCCCCCCAGTAACCATAAGTTTGTTTTCTGTGTCTATGAGCCTGTTTCCATTTTGTAAACAAGTTCATTTGTGTCTTTTTTTTTTTAGAGTCCACATATAAATGATATCATATGGTATTTTTCTTTCTCTTTCTGGCTTACTTTACTTAGAATGATGATCTCCAGGTCCATCCATGTTGCTGCAAATGGCATTATTTTATTCTTTTTTATGGCAGACTAGTATTTCATTGTATAAATATACCACAACTTCTTTATCCAGTCATCCGTCAATGGACATCTAGGTCGGTTCCATGTCTTGGCTATTGTATATAGTGCTGCTATGAACATTGGGGTACATGTGTCTTTCTGAATTAGAGTTCACTCCGGATGTATGCCCAGGTGTGGGATTGCTCAGCCTTCCCTGTGGTTAGGCAAGGCCATATGACTGAGTTTGTTAAACACAATGTGGGTAGAAGTAACACACACCACTTCTAGACCTGGCCTGTAAAGCTCTTCCTGTGTACCCTCCTCCACATTCTTTTCTTCTTCTGCCTGGCTAGAATGGAGATGACCCCTACAGTAATCTTCCCGGAGGTCACATGTTAAAGACAGAAAAGCCACTGTCAGCCTGTGCTCCTAAATGACTGCATGGAAGAGGGCTGTCTTATTGACCTTTACACTAGAACCACTACTTAAGAAAAAATAAACTGTTATATTTGAACTATTTATACTTGGGGGTCTAGCTGTAAAAGCAGTTTTCCTACTCAAACTAAAACCCTGAAAAAACTGAGGAGTTAGAGGTATTAGAACCTTTACAGTTGGAGGATATGATTAGGGTTGGAAAGAGATTAGTATAAAGACTCCTACTTGACCCAGACAACTGGGAAGAATGCCAAAAGTTTATTCTTTTTGTAAGAGTAAATCAAAAGATTGGCTGGTTGATAATTTGGCTAGGCTTAGAAGAGATTTCTTGAACAGCTAAAGATGAGTGTGGAGTGCCATATTGTGCCAGAATTAAAGGATAGGAGTTTAAAGATTGAAAGGCTCACATGGAGCCTTGAATATTGAGAGATAAAAGATCCACACCAAAATTTCACATCACTAAGAATTTTTGGAATATCATGGATGACAAAGATTCCAAAAGCTTTCAAAAAGAAAAAGATGATTCAAATACAAAGGATTAGGAACAGAATTGTACAGGACTAATCAATGGTAATAATGGAAGCTAAAAGACAACGGAATAATACTTTTAGAAAAGCAGACAGCACATAATTTCTAAACCTCGCCAAGCTATCAACTAAGACTCAGGAAAGTGATTTCCTATGTATCACATTGAAGGATATGCTCCACCAAAGCAAGGGAAAACAACAAAGAAAAAAGCATAGGATCCAAGAAATAAAGGATCCAACAGAGAAGAGAAACAAAGGAAATTCTGAGAATAGTATTGAAGGAAAAGTCCAGGATATTGGTTGTGTAGTGGGCCTTGAGAGCAACCAGTCCAAAATGAAATGGTAGGATAGAGCACTCCAGGAAGGATGTCTCCAAGAGAAGAAAAAAAGACCCTGCTAGATCACCTATAGTTTTAAGGTACTTGGAGATTTAAATTTTACATAGAAAATTAAATAAAGAAGAAAAACTAGGCAATTATTAATTTTGATAAAAATAAGTATTTGTATGAGAAAGGAGACATAATTATAGTACACTATTTGACTTGGCTGTGAATAATAGGAATATAGTACAACCACGTAAGCAGTATATGCTGATTTGATCCAAAACAGCTATTTAACTATTATTAACATATTATAATACTAGCATAGTAGAAGGGGACATGATAGGGAAGTATAAGAGAATTAAGGAACAGTTTAAGTTTTTAAAAAAGTTTTAAATTATATACATTTTTTGATAAAAATTAAATTTAAAAAATATACCCCATACATTAGGAAAGCATTCAGCCACAAGAAAAGACAACTTACGGTGTCTTAGATGAAGGTGTATTATTTTCTCACATATGAAGAAGACTGGATGTAGGTAGCTGCTGGCATTAATTTAGCAGCTTAACAATTTCAGGGCTGTTTCTATAATTCTCTTGAATATTCCCCCATAGCCACATGATGGGTGTCCCAGCTCCAGGTATTACATCCACATTCAAGGAATGAGGAAGGAGGAAGGGACACTGTGCTAGCTATTCTTTTTTTATCAGGAAAGCACAAGTTCCCTGAGCAGTCTTCTGCCTATATCTTCTTGTTCAGAATTCACATGGCCACTTCCAGCTGCAGCTTGGGTGAATTTAGCTTTCCTAATCTCCATAGAGGAGTCAAGCAGATAGAAAAAGGCTGAAAATGGCTAACAGTGTCTGCCAAGTTGTGCAAAAACTAAAGTGTGTGTACATGTGTGCACGTGCACACACGTGTGCACACACACTCATGCGCACGCACACACCAACAATGTAACAGGCAGATGGAATGCCAGGTTACTCTATAACCGACCACTTTTGCACCTATTTGCTTACATCTGCCCTACTTTCTGCATTTTAAAACAGCACATCCTCTACAGACACACGAGTCTGTGGTACCAACATACTTCAATTTACTTAACTACTAATGGACATCTAGATTATTTCTACATGTTTGCCATTAGAAACGATGCTTCAATAAACTCAATGTTCTATCTTCCTTGAAACTCATCTCTACTGGCTTCTAAAACCACTTTTTTGTCTATTCTGCATCTGTCTCATTTATTAGTTCCTTTGCCTCTGCTCATTTCCTAAATGTTAGTGTTCCTCATTGCTCTATCTTCAGTCCCTTTCTCACTCTATAAATCCTTTTAGGGCAATCTTATCTACATTCATTGTGGAACTTACTACCTGTATGATGAAGACTCTATCTTATGCCCTGCCCTCATTTCTGAGTTTTAGACCCATAGAACTAACCATCACTTTGAACTTCTCCACTTAGAGACCTCACAGGCACTTTCAAACTTAACTTATCCCTCTGATCTTTCCCACAAGACTTGTACTTTCTTCCATATTCTCCATTTTGATGAATGAAATTCTGCATTTTTAACACCCCATAGTTTCCTCTCCACTTCTGCTATTACTGCTAAGTTCAAATAATCTCCTAAAACACTATGTTCATGGTCCCCTTCCCCTACAGTGGTTCTCTTGCCAGCTGTATCAAACACAAAGTACTTAATTTAGCATATATGATCTTCCACTAACTCATCCTCCTTCCCAATCTTATCTTTATTCCTACATGAAGGATTTCTACTGTAGAAAATGGCCACCTGAGACATACTACCTTGGGGAAATCACTAATCTCTCTAAGCATTCACTCAGTCTCACTTTCTTCATCAGTAATAAGAGCGATTTGAGTTCCAAAGTCCTGTTCCATTTTAACATTCTGGATTACTCCCTTTCCACCAACTTGGTAAGACAGCACCATTACACACCCACCACTCTTGACTCTTTTCCTAACCTTCCATCCCAACTAAAGATAGTCCCCAACTTACAATGGTTCAACTTAAGATTTTTTTGACTTTATGATGATGTGAAAGTAATACACATTCAGCAGAAACTGTGCTTTGAATTTTAATCTTTTCCTGGGCTAGTGATATGCAGCACACTACTCTCTCATGATGCTGGGCAGTGGCAGCTAGCTGCAGCTCCCAGTTAGCCGCATGATCACGAGGGTAAACAACTGATACATCTACAATCATTCTGTACCCATACAACCATTCACTTTCTGTACAGTATTCAATAAATTCGATCTACTTCTCTCCATCTTTAGCACCTGCAATCTAATACAAGTCACCATCAACTCTTACCTGTATTACAGCACCTCCTAATTTGTCTTCTGCCTCTTCCTTCACTCTTCTCCAATTCATTGTCTACACAGCAATCAGAGTGAGCTTTTAATAATATAAATGAAATAATACATCCCCTTACTCAAAGCCCTTCAATGGCTTCCCCTTGTCCTTCAGACAAAATTCAAACTTCCTACCATGCATGGTCCATAGGGCTCTTCATCATCTGGTTCCTGTCCATCTCTCCAACCTCCGTATACATACCATAAACACACTACTCTCCCCTTTATTCATCCACACCTCCTTGCTCAAAAATTCTTCCCCATTCTAATGCCTCTGACCTACCATTCCCTCTGCCTGAAATGTTCTCCCCTAATACTTCAAATAGTTAGCTTGCTCTCATCTTTCAGGTCTCAGCTCAAATGTCACTTCCTCAGAAACATCTTCCCTGACCATACTATTTAAAATAGGTACTCTACCTCTTTAGTTACTAACATATCCCATTATTTATTTTATAGTAATTATAAATCCGGAATTATTTTGTTCATTTAGTTCTTATTTCACTCCCCCTAGTAGTGTTAATTTCACAAGGGCAAAGATCTTGACTGTCTTAATCACAGCTGTATCCCCAGCTCTTGACATACTACTGAATGAACAAATCTCTACCTTTACCTCTTCAAAAAGTCTTTCCTGATTAACATCATCTAGTTCTTTCTTTCAGAATCCCTTCAGTACTCATACATTACATAGTTTGTATTACTTCATTTCTACTCCTTGATTGTTGCTTTGTAAATTTGTCCAAGTGGTTTATTTTTATGCTTATTGAAGGAAATAACAGGCTTTCCAAGATCTATCTTCTACTTTCCAGATGTCACTCAAGATCCACAGCAGAACTTAGCTGGACAGGTGCTGCAGGTACTCTGGTGGCCTTTTGAACACAGTTACCAAGTTATCTTCCTGACGTGGATTATGCCTTATGCTTTGGCTCAACAAGGCAACTACTAATCTAAGCAGCCCCTGGCTCTTTAGCATTCTTGCAATGTGGCTGCTAAACCCTACCCACGGTTTAGATATTTAAATCCACAGCTGGCAAGCTCAAATGTACTGGCTTTATCACCATCAGGAGCTTCTGAAGGAAATGGGCACTGTGGGGACTGTATTCTGGGTAGAAATAGCTGAGATTCCTCAATCTGGCACCCAGTCTGATTAAATATCTCTTCTAGCTAGGCTGTAGAGTGGGAAGAAAAGTAAGGTGAGAGGAAACAGGGTATACTACAGGATATCACAGAATCATGATTTGAGCAAGAAATTTTAAGGCCACCTTCTCAATACCTTTACCTATACTGCACTGAATCCAGACAGAAGCAAGATAATGGATTTCTGTGGTGCACAGAATGGACCAGACTAGAAAACAGAAGAAATGACAGAAGTCTGCCTTCTTTGTAGCATTTATTCTCAGAGGAGAAACGCAAGGTTTCTAGCTAGCAACAGAACCACAACTAGAACCACTTAGAAATAGGGGTCAGCAAATATAGCCCATAAGCCAAACCCAGCCTGCTGCCTGCTTATTTGGAACACAATCAACCCCATTCAGTTACTATCTATGTAATGCTCTGCATTACAACAGCAGAGCTGAGTAGTTTAGACAGAGATTGGCCTGCAAAGCCAAAAACATTTACTATCGGGTACTTTACAGAAAACATTTGCCAATCCTTCGTGTAGAGTACTCTTTAAAAAATATATACCTGGAGTCAGACAGAGCTGAGTTCAAGTTAAGAAGTACCTTGCAGGGCTTTTGTGAGGATGAAATGAGATGGCTCATATGAAGCATTTAACACTGTGTCAGTTGTAGAGTAAGCACTCAAATGTTAAATAAGTATATGTATGTGTACATACGTATTTTAAATTCTCACACACAGCTTAAAACTGAAGCTGATTACCAGTCACCTTTTTTCTTAAAGGGCATGAAATCATCTTGCTCCATTTTCGTCCTCATGTACAGTTTGTAGATAGACATGGACTCCTGACTCTCACTTCAAGCCCAACACACATGTCTCTGTCTAGCCTTGGAAATCTAAAAGGGCACTAGTATCCGTGCTGTCTCTTCTTTATTTACTAGCTGAGTATACAACACAAGACCCATTCTGTACCATAAGAACACAGACAGACTGTCCTTGAGTTTACAGCTGCTTAAAATCACATGGGACTCTACCTAAGGCAGCCTGTCACACTGCCCCAGGCCTTCAGTGTTCTGTCTCTTTGCCTTTGCCCTGTAACCCAACAGACATGTTATTTCAAAGAGAGCAGCCTTATTCCTGACTGCTACCTGCTAGTCTGAGATGGTGGTTTCTCAACTGCCCATGGCAGGCTGCATTTTTGTTAGAAAGGATTCACACATGGGCAGGGAACTGGACCAGATAACCTGTAAAGTTCTTCCTCCTCTGAGGTTCCATAAAGGCATACTCTGGAAGCAGTCTCCTCCCTATATCATCTCATAGTCAGCTGATTCACCAGGGAGTGATGCAACTGTAATTAGATGTTGGTCTCCATCACTATTGTCAGAATAGGCCAGGGTAACTACATCTTCCACTGAACTCCTCTAGAGCTTATTGACTAACATCTTGGTAACTAGCACAGACTTCCCGGTGGTATTATTTATCTTCTCATGGAACTATCCAGTCAACATCTACACCTGAATAACTAACAGACTTCCCAAACTTAACTTGTTCAAGAGTCAAATTCCTGATTCTTAGTCCCTATCCCTAACCTGCTCTTTCTGTACTCTTACCCATTTTAGCAAATGACAACTTTATTCTTCCAATTGCTAGGTCAAAAAACCTTGAGGACATTCTTAACTACTCTTTCTTTCAGACCCTTAATCCAATCTATCAACTAAACTTGTCAGCTCTGTCTTCAAAACAACCCAGCGTCTGATCTTTTCTTGCCCCCTTCACTGCTAGCACACTGCTCTGAGCCACCATCATCTGTCACCTGGATTAGCGTATGACAGCTTGCTGATCAGTCTCCCTGCTTCTACTCTTGCCCTCTATAGCCTAATCCACACAGTAGTCTGCTTTATAAAATAAGCCATGTCATTTCACCCCTCAGCATAAAGTTTTCTCTAGTTTCCCATATCAGATTAAAAGCCAAATATCTGTACAATGACCTATAAGGCCCTTAGTAGTCTGGC
Source organism: Camelus ferus (assembly GCF_009834535.1). Taxonomy (NCBI): domain Eukaryota; kingdom Metazoa; phylum Chordata; class Mammalia; order Artiodactyla; family Camelidae; genus Camelus; species Camelus ferus. The sequence goes on along the minus strand of NC_045705.1, from coordinate 53,051,065 downwards.
CTCCCACTATCTCTCTCTGAGGTTATCTCCCATCACCACCCTGCTGCTCACTTTGCTCTGGCCACAATGGCCTTCTTACAGTTCTTCAGTCACATCAAGCACATTGACAATTCAGGCCTTTGCACTTGCTGTTAGAACCTTCTGCCTAGTACATTTTTCCCCAAGATATTGCGCTCTCTCATCTAAAATGTAATCTTATCAGAGAGGCCTTCCCTGACAACGCTATATGAAATAGCAAGGCTCTAATCCACTCTACCCTGGCCATCACACTCCCCATTCCCTTACCCTGGTTTATTTTCCCCATAGCACTGATTACAACCTGATATATTATATATTTACTTGATTTATTTTCTGTCTTCTCCTCCCACATGAATGCAAGTTCCATGAGAGCAGTTACTCCATTTTTGTTCATTATTGTTATCTTCAATACCTAGATTATGCCTGACATGTAATAATTGTTCAATAAATACGTGGGGAATAAACTAATCTGTCCTATCCTCCCCTCTAATCTATAAACTCCTTGTACAAGGAAACTTTTCAGTCTTCTTCTTTGTGGTCCTAGAACCTAGCACTGTGCCCTGAACACAGCAAATATTCAAACAGTATTTGCTATAATTAGGATTTGATCATGGCTCTGGAAATCTTCAGCTTGTACCAGATTCTCATGTTCTATTGGTATTTCATGCTCCTCTTCTAAGACTCCAAAGTTCACTGGTCCAAAATCTATAGCATTATGGATGTCTTGTGGCATTATGAATAACTAATCTGTAGGGTACCACCCAGGGCTTTACTCACTGACAGAGAGTCTGATCAGATGCTCAGATTATAGGGCTAGTCATTTCATGGTCAGTTGGCTTTGCTATGTCCCACCATTCTTCCCGCAGCCTTCTCCTAATTCTAGTGAGTTTTGCTAAAGCATTTGGCTAAAAGCAAAAATCAATAAATAGGAAAGTAAAACTCTCTATTGCTGGATAAGTAAGGGTATAGCCTGATGGTCAGTAATACTATCATATAGGAAAGATAGGATATTATCCCATGACATGACTGCTTTTAAAATCAAAAAGTCCTTACCTCAATGAGAAGAACATTTATGAACCTGGTAGTTAAAACAAAAGAAATTAGAATAGGCAAAACTCTGAGTGGTTTTTTTTCTCTAGCTTCAATACTTGAAAAATAACAACAAATAAAAAGTTACTCACTCATATCTCTGATTTTGGTTCTTAATCTAACACAGGAAAAAACAGCACAAGATGAAAGGACAAACAAAATAAGAGAGCCAGACATAAGAACAAGATTAATTTCCACAGCAGACTTTGTAGCAGCCAACTACACACAAACAGGAATAGGACAAAGGCACTTCCCTGAAGCCAAGAGAACAAACCCACGTTTGACTGCTTACGGATGCTCTTTGGCAATCCAAAAAAAGTTGGCAGGCTGGATTCAAATAGTAAACATTACAGAAACAGAATGGTAAAAGGTAGATAATTCAGAAAACTCAGCACTATAATTCTAATACAGGTCACCAGTATAAGGAAAATAATCCACAATCTTCTCACTGGCATAAACCCCAGAATCAATGAAAACTAATTTATTATTTCCCCCCATCTCCCTCTGGGGCCATCCCTTCCCTTTTCTGGTCTCTATTCTATTGAGTTTGTACTATAGACCCACACAATCAATTTTGGTATCCTCAAAATTTCACTTTGGAGAGAGAACACTGAGTCAACACTGGTCTATACTACCTGATGTACCCATAAAGTGAACTGATATAGTACTTCTAAGGGTATTTCTAAGATGGTCCTGAGGCAGCAGCATATGTTCCCAGAGAGCTTAAGCATGCTGCCTCAACCCAGCACTCACAGCTCTCCCACCCCTATCTCAGTCTGCCTTGGCATCTGTGACCCGTTCCAGTTCTTCTGTGCAATCACCTGCACATCAGAGGTGTGAGAACAGTGAGAGAGGGACATCAACTCCATGGCAGTAGGGGGTGAAGGTGTGAACCGCAGTTCAGGGTCTCACAGTAAACTGCTGTGTGTCACATCCATGGCAATAACCTGAGTCTTGAGGACACTTCTTCCTTCCAGCCTATTGCCTATGTTCTACACTATCAGTTCCTGTGTGGCTCAACTGAGACAGACTGGAGTCAGAAAAGCAGATGGAATTCTTCCTACGCAGGATGAAGCAGCGTAAAGAATGCCAGGCAGAAGATCGTAGAGGCAGTTCTGCAGGGCTAGGAAACTCCTCGACGTCCTATGATAACCAAATGTCAATCATCTTAAATCTGGCATGAAAGGAAGAAAAATAGTCCACATTTTACTTCTTTGTCCATTCCTCTTTATTGCTTCCTGAGGCTTCCAGGAACCAGGATTATTTTGGCCTGAAGGTAAGAAGACTTGGACCCAATTTGCTAAATGAATCTAGACTGTTGTAAAGTGAAAGGAGGGAAGAAAGACAGTTACCTCTTTTCTAGGAATACATTTCAGTCACTCGCCACTCTGAGTTGACATGAATCAGATTAACTACCCTGTGGCTTGTGAAGGTAAAATACCTTTTTAAAAACAGAGCAGGATAACTGAATAGACATCCTTTGCACATAAATAACTAAAAACAATTCTGTATCACAAAAGGGGAGGGCAAATCTGATCTTGGTATCTGTGTGTCATTATAATTGTTTTTATAAAAAAGAAAAAAAGAAAAGAGGATTCAGACGCTCTGCCCTCCATAGTCATCCTGTGGTTGGAAATCACAATTTCAGGGATCTAGGCTGACACCCCTCTTCCCTGACAAATTAAACATTCCAAAAGCTCAGAAACTATTGGAAAAATTATACAGAGCATCTACTTCATGTAAGAGACACATAATTCATGCTTCATAAATGATTGCCTAGATGAATAAAGTGATTGTGAAATTCAAGAAAACTAGTTAAACTACAAGAAAATTCCAGACAAAACTACAAAGCTAAACATCAATCTAGTCCAGCACCAGTACAGTGACTTAAGGATAAGAGTCAGATACAGTTCTTTAAACTACTAATCCTTAGGCCCCTATAGGAGTCCTCCTATAGACAGAGGATAGTATGGTCTTTGAACTCAGACCTCCAGTCCTGGAGTTTCTCCTTCTTCATGCCAAGAACAATCCTGCTAGAAAAAAGACTGCGCCAGCCCCAGCTCCATTACCTGGTCTGGGTAATGGAACAGCCTGGCTTCCTCCCTCTGTCCATTCTTTGGGGGGTAGAATAGGAGGAAAGGGGAATGATGACAAAAGGTTTGGGGCTCAGGAAACCTTTTTCTCTCTCCCCACTCCCGTTGGAAGGTCAAAGGTAGATAAGACCAAAATCAAACGGAGAAGTAGATTTTGCATAGAGGGGAAATGGATTCAATACAAGTCATCTGGATTTGGATACAGTGACTGCCGAGAAAGCCCTCTGCCCACTTCGTTCTCTCCTTCTCACACCCATTAGGAGTCACCTCTGTCTGGGTCACGGGACCCGCCAAGCAGCTTGGGAGGCAGGGGGAGCTATCCTGGCTGCGAGGCTCAAGCCCCACGCAATCAAATTCGGTATTGCGAATAACGGGAAGGGAAGGGGACCTGCGGGCAAGACGGCAGGGGTCTCTTCTACTACAGAGGAGAGACATGAAGGGAGGGGACTGAGCTGAAGGGAGCGCGAGCTGGAAAAGCTACGACGGAATCTCGAGAGAAACTGAAGCAGAGGGATGCTGGATGCAGGGGGATCCGAAACAGCAACAGCGAGACAGCGGATAGCGGCCGGCCGCCGGCGGGGGCCGGGCCGGTGACTCAGTGAAAGCGGCCATGGGCGGGCCCCGGGAGAACTCACGGCGCGAAGGTGACGGGCCGCCCTGCGCGGGGACCCTGAGACGGGCGCGGCGGCGGGGGCTCACCGTGTCCTTGGACGAGCCCAGCTTCTTGAGACCGTCCAAGGGTAGCAGGTCGGCAGAGTCCTTGTGAATGAACTGCACCGCCTGCTTCATTCGGCGCTGCTGCCGCAGAGACGCCGCCTCCCTCATGTCCGTCTCCTTGCGGCCACCCTCGGTGAGGAGCCCTGAGTAAAACATCGCTGAGGCGCCCGCGGCCCAGCGTCCCCGTGGCTCCTCGCTCCCCCACCGCCCTCAGCCTCGAGCTCCACCAGCGCCGCGAGGGCCGCGCGCCGCAGCTTTTATAGCCGAGCGTGACGTCACGGGGAGCAGCCAGTGCGTGCGCGGAGGGCGGGGCCTGCACAGCGCCCCCCAACCCTCGCGCGGCTTCTCCCCATCCGCTGCCCATCTCGTCGCCGCGCCGCTGCCTGGGCACAGCGGGCAAGCAAGGGTGGCGGCAGTGGGACTGACTCAGAGAGCCAAGGGTCCACCGCGGCCGCTTTACCCTACTAGCCCTTCCCGTTGTGGGTGTCCCGCGTCCCCTGGACGAGATGAAGTGTGGGGGGCGCCCAATGCCAGAGCAGCCACTCCCACGCCAGCCGCCGTGGCCTCTTGGTCCCCACTCACCTGTTGACCCCGTGGCCGACCCCGGGACCACCGACAGCTGGGCCATGCCCGGAGTCCCGGCGTCCGTGCTGCTGTTCGTCTTCACCAATTCCCACCTCCGCACGCCTCCTGGAACCCCAGCGCCCAACGCCCGGGCCCGGGAGGACGGGCGGCGCACTCCAAAGTTGGGATCCCTCCGGATTTCTCCAACTTCAGATCGGTCCCCACCCACCAGGCCACGTGACTGGGGAGGGGGCAGCCCCTGCGGGCCGGTCCGAGTCGGCCTTCCGGGACCCTCCCTCCTCCCGGTACCCGCGCATCCGACCGGGGAAACAGGGCCTGGCGGATGCCTGCGGGTCAACCTGGGGCTGAGGAGCGGCAAGGGTCCCGCCCCCGCGCGACTGCACGTGAGTGCGAGCCCTACGCCTGCTCCCCGGGACACTTGGCAGAAAAGTTTTCCTCAGCCAATAGTCAGGCTTACGGTCAGGAGGGTCTTTCACCCGTCTCTTCAGCATGCTTCCGAGAGCAGTTGGAACTTGGTTTTCTTCGTGAATCTTTCATACCCCTAAGCCATTCTAATAGGGCCTTCAGGCATCCTGGGTGCTGGCCTTGACTTTGTGACATACAAACTACGTTTCCACTCTAGAAACCACCACCATCCTAACCCACCCCACCTCACAGGAGCAGGCATGACACAGAAAACTCTGCTGCCTGAAGAGAACCAACAAAAGTAAAAATGCCAACATTTACTTAGCCTTTACTATGTGCCAGGTACTGGAATAAATACTTAAGATGCACTTTCTCAATGAATCCTGGCAACAGCTTATGAGACAGTATTATCATTATTTCCGTTTCACAGGCAAATATCTTAGCCCTCCTAACTAGTCTCCTAAATGTGCCTTGGTTTCCTTCCAATCCATTGTTCGCTGCTGCCAGAGTAATCTTTTCAAACTACGAGTATGATCATCTCCCCTCCCTGCTTAGAGCACCACAACAGGCTTCCTATTACTCGTAAGATAAAGACCCACATTCCTCTCTGGTCTGCCCCCCACCTGCATCTCCACTCTGTAACGCAGCCTCCTGAGCCTTCTTCCAGTTCCTTGGAGGAGCCATACTACCTCTTGCCAAATGGCCTACCTTTGAATATTCTGTTCCCACCGTAGGGAATGCCCCCTCCTACCCTGTGCAGTAAACAGACCTCAGTTCCACTATGTTTTTTTTAGGAAAGCCTTCTCTGACCTCTCAGAGGGGGTGAGTTCTCCCTAATTATAAACTATGCATCTCTCCTGGACATTCTTCCCCCTTTTTTATGGTAATGGTGGGGTTGTTATTGGTTGTTTGGCTAATATTTATCTCTTTCACTAACTGTTAAGTCCATTTTTTGCTTACCATTGAATCCCTAGAACAGAAAAGTCACTCAGTAAATACTCATATAAGTATAGCAGAAGTTTAGGTCTTGTCTGAGGAAAGCAAATGGTACAGCTGGGATTTTAAACCTAGATTGTCTGCCCCAAGAACCTGTCCTGGACTTGCCAATATGGAAGGGCTGGGTTTGACCTTGTGAACCTGCTTCTTTTCCTCTATTCCCGCCTTCAGCACTTGCCCTAGATTCAGAGCTCACATACTCCTGTGGGAAGACAAATCCAGAAGGTCAGAAGGCTGCTCACGTGGCTTCAAGGAAGACCCAGGGTGGGATTCCCTTTCCCCTAAAACACACTGAAGGCAGGGTCTCCTGGAGGGGCCGGGATGGGGGATGGGATTGCAGCTCACCTTCCAGTCCCCTAGCACACTTCCAGCAGTGGCAGCTCTGGCCCCTTCTGTCCTGTTACCTGGATCCCTGCCTGATCACTCCTCCAGGTGAGAGTTGCCCAGGGAACAGTGAAAGAGAGCTTTGCCTTTTCTCTCTAGAACAAGTGCCTCTAAGCTCAGCAAAGCATCAGGACAGGTCCAACAGTGAGGGCCCCTGGGGCTATGGCCAGGACAGCTACTTTCCCCCTGAGAGGAAGCCAAGCAGGCAGATTCGGACTCCCCATCCTCAGGCAGCCTTTTTACTGAGGATGGCCAGACAGAAGAAAGGGGCTCCTTTCATAGCTAGATTCCCCCACCCCCACTCAGAACACCAGAAGTTAAATGTCTCTGGCTGAACTGGAATTTGTCCATATCAAGTGTTACTGAAAAATAAATGGGGCTTTGGCTGGAGCAGGGAATCTTTTTGTGAATGCAGAGCTCTTTATTAGAGTGGGATTTGTGTTCTGCAGTTGGATCTGTGGCCACAACATGGATTGGTTCCCTCATCTCTCAGAGATCTTCCTCAGCCAGACTGATCCCATCACTGCTTTTAAGCCTGTGTCAATATGGTGAGGCCAACCCCACCCCCTGCACACACTCTATGAGTTTCTGCAGACCACAGAGCTCTGGGAAGTTTATCCAGTTTGCCCAAATGACTGAGCAAATCACTTCCTACCTCTAAGCCTCAGTTTCCACATCTGTAAAATGGACGTAGTGAGACTGCAGATGAAATTGGGCTTTGTAAACTCTGGAAGGCTGTACCAAAAGAAAAGATAATTATTAATTCTCCACATAGCCAACCTCTCCTGCCCCATTCACCTATCTTTGAAGAAGTATAGTACAGGTGTTAAAAGCACAGGTTTTGGAGTCAAATATGTTAGGTATGAATCCCTGCTCTGCTCCTTACTAGCTATGTGACAAGTAAGTTACTTCACCACTCTAGTTTCAGCTCATCTAGAAAATGATGCTAGTATTATATCTACCTCTCAGGCTGCTTCAAGGATTAAATGAAATAATAATACACATAGCACATTGTGGCACGTAGATAGGGCTCAGCAGAAGGTAGCTACCACCATTACCTGGAACAGTCTCAGGAGAACCTATGGGTGCCGAGCCTCAGAATGGGGCCTGCCCCATGCTTTCTCCAAGCCTCCCTACAGAACTCCAGACATGAGCATCTTTCCCTGGAACCAAAGCCTCCTGGGGCAAGAGCTAGCCCCCTCTTTTCCTCTCCCTGGTGCCTCTGGATTCTGAATTTACCATGTCAGGTGGCTCTGTTCTAAAGTACTTTACATCCTGTCTTGGCTGTTATAGATGATCTGTCTTTGAAAATTATACTAGACAAGTTGATGCTGTTTCAGTTAGGATTTTATCATGTTGTTCTTATTATAAGTGACAGGGAACCCAGCTGAAAATTTCTTAAGCAAAAATGAAAACTTTTTGTTCCTGAAACTAACACAATATTGTAAATCAGCTATACTTCAATGTTTTAAAAAAAAGAAAACGTTTTTGGTCCCCTTAACTTTTAAAAGTACAAGGGTTTCTTTCGTGGCTGGATCCAGGGGCTCAAACAACATTATCACTGTGTCTCAGCTCTGAGTTGATGCCACTGTAGCAGGCTCTAGTCTGATGGCTGTCAGAGGCTCTAGGCTTATAATCTGTTCACCTAGAAACTCTCCTTTGGGTCTTCAGGTAACAGGGAGATCTTTGAGAATGGTCTACGGGATGAAGGCTGGGGTGTGAAGCCAGAAAAGTGGATGAGAAGAGCAGAGGAGAAAGGGAGGACAACCAAGGAATTTTTATCCCCCTTCCCTTCCCACCCATGCATATTTTGCTCTGATTTTTCTCTTGGGCATACCCTGGAAGTAATGGCCAGTGCCCTGATCTCCTTCACTCACCACCCCTATCCTTGTAGATGCCGAGTCCCCTTCCTCCTCTGGTGCCCTCCCCACCACCCTTAATCCTTCTGGCAGGAAGATTCTTCAAACAGCTGTCCACTGCAGGTGTTATATGTATGCCAGGATTTCTGGCTACACGGTGCCCACAGGTTGGCACTCAGCCCTGAAGACTGTGTCTACTTTGGCAGGTTATTGCAAAGACAAGAGTTATTTCTGTCTTCTTCCTTCACCATAGCCTCATAAAATGAGGCTGGCGGCAGCCCCGCTAGTGTTTTCCAAAGTTGGCTGGGTCTTTTGGATCCATTCCTGTCAGCAGTGATTTTGTTTCATTTCCTGAGATGAGGACAGGCTGTGACCTCAAATCAGACAGCAAAAGAGGAGAGAAAGATGTGGGGGAAATCTCAGTATCTCAAGCAAGAGCACTTGGTAGAAAGAGGCTTGGCTTTGAACCCCTGCTCTGCCCCTTGCTTGCTGTGGGACCTTGGCCAAGTTACTACAGCTCTCTGAGCTCAGTTTATCATCCATCTGGCGGGGCTCTGTGTGGTTTAAATAAGGTAATATGTAAAGCACAGGGCTTGGCACAAAGTGAACCCTCAAGAAATATGAGTCCTAGTCTTCTTTCCTTCCTCTGTACAACAAAGGTAGAGAACCCAGAGAAAGAGCGGCCCTCCAGAGGCCAGGCAAGATCTATTCCATCTGGAAACAGATCTTGGGAGACAGCAAGCTTCTCAGAATGCAGCCCAGTCTCAGCGTGGTGGGTCGGCTTCATATCTCTTTCTGTCACACCCAGCTGGAGGTGAGAAGGCCTCAGCTCAACGCACACTGGTTACCTCTGTCTACCTCAGGAGGACGGGGGCCTCCACCGCCTTCCCCTTAAAGTAACTAAGCATGCTGCTTGGGTGGGACAGTGACGGGTCAGTGGCCCTCACTGGGCAAGCCCTGGGCCTGGGGGCATTGGCAGCAGAGAGGCCAAGGGCCCTATGGAATGTGTAGGTGCTCAGGCGTACAGACACTTGCATACCACACACACATAGACACACACACACACACACACACACACACACACACACACAGCATTCGCTCTGACCTATTTTAACCCAGCTCTGCCCTGCCTGGGGAGATAAGTCACTGTGATTATTTTGAGTTCTGTGCTCTCTGAGGCACATGCTGCATGATGGTCAGACTCACCTCGGCCAGGTCTGTGTCTTCATGTCTCATCAAGGACTGTCCCACTGACCACAGGAGCTCATGCAAATTACTCACTTTGGGAACTCAATTTCACACTCTGCGAAAGTGAGTGTCTTCACTGGCCTTATTTGCCTACAGCCCTGGACACTACCTCCCTGGAGTCAGAGGGTAGACTTCATCATGCTGGAAACATCAAGCTGAGATGAGCAGTTCTGGAGAATGTGTGATTCTGAGCTCAGCAAGGAGATGTAGTGCCATCCTCACACGTTAGGAGGCTGAGGCCTGGAAATAAGGAAAGATGAAGGATTGACAGGTCTCTGTGTATGGGTGCTATTTCTGATCTGAGAATCTTAGGAGACTGGAAGAGCACATTTCTGCTTCCCAGCTCGAGAGGACAGGGGTTCTCAGAAAATCTTGTGAGAGAACCCATGTTAGGCATCGTGGCCTTTCATTTCTACTTCAAGCTCTAACTCTTCTGTTCCTAGAACACATCCCACTTTCTGTTTCAGTGAAATGGGAGAAGCTAGCAGAGTGTGAACCCATTTTAATAATGTATCTTGGATTTAACTTCTCTTGTCTCAAATAATGAAAGAAAGATAATAATGATAATGATGATAGTTAACATTTATTGAGCCCATACTACATTCCAGTCAGTTTTCAAAGAGTTTTCCAGGTGTGAACTCCTTTAATTCTCACAATAACCCTATCTAGAAAGTACTGTATCTTTATTTACCATATGAGGAAACTGAGGCACAGAGAGGTTAAGTAACTTGTGCAAGGTCACAGCCATTAAGTGGCAGTGCTGGGATACAAATCCAGGTACTGCAGAGGATATAATGGGAGTCTTGGAGAAAATGAGCATTATGAAACATGAACTTTAGAGAAATCTTTCACTAAGGGAAACAGAGAGAATGCATTCTCAGAAAAGTACATTAGGAGTCCTGAGAGAGGGAATATTGGGTAAGTCATGCTGCTTGAGTCCCCTCTGTTCCTTGTTGGAAGCTCTGAGTGAAAGGGTTCACCAAGCCTCTTATAGTTGTACCCACATCATTCAAAACTTCAAGCCCTGATGTGGCTGCTAAAATCTGCCTTTCTCAAGCCAACTCGCCTGGACCTAACTTTGGGGTTCTGGGCACATATTCTTGCTTTGCCCGTCATTAGTATCTTGCTGTCTTGTCCACAGTTTTATACAATGAACAGGCATCATATACTGCAGCTGCATGGGCACCATGTAATGACGACCAGTTTGTGGTCACGCACAGTGAGTTACACATCAAGACTGCAGAGGACTGAGCCCAGCAGACCTGGCCAGGGTCCACCCCAAGCTCACACTCTTCACTGCATGCTCTTCCGCTGGCCATGACCATGTCAGTCACGCATTGCTGGGTCTGTCCTCCCGGGGTCATTGGTTCCACTTCTTGCTCAGCAACTATTAATTTTTTTTTCAACCACAAAGTGTGTATAATAAGGCAAAGCCAGCACCAGAACTCAGATATGAGGTAGGTTTGTATTTGCTTTTTGCACTACACAGGAGAAAGACAGAAAATTCCAAAATTATCCTTCAGTCCTAGGATAGTATACAGGATCAGAAGGACAGTCAAGTCAGTGGGGTGAGGTAGATCTTGGAACTTTGTGTGGTAAAAATTACACGAGATTACAGTTTGGGAGTGATTGTTCCTCCTCATTCTTTCAAATATTTATTCCTCTTATCTCAGCAATATGCATCCAGCCTAGCATGGTGACAAGACCAGAACAATGAATGAATGAATGGGGAGGGGGGTGAGTGTATGTGTGTGTGTGTGTGTGTGTGTGTGTGTGTGTGTGTGTGTGTGTTTGGACACAGACATGATTCAGAGCATTGCGGATAGTTTGAAAGGACCTAATGACCAATGACTTCTCACCTGGTCATTAGGCATTAGGCCAGGCAGAGGGAAGGAAAAAATCTAAAAAGATACATTCTTGAGGGCTATATGAAACAACACGACCTCAGTTGTCAAACCACAGCCCTAGCCCCCAGCATCCCATTGGTAACATTTTGTCTTGAATTATGAGCATTTAAGCTCCAGAGGCAGTGGGATGATTGAAACAAGGTGTTTTCCATTTACAACTACTAGGTGGCGCCTGTTCTAGGAATTGCAAAACGGCTCGTTCACAACTGGCCTGAGATGAGAGGCCAAGTTCTTTTGGGGGTGTGGGGGTGGAGGTGAGGGGTAGAGGACCTGCCAGGCTTGGTTTCCGAGCCAGTGCCCTGGAAGGGGCCTGGATTCATGGTTCCTGCAATGTGCTCACCCCATCTAAAGTACCAGCTTCTTCCCACCGCCTCCTCATTCTCTACCCTTTTACCTTTTTCTATTTTATTTATAACAGTTATCACCCTTGACTTTACACTCTATGTTTATTTTCTGTCTCCCCCCACTAGAATCTAAACTCCATGAGAGCATTTTGCCCATTACAGTATCACCAATTCCTCAATACCAAGCACTTTGTAAGCCCTCAGCAAATATGTTATATAATGAATGAATGAGAAAACATATAACAAAGAATTATTAGTCACTAAGGCCTGTAGTCACATTCCCCTAATGAGATACTCTGAAAACCATGCAATGTTGAGTTATAATCATTGTTTACGATAGGTGGGTTTAATTTGTATTTCTTTTATTCAGCGACAGCAACCTGCCTGTGAATTAGAATGGTTTCACCTTCTAAATCTATTTTGATCCTAGTGTGCTCTCTGGAGAGTGATCCCTGCTGAGTGGTTATGTCTTTGTGGCTGTCAGTCACAGGAACAGCCTTGCGGGGCCATTAGGCCGCTGAGGTTGGTCTCCTGCAGGCTGATCAGAACTGCCTGAAGGGAGAGGGAAGCAGAGTACCACAAATATTCAGGACACCCCTGAGCTGGGTGCACAAGCCCCTGGAGCAGATGTTACAGAGAGGAAGCCTCATCAAGGCTTCTAATTTCCTGTGGATGGATGGGCCCTACTGGCCATGCACAGGATTTGGATTCAGAGGCAGCTGTTGGCTTACCTGGCAAGAAGGTCATGGGTAATGGGGCTCCCGCGACTTGGTGAGGAGCCGCTTTACTCCAGCCTTACCTAATCCACGTGCCTCCTAAACACTGGCTAAGAGTGATGTAGACTGTGGGTAAGGCTCCCAGGCCCCATCCTGCTGTGTGAAAGGAAGCAGAGATACTGACAGCCCCAGTCAGAGGTATCTAGTCTGAGCGGAGGAGATGGAGGCTAGGCCTGGTGTGGGCGCCCTGGGTTTCCCAGCACCCAGGCCCACCAGCTGCAGCGGTCAGCCGCAGGCAGCAGCCCTGTTACATCTTCCTGCAAAGGTTCTCAAGTCCTTGCTTTGTGTGGTGCAGTCGCTGCCTTTCCCAAGTTTCCACATGACAATTATAAAATCACCTGCAAACCTAAATCCAGTCAGTGCCTACAGACGACACACTTAACAGCTCAGAGAATGATTCAGAGGAAGCAATTTTCCAAAGTGAAGATAATCAGCTGTTTGTGTGAAAAGGCAAGCACTCTTTTATTAGCATTGGAAACTCAAGGGAAACGTGGCTAAATCCATAAAAGCAGCACTTCAGTAAATGGCTCCATAACAATATGCACAGCTGGAGGGCAGGCCGTGTGCAGGCCCTGCTCCCACCCAGAGTTCTCCCACAGGAACTTGCATTCAGTGGAGGGCATGCAAAGCTCAGCTCGGACCTCTTCCTGTTTACTTAATCAGCAGCTCCTGGAAGTTCTGTCCCTGTGGCCAACAGGGACCCCAGAATTCAGAGTTCCCTGGTCTTCTTTTACCTACATATTTTTCCCGGGTGATCTCAACCCATCTCATTCTTCATTCTGTGACATTAGAATTCATATTCCAGCCCTGAGCTCTCCTGGGATCTGTTGCCTATTTGAACTCATTATCTGGGTATCTAATAGTCATCTCCTACTTAGAATGGCCAAAACTGAACTCTTGATCTTCTCTTCTTTTCCAATGTCTTATTAGTGCATAAGAAATAACCAAGTGACCCAAAACCTAGTGACTTAGAACAACAACAATCATTGATTTTGCTCGTAAGTCTGTCATTTTGGTTTAGCTCAACAAGGACTGCTCGGTGAAGCATCAGCTGGAGAATCCATACCTAAGTTAGCCCATTCACTCAGCTGGCAAGTTTTGCTGTCACCTGGGAGTCACCTGGGAGTCACCTGGGCTGTGAGCTGGGGGGGGCCTTGGTTCGACTGTTCACATGGCCTCTTCACAAGCTGCTATGGCTTCCTCAAGGCATGGTGACTGAGGTCCCAGTGAGTTTCCCAAGAAGAGGAAGTGGCAATTGCCAGTGTCTGAAGTCCTGGGCCCAAAAACTGGTAAAATGTTACTTCTGCTATGTGTATTGGTTAAGCAGTCACAGATCCCAGATTTAGGAAGGGTAAAAGACCCCCAAGTTTCCATGGGAGGAACATCAAAGAATTTGTAGATGAGTTTTAAAATTGTTGCATGTCCCAAACCTGCTCCCCCTGCAGTATCCTCCATCTCCCAGTTGCTCAGGCAACTAGAGGTCATCTTTAGTTGCTGTCTTTTCCTTCCCCTTCCATCTAGGCAGCAGCAAGTTCTGCTGACTCTCTCCCCAAACATGTCCAGAATCCTCCTATTCTCTCCTCTCCACTACTAGCACCTCAGCCCAGACAACCTCAGCTCCCACTGGATGGCTGCTTGGTTTGTTAACTGCTCTCTGCCTCCAATGCCTACTTTCTAAAATCTATTCTCATGTAGTACTCAGAGCTACCTTTTAAAAACATAAATCAGATCATCCCACTTTTCTGTTTAAACCCCTCCAAAAGTTTCACAACATATTTAGAATTAAACCCAAAGCCCCCATTCTGGATTCCAAAACCCAGTATGCTCTGGCCCCTGTCCAGTTTCCTGGCCTCATCTTGTACCACTTGCCTTCGCACTAGGCTGTGACCTACACACATGCTTGTTCTTGCCTGATAGCATTTGCACTTGGCTTTCCTTGATCTGGAATGTCCCTCCTCCTGACTTTCCCAAGGCTGGTTTCTTCTTGCCATTTATTTTTCAGTTGAAATGTCATTTCCCCAGGGAGACCTCCACAATTCCCAAACCTAAAGCAGACATGCAGTTGTCTGCTACATTAACCTATTTTAATTTTCAGCATAGCACTTACTACTAGCTGATACTTTTCATGTTGATTTGTTCATTGTCTGTCTCCTCCCTCTAAAATGTAAGCTCTAAAATAACAAGACCTTGTCTGTCTTGTCACGGCGTGTCCCTAGGGCCTAGGATAGTGCCTGGCAAAGAGCAGATGTTGGATAATTATGTATGCTTTAGCAGGGAGAAACAGTAACCCCTGCTAGCCAGTCTTCCAACAGGACCACAGAGCCTCTTAGAGTGGTTGATGGGTACAGAGAGGAAAATTCAGGAGGGCCTCAGTGGCTCGTGCATGGGCCGGCTCCTGAGGGATGCTTCACAGAGACCAGGTTTAGGCAGCCTCCTTCCAACCCCCAGTGTACTGCCAGCCTTAGCCTTCTCCTGAAATCAGTGATACAGAATCAGACAGTCTTAAACACAAAGTTACTAACATGCTTGGACAGGATGGTGCAATTCTGCTCACCTCACTTCCACATCAGTCAGGTCATTAACTAATGTTATATTACATTTGAATTTTCATCTTATGGTCAGACTCAGAAATGTAGTTCAAATTCTGGCATGACAAATTCCAAGTACTTGTATTAATGATTATTTTTTAAAATGAAGACGTTCAAATTTTTGAAGGAAAACTTAGAGATGGGTGTTTAGGACCATCCAAATAAAGAAGAAAGATTTGATTAGATAGGTTATAAAAAAAACCACTGAGGTGAAAAGTGAGTTCAACAATAAATGAGATAGTCTTTGTTTTCTTTAAAAATATTTGTTAACCTTTTTTTGTACTTTGGCATAGGGAATTGATGGTGTACAGAGTTAGTTTGTTATTGAAATTAAACACTATGATTGTGAGTAGTCAGCCTAATCATTAGGGAAATGGCAGCTTGTTTGATAGGGTTCTTTTTTATTCACCTGTGGATTTCAATTTTTAAAAATTCAATAATATTGAAAAATCAAGTTCCTATGGGAGAAAAGGATTGTGAGGGCCCGTGGGGCTGCCTGAAAGTGAGAGGGTTCTGTGGTGCTTAGAGGCCCGGATTTGTGTAGCTGCTTCTGGCAGTGGTGTGAGCACTCAGGGAGAGAGACCACCCTGAACACTGCCGTTTGTGCCTTCAGAGCCGGGTCAGTCTCTGACCTTGGAGATGGGGAAGGCAAACATGAGAAGCGGGTCTGCCCCATGTCCCACCTGGACCCAGGACACCCTGGAGGGGGAAGCCCATGGCGAGAGAGGACCCTTGGCGGTACGGACTGAGGGTTTGTGAAGTCTCCTTTTCATGAATGACAGATGATTCTCATCCATCAAGGAGATCACATCCAATCTGAACTCTCCAGGCCCTACTGCGGTGCCCAGGTTGTGTCTGAAGGCACAGCTGGGGGTGTAAGACTAGCTCTGTGCACTTGCTACGAGGTGGAAACTGGAACAAGGACGGCCATCAATAGGTCTACATGAGGATGTCTGTGGAAGTGCTTAGTTTCTATCTTCTGATTTCAAATCTTTCTGCTTTAAGTCTTTTTTAGTGATCACTGCTTAGAACTCAAGCTGCTGGGATCAAACTTAGGTCACACAGCCTGGAGAAGACTGTGCAGAAATCAAGTCCTCCCAGGTCTCGGGCAGGTGGATGGTACCTGGATAGCTCTCCCTCCCCTTGTCCTGCTCTGCCTGGTCAGAGCCTGCATCTGACTGCAGAGGGCCCCCTGACAGAGGGCTCTGCTGGAAGAAGGTGACGTTTGGGACAAGGCAGCCCTTCTGGGGCCTCCCGTCCAGGAAGAGGAGTGAGGACCAAGAAGGACAGGTGAGTCTCACCTGCGCTGACTGAAGTCCCACTCAGCCAGCACTTGATGAATCCAAGACATCTGCCCACAGCAGTGAGAAGCGGGTAAGACTCAATGCCGTTCTCAGTCCACATCCACAACGCTGGGAAAGAAAAACCAAGTTCCATTTACCAAAATATCTGTATTATCTATAAAAATTGAACTCTAACCAGTCACTGCTACTAGAGGCAGCATTATCCGACTCTGCTGGCTGCAGAAACAGATGGCTGTGTCCCACCAGCCCATGGGCCGAACATTGTGCTGAGTGGCACGTGGGCAGACTCATTTGTAAGGCCTCAAAAACCTGGACACTTTGGAACGTAGCAATCGGATGAAGGATCTTGGAAACATTTCTCGGGACTCCTGGGCTGTGTACTTGAAATAGTTCTGGGGGTGGGCCAGGACATCAAACAGAGCCTTGATCAGTTTCTTATCCTAAAAAGAACATAATTTTTGTTACTGGGCCAAAATATTTAAACATTACAACATTGAAGTATAACATCTCACGGTTAGGCAATAGGTTGATTAGCTGAAAAACACTTTGTGAAAATTGTTTCTCTGATTTTTTTTTTTTGAAAAATTTTTTGGGAGGGAGGGTAATTAAGTTTGTTTGATTATTTAATGGAGGTACTGGGGACTGAACCCAGGACCTCATGCATGCTAAGCATGTGCTCTACCATTGAGCTATACCCATCCCCAGCCTCTGATTTTTATCTTTTTTTCCAATTTTTATTTTTCCTAATTATCTACAAAAAGCACATATTACTTGTATAAAAGAAAATTTGATACATAAAAAATTGTTTTTCTAAACCAGATGACAACTTTGGAATTTGGGGAATATTTATAGGGTTAGTGGTGTGGCAACTGTTTATTTATACTTAAAAGTATCTAAAATTTGGTGAACTTCAGCCTTGAAGGATGAACAAGGAGCCAAGAATCTTCAACTATTTGGAGAATGAACATGAAAACACTATTTGCCACTGGCTTGGATTTATGGTAAACAAGTTTCCCACTGCTCCTCCACATATTTCTAAATGAAAAACATACAACTTTACTTGACAACACTAAAAACTGCCACTAGAACTAAAAAAAAAAAATCTGGTAAGATACAAAACTGACCTCAGCCCAGAGCAGGCTTACTGTCTGAAAGGTAGCAATATGGGGCAGGGGGAAATCCTTCCTCAGTGGTGCTTGGAGAGCCCTTTGTGTGACTGCTGTGCCCATTTTAGGTACATACTCACCTTAAGTATTTCCTGATGGTTCTCAGATGCGTAGAGCCTGCCATCTCGAACTATGTCTTCAATGAGTTCCTGGTAGTCCTCTGTTTGCATAAAGGACATATTTTGCATTTGTATGGCTTAGTTATTTGTCAGCTCACTCTTTCTTTCATTTTAAAATAAGGTTCTGAGAAATGCCTCCTCTGTAGCTGCCATGAGAACAATGACCCCTCTGGTACTAAGAAGGCAATAGGAGAGAACTTCCACAACCCCACCACCTCTGCTCACCCACTGGCATCTGCACCCACCTTTCCTGTTTCTTCTTCCCTCAGACGAGCCCTCTGTGCAGCCAAGGCCCATCCCTCCACTTTGCTTACCCTCTATGTTCTCTCACCAGATCAAGCGCACTGTCCCTGTCCCACTGTCCTTCCTTTCCTACAATGAACATGTTCTCTCTCTGCATCTTTCCCATCAGCATGCAAACATGCTGTTACGTCTCCAATTAAAAAGACCCTCTCTGAATGATGGAAATGTTAGCCATCTTGATTGTGGTGGTGGTTTCATAGGTGTATACTGTTATCAAAATTCATCAAATTGTACATCTGAAATATGTGTAGTTTACTGTACAGGAATCACACCACAATAAAGATGGTTAAAAAAAAAAAAAGACCCTCTCTTGACCTTACTTCTACCTCCAGCTTCCATCCATGTCTCTGTTCCCCTTTGTAGCAAAACTCCTTGAAAGAAGTGTCAACACTCACTGTCTCTAATTCTTTTCTCTCTCAAACCCAGTCCCACCAACCCTGGCCCCCACCATTCCTGCAAAGCTCTTGTTGGGTTCACCAGTGATCTCCATGTTGCTATGTCCCAAAGGTCAACTCTTGGTCCACATATTCCTTGATGTATCAGTAGCATTTCAAGGTTTAGCCTGTTTCTTACAATCATAATTCAAATCAAGCATATACAAAACACAATATTTTTCAAATGCCACGCAGAAAAAAAATGCCTCTTTGTATACATATTATGTGCCACAAAACCAAACAAATCATAAGAACATCATTGGAACTGTGTGGGAGGAGTTCTTGAAAATGTTTCTCCTAGTCAAGGAATGGTAGATGGAAATTCATAGGATAATACAATCACTAATTTCACGCATGTACAATATCTCTGGTACCCTATTCATGTGGTCTCTTCTTATCCTTTTATTTTAGTGAACATAAAATATGTCACATATGAGTAAGGGCACGTTTTCTTTAATCTTGAATTCCATTGCTGCAGTCTCCACCTCAAATCCGTAGCTCCCTCTGATGTTGGGAGTTCACCATTAGAGAGTTCACAGCACCATGCCTGCTGCTGCGCTGGAGAGCTCTTTGCCACCACGCCAAATGCTTCCAGACTGCCATCTTTTAAGATTCCCTCTGCTTTTAAGAACTACTGTGTCTCGTCACTTGCTCCAACCATCATGAGAAAAGCGCTCAAGTGTTGTAGGTAAGAACTCAGGCCCTGGAGTCCCAAAGTCCCCTGCAACTTTGTCCTGCTGTGATCTCGAGCCAGTTACTTAAATCTCTAAGCCAGAGTGGCCTCCTGTGTACAATCAGGAAAGGGTCGTGTCTACCACATGGGCAGCTGTGAGGAATGTGCCGTGTCGAGGGCACTCGGGACGTGCCTAGGCCTCATAAGCTCAGCACAGGTCAGCGAGGCTACTGCGCTCCCTGCTCTCCCAGCCAGTGGGCTAGCCTGTGGCAGCCTCAGCTGCCCCTTCTCAATGTGATTTCTATTCTTCTGGGCTTGAAACCACATATCAAACTTGTCTGAAATAGATGTTAAGTTAAAAATTAAATAGGCTCTGAGTGAGGACCCGAAAAGGCCTCTGCATGGCCAAAGCAGCAGTTGTTGCTTTTTAATTTTCAATTTATTTATTTTTACTTTTTTGTTTCTTTGTTTTGTTTGGGAGGGGTGATTAGGTTTTTTTGTTTGTTTGTTTGATTTAGTGGAGGTACTGGGGATTGAACCCAGGACCTTATGCATGCTAAGCACAGTACAACTGAGCTATACCCTCCCCCATCCCTCCCCCCAAAGAAGCCGTTTTCAACTATTTTCTGCTGTGACGTATGCCAGGCACACTCTCATGGGCCTAACCAGGGTTATGTGTAGCATCCTCTGGTTCGAGCTACAACTCTTTATTTGAATTAAAAAAAAAATCAAGACATTTTCATGCGACACAGAGTTGAAAACACCTGGACAAAAGTGTATGAGTTTTGGTGACATTTACTCTGGAGTCTCCGTGGCTTTTTGGTTCCTTCCTGATTCCAGAAAGGGAGGCTGTCACCTGGCTGCCGTCAGGGAGATAAGGTTCTCTGTGTCTCAGCAGAAGCACATGGGAGCCACGTGTCTCCACCTAGGAGTCTGATACCAAGAGCCCTTGTCTCAGGGTCTGACATGGTTTCAGGCACAGGGATGATGATTCTAGCTTTTGTCACATGTAAATAAACTCTGTGAGGTGTTTTTAGGAAATCCATAGAATACTGTCTTTCCAAAACACCTACTTTTGGCACTTGCCTGCCTAAAAACCTTCAATGGCCCCCTAAAAGATTAGGTCTACCCCCCTGAGCTTGGCACTCAAGGCTCTTCACAGCCTAACCCCACCCTATTCTAATCTCATTCTCCTGCTAAGCCCTATGCACCTTACCAACTAGCCAAATCAGGCTTTTCATCAGCCCCCAACATGCCGAGTACTCCATCCTTTGGCCTATGTCACTCCCTTTTTTTGAATGTTCTTCCTCCTATTTATATGAAAATTTATATATTCTTTCAAGACCCAAATCTCTTGAGGATTTGCTCTACTCTTTCCAAAAACCCATGCAAAATTAACTGCTGCCCCTTCCTCTCCTCACACAGAGTTTTGTCCAAGCCCATTATAGCATCTATGACACTATACGCTTTTTTGTGTCTGTGTCACTAACCATGTTGTCTCCAGCACCTCACCCAATATCTGGCATAGTAGATGCTCATTAAATATTTGTTGCATGAAAAAAATATTTGTTGCATGGATGAATGAATACATTCATGATGAACAGATGATTCTTCCCCCAGTAGATCAGGAGGTCCCCCAGGACAAGATCCAATTCATTTTGTATTCCTAGTAAATGTTTGTTACCCAAGGCTCAGAGCTAAGTATGGCCCCAGGGCTCACGTGGGCCACCCCTTCATTTAACAAGAAGAAAATAAAACCAGAGAAGTCATCTAACTTGCCCCAAATCACACAGCAAGTTAGTGGCATAGAGAGGACCAGAACTCAGGTCTTTTCCCCCTCCTTAGGATTCTGTATAACAAAAGCCACAGTCGTAATAAGTTATTATTTATTGAGCATCTACCATGTGCCAGGCACCACACCAAGTCCTTTGTGGATTATCCCACTGAACTCTTACATTAAGTCTAGTGACTATCCTCATTTACACATTAAGAAAATGAAGCTTAGAGATGTAAGTAGTATAACACAAAATCACAGAAGAGATCATACCCAGCCTGGCTGACTCCAACGCCTATGTTCTTACCCACCCAACTATGCTCACTTTTATTTACTTTCTAAAAACATCTTTCTATCCCTGCAGTCAGTGTCCCTGAATGCCTGTTGAAAATTTGGCACCTGTGAGTCAGCAGTGTCCTTTCTCCTTATCCTGCCCCCTTTCTGAGCATGTGTGCCTGTCAGCAGTCCACCAGCTGGCCCAGAAGTTGGTTGTGTTCAAAGCAGAGAAGCTTCTCACACATGTGGCAGCCTGAGCTTCACAGCGCTTACCATCATACGTCACATACGGGACCTGGAACCCTCTGGCGCTATTCCCTTCATTGGACTTAAACTGAATCCACAGCCTCTTGGATCTGGAGGTGAAGGCGATGGGGCGTTCGTAGGTCTGGCAGGTTTCATACGTTGTCACAGAATTGGACGAAGCTGCCAAGGGAAATTGGGGGGGGACGGGGTTCGAGACTCATCACTGAGCGTGCAGACAGTGAACACTCATCTTTCACTCACAGCACACCACTCACATCGCAAATCAAGTTATGCTGAAGGGCTCTTCAGGACCAGCTGAGCCATTGAAAGGGCCACAGTCCCGGAAATCCTGTAGATGTAGCTGGCGATTGTGGGCCCCAGGGAAGGCTCACTGGCAGGCCCATGGCTGGCTAACAGCAGCAGCCCAGGCTGCAGCAATTGAAGGAGCTGAGGACACAGCCTGCACGTTCCAGACCCAACCTGCTGTAACCTGGTGGTAATCACCACTACTCACTGCACGCTTCCTGAGACCAGGCAGCGTGCTAGCACTTTATCTCGCTCAAACCCCTGAAAACCATAGGAAGTTCTCACTTACAGAGGGATTCAGTACTTGCCCAGGGTCACACAGCCAGTATGTGGAAAAAAATCAGGATTCAAACCCACACGTGACTTCAGACATTGTAACCACTAATAAGACATAGCAAACACCTAGTGGCTCCATGTGTCATTATTATTCCAAGTGCTTTACAACTACAAACTCATTTCTTCCTCATGATAACCCTATGAGGTAGCAGCTCTTATTGTCCTCACTTTAACAGATGAGCAATCTGAGGCACAGAAAGTTCCAGAATGTATTCCCAAGATCACAGAACTAATAAGAGGTGGGGCTGGGATTCAGATCCAGGCAGCCTGGCTACAGAGCCCCCTCACTACACTGCCTCTAAGCAGCATCCCTTTCTGGGCACATGGTCATTAATCAGGCTGGACCATGCCCTTGGCCTTGGTCAGTTCCCAAGCCACAAGCTACTTCCCAGGGTGAGGCAAGTGTCTGGGATCAGCCCTGCGTGAGCTTCACTGACACTCCATGTCCTTGTGGACGAGGGTCCCCAATGAGCACCGAGGGGAAAACTGACTTGCAGGATCACTGCCTCTAGGGTTCAGCAAGAGGCCTCAACGTGTGTTTTTGGTCTAAATTTTGTTTCTTGGCAAACTCTATAAACTCACATCCCATCTCTCTTTGAATACAGAGGTGACATTCCAGGCCTGCTTCTCCCATTTAAGCCAGGCAGCATGCCACCAGAGTTCCCAGCTGGCCTCAGAAGGGGAGGGCAGCAGACAGGTGAGACGCACCAGTTTTCCGCATCACCAGGTAGTCTCCACAGTCGTCCTCTATGGGCAGGAAGATCTCAGGGACCACGATCAAGATGCGGCGCTTAGGCGGTGGGTTGATGGTCCAGGTACACTCGGTGTTGGCTGGGTAATTGCCTGGGTAGTTTGGGGACTCAATGTATCCGGTGAAATCTCCCAGCTCCCCTCCACATCTTCTGTCTGGAAGAGGAAACGCCCTGAGTTATGAAGGCACGACACAGCCATCATTCTGTCCTGACCAGAGCCAGCTCAGCTGAGGAGAGTCACTGCGTCCCTATGGCCCTCAAGGAACAGAGCCTGGAGATGTGTCTGCCCCGTAATCCCCAGGGCCCCCTGGGAGCCCACACAGAGCCCACCCCTCCGAGTTCCCAGGGTACATTTTCTCATTAACTTGAAGGCATTCAAGGTCAGAGACAGGTGTTTATGAAACAAAAGGATAACTTTAGTTTTCCCGATTTTGTTTACACAGTCCAAGTGCCAGGAGAACCCATGGCATAAGACTCGTAGGTCTGTCAAAATAGGGAGAATAGAGCTACTGCTCAGCAGAGGAAATCCGACCCTTTCCTAGTGATCTTTGATGAGGACGTGACAGCCATATTCTTTTATGTTTCTCTCTGGTCAAGGCCATGCTTTATTTTTAAGTGAAGAAGAGAATTCCATTTAGCTCTCAGTCAGTATGGGGCATGCTGGATACTCACCTCTAGCACCAAAGGCAAGGAGCACACACTTGTGGGTACACATACACACACACACACCACCTCAGCCATATCTTCATTCATTGAACCTCCACTCATCCAACAAATATTCTTGTCCTCAAGGAGCTTATTATTTAAAACTGTCAGGTGAACCTGGGCAGGAGAAGAGGTTGAAGGGATAACCTTTCTTCTCTCTGATTGTAACTGGGATTTATTCTTCTCATTAGAAAAAAATAAAATAAAGAGACTTTTGTTCCTGGAGCAAAAAGCAGGAGGGGAGAGCCATGGAGTCGAGAAAACTGCATTCCAGCCCGAAGGGCGACCTGTGGCTCCGAAGAGCCAACCAAGGACCAGGGGTGGGAAGACAAGGAAACAGATTCCGTCTTGGTGGGGGGAAGAATCTTGTCACACTGTAAACTTCCCAAATCTAACCTACCAACAGACGAGGATATTCCAAGTAGCAGTAAGCTCCTTTTCAAGGCAGGGGCTCTCTCTGCAATCCTACCACCCATGCTGTCTGCAGGGCCAGGAACTTATTCTGCTTGAGAATGCTTCAATGCTTGCTGAACTCAGCTGAACTGAAATTTTGCTTTTGGGAGGAAATTACAGCAAGTGCAGTGTGTGCATGTGCCTGGAGAAGGAGTCTGGATGAACACCGGTGAGCACCTGCAGACCAAGCCCTGCTCTCCTCAGCGCCCATCTGCAGAGCCATGAGCTGAGCTAACAACATCTCTGTGGTCCTGAACCTACCTGGTTCCAGCCCCCATCCCACCCCCACCCAGGAACATACCGTCTTAATCAGAACTGTGAAAAGGGACCTACTTTTACAGTGGATTATGTTTGTGGAGCCATCAAAGTCAGTTGTGGTATTTCCTGGGCAGGAAACACAATTATTTTTTCCAAATTCAGGCTGGTATGTTCCTGCTGGGCACCGAATACATCGGTGGGTGGTGGTGTTGTAGAAATGTCCAGGTGAACATTGAACTGTGGGGGTGGGGGAGGGTGGAGAAGGGAAAAAGAGAGAGAAAGAGACCATGTTTTCATCAAATGCAACACAAAAGGGTTCACAGTTCGTGAAAGAAATGTTCATGCTCAAATGAAGTACTGCTTTCCTACTAATCTGGGGCTAATCAACACTTAATTCCCTAAATAGCCAGCTTGGGTGGGACTTGTGACTCATGACACTGAGAAAAACACAAAGGGAACAAGGTACGGGTGTATCTTCAGAGTTTACGGTCCATGCAATGCTCACAGCCCGAGTCTTCACGCACAGGGTGCTTGTGAGCATGTAGGGTGTAGATCTGACACCAGGCTCCTGCAGGGACAGCGGAGTGGGGCCCTGGAGAAGGGGTAGGGCCTGTCTGGAGGGGCGTGCTCCAGGTAAGGGTATGGACATAGAGGGAGCTGTGGACTAAACCTGCCCATCCTCCCTGGTCGGTGGTCCCTGCAGTCAGCCCCGTCTGAAGGGGCCAAGGTGGCTGGAGGGGGGTAGTGGGGGACAGTGTCTAGGAGTTCTCCTGCCCCCTGCACATCCTGCAGGGGCAAATGGCCCTGGAGACCTGGCCTCCCTGTCACTGGGGCACCACATGGGGCATCTTGGGGCTGGGCTTGATCAGATCTCTACCAGACCCCCAGGGTTCTCCAAAGGGGAATTCAGTTTCAGGAAAAGGCAAGCTGCTAAGTCCTCACCTCTGGTTTCACAGTCCTGGAAGGAAGTGGCTCCCAGGTGTTTGGTGGGGAGGCCTCCTCCACAGGGAAAGCAGGAAGTACGGCCGGCTTCAGGCTGGAATGTGCCCAAGGCACACAGCTGGCAGGGTGCAAAGCCATCCGTGGAATATTCACCAGGTTGGCACAGACCTGGGGGGATGAATGACCCTAGGTGAGCAAAGCCTCCAGGGAAGTTGAGATCAGAGAGATGTGCTCAGGCCTGTCACCCTGTGCTGACCTCAGCTCCCACCTCAGTGAGGAGAGCCTGTCCTGCCCTGCTGCTGACCCTGTCTAGGTCACACAAGAGTGCCTGAAGCTGACATGCAGGGCTACACAGCACAGTGCAAAGGTGGAAGCCAAGGATAACAGGTCAAAGACATGGTAGGAGTCACACGGTCAATCTGAGGACCTGATTTTTAAACCAGAAAAGGTCCTGCAGTTGAGTTTGGAGTCATGAAGGTGGGAACTAAAGCTGAGATTCACTGGAAGGGGAGGCAGGGCTCCGATGCACTCTGCCATGGACATCCCCTACAAATCGCCACATCAAATCACACCTTTCATTTGAGTCCACAGAGTGTCAGTACAGCTGTCCCTTCTGTTTAATAAAGACAGTTACCAATAAAATAAATAAGTCCGCAGAACCTAAGTAAGAGTGGTTCCAGAGTTAAAATTTTATTAGAGACAAATAAAAACTCTTAAAACTGAGTTTTAACAAAATAACCAGATGAACATATTTTAAAAAAACCAATAAGCTCTGACTTTGAGACTAAAGCTGGAAGAATAATCAGGGCTACTTTCTCCATTTTTTGACACTTTCAGGCAGCCCCTACACACTGGGGGATCACTCAGGTGATATCTATATACAGTGATTCAATATGCAGTTGCAACATTTACACATTTTTTTCTGCCAAGGTATTCTATAAGATCATTTATTTGTTCAAGTGAGCGTCAGCGCAGCATGTGTCAGGCACTGAACTAGGCTCTGAGAGCCAAGAATGAGCCCAGTACAGTCCCTGCTAGTAGGAATTCCATGGTGCAGAGTGCATCATCTACACTGAAATGCTACTTATGCCTTCCGTCTACACAATGATACCAGAGACTGCAGGAGGAAGAAGGGGCAGACAGAATTCTTACCTCCACATTCAGACACATTCCAAGCTTCCAGAGTCTTCAGGGCCCCAGGATTTTCTGGTCTTGGGCATGGTTCACATGTGACTTGTCCCTCCTCGGTTTGGTAGGTTCCATTTGGACATAAAATGCAGCGTTCTTGTGTGCCATCATAATAAGTCCCAGCCCTGCAACTGACTAGCCAAAGGGGGAAATGATCTGGTCAGTGAGGGACAGAGGCCAAGGAAGGATAATGTGAGTGACAGAGATGAAGGTAAACAGATGGCTTTGACCCAACACCTCCCCAATCAACCCCTCTGAATACAGAATGTGTGCCACCTCTGGGTTCCCTGAGCACACCCCTCTGCCAAGATCCTTGTCATTCACTGTAAAAGGCATTTACAGGTCTTCTCTCCCTAGACCATGAGCTTCTTGGGAACCAGGATCACAGTGGCCCTAATTATTTTTGAGCACAAGCACTTAATGACATTCCCTACTTAACGAGGCTGTCAGAAGGAGTATAAAGGTGAAAATAATTCATTAAATATAGGGCTGGTGCTGGAAGAATAGAGGGGGTGCTGTTAATTCTGGCTGGTGGCATCCCGGAAGGCTTCCTAGAAGAAGCCACGTTTGTGTCAGGCCTTGAAGGATGAGTAGGAGCTCCCCAGATAAAAAAGGGG
The DNA here is from genome assembly GCF_009834535.1 of Camelus ferus. Lineage (NCBI taxonomy): Eukaryota > Metazoa > Chordata > Mammalia > Artiodactyla > Camelidae > Camelus > Camelus ferus. The sequence continues at coordinate 53,024,204 of NC_045705.1, read as the reverse complement.
GCAGGTGAAGATTCATGCCTAACATGTGGGAGGAAAGGGAAGAAAGGATAGACTGAGGATAGACTGAAAAAGTCCTTGAATGCCAGGCATTTGGATTTTATCCTGCAGGTAAAGAAGCCATCGAAAGGTGAGGAATACCACCAGAAGCTGTGTTTTGAAAAGATCACTCTCTGTCGGTTGTGGGGAGGGTGATCTCAAGGGTCTTCAGATAAACTCTGCAAAATAGCATGCTTCATATTTGTAATAAAATTAATACATTACAGAGAGTAAACCCTGGTAAACGTCTCCTGAAATAGTCAACACAAGGAAATGAATAAACTGTGCTTCTGATTATATTTTGGTGTTATTAGTTAAACATGGGCTTATATCTTATTTTAGGATAGGAACAGAAAGTAAATATACTGAATTTTGGGTTCCCTAATGTAATATTTAAACATCATCATAACCATCATAATAGCCTTTCTGATGACTGACGTTCAGTACTCAGCGAGCTACTAGACACCATGCCACAAGCTTGACACGTGTTCTCTCTTTTCAGTCCTGGAAACAACCTGAAGGAACAACCTATGATTAGCACCACTGCACAGAAACAGAAACTTAGGGATGTTAAATAATTCTGCCAAGATCCCACAGCTAATCTGTGAAATTCACCTACAGTGAGCTCAAGACCTTTGAGTTTAAAGAGGAAAAAGGTCATTGAACAAAAATGTAGACTGAATCACAATTACAGACTTTGCCAACAATTCTCTATGGGGTATCAGGAGAGTTTGACTGGAATAAACACATACTCTTTTATACCTAAGCAAGAAATAGAAAACAAAATATCACTTGATAAAAGTAGCTATTATAGCTCTTGAATGTGTGTAAGGGGGAACACTGGTTTTCATTCTAGCCTACAAATGTAATTCACATATGTACTTTTAGCGTTAAACATGGCAAAGTTCTCTATTACCAGTAATAAAAATGTCTTCTCATTATTTATTCCATAATCTAAAGAAACCAAAAATGAGGCTTCTTAAAAAATCATAGTAAGCCAAAATACGCCACATTTCAAATATTACTTCTCCAATTAAATGCAATCAATAAAGTCTACTCTAAAGTAATATTTGATAGTTTTTTATATTGCTTGGATTTTCTTTTATAATATGCACATATCATTTTAATTTAAGTTTATGATTTTTTTTAAAAATTAAAAGTGAATCAAACTCTTGCTTTCTTGTCAAACAACATTATAATGAGGATAGTGCAGAGAACTGTGGCAGACAGAGCCGATAATTCCAGACTGAGTCTCTAAATGCAGCCCTACTGGATAATGGTTTCCATAATTACTCTGGTTTCAGCTCATCTCCCATGAAAAGCTGCACCGAATTATGTGCTAGGAATTCGTGGCTTTTTATCCTGTATCTCACCTGACTATCCCAGGGCCTACAGCAGGCCAGTACATGAGGGCATAACCCCTGCACGGTTCTAACAACCCAACTGTCATGAAGACTGGCAGAAAGTAAATAAAACCAAGCCCCTCTAGCCCAAGCTATTTCCATTTTGGGGACAGCTGTTACCACAACACTCACTCACCTAAAGGGACAGTGCCCATGCGATGGCAAGGATTCCAGTGGCCTCATGAGTCATACCTTAGACTCAGATTCCATCCCAGTTCCTCTGGCAGAAAACAATCCCCTCCACAGGTGGACGAGAATCGTTCTCACTGCAAAGAGGAACTGGATGGCCTCTCGCTGCTCTGGGTGTCCACTCCTCCTTAGAACTACTGAACACCCACCCCACACACCTTTGAAAAGTTACATTTTGCGAAGCCTCATAATCTCCCACGTCTGTTGCAATTTCTCAAGTGAGCAGAGGACTGAGAAATGCCCCTTGGGCCGCTGGGTTCTTTGTTCTCACAGTAAAAGACCTGCTCCACGGAAACACACTCATCTTGTCACTCACAGTTTCCATTTCCCTTCCAGAGAAAGAATCCATGCCAAGCCCCTTCCACATTCACTTGTTTCTTTCACAAGGTAAAAATGAGCTAAACACGAAAAAGCGATTCTGAAATGCCATAAAGAAATGTCTGAAAACAGCTCTTTGCAAAAGTGCTGCAGATCTGGCCTACAGAGACCTGGATCCCAGTCCCAGTGGCTTCTCTCTCCTCGAGCAGCCGGCTTGTTTGCTGCCCCAGACAAAGGAGTCAACGCCCCCAGAACACTTCAAGATCACAGCAAAGCTTTTGTGTGTCTTCAGTGACCATTAAAATCCGATTCTCAAATCCAGCACAGCTGTTTTCTCCCCTCTTCAAAAAAAAAACAAGAAAGCTTTTCTGATGCAAAAGGGAGAGACCAGCGGGGACCAGGATTAATGGTGACGAAGAGACCTAAGGCTGGCCCTCTTTTCAACACCACGGCCTTTGAGCATTTCAGGCTATGGACAAACACATGGTCTCTCTACAGCTCAGATGGTGAACCCAATAAAAGAGGTCACCCTCCAGCATGTTTTCTTAAGAATCACACCCTGACTTCTGAAGGAGAGCCCGGGGCAGCCCACTCGAATTCCCAGGGTCTCCTGGAGCCGCCACGTTGCCACAGCTCAGAGACGAGGTGCTCGAGGCAGAGGTGTGGCTTCAGGATCCTGGGCTGAACCCCTTTCACATGTTTCAGGATAACAGGAGATAGCACCCCCTCGCGCTAAGAGGCGGACTTGTCACTCTGTCCGGGGTTTTGGTGTGTGCTCAGAACATTCTTATAGTTGGGGCAGTGAGCTGAGCCCCACTTGGTGCCTTCCCTGCTGCGTTCCCCAGGGCCTGCCACGTTTTCTTCATGCCTAGTGAGTGGGGCTGAGATTTCACTCCCTGTAGAGTACCTCTTTTGCCCCCAATTTAAGTCTCTCCCCCAAAGATTTGCCCTTTGCTCTCTATTCTCTTAATATTAGCAACTATCCTTGGGATTTCATCTGCTGTCCCTGGGAAGACTTATCTACTCACTTACGTAAATACTTAGCCCTGCAGGGAGGATACAGCTCAGTGGTAGAGAATGCTTAGCACGTGCGAGGTCCTGGGTTCCTCCATTTTAAAAAAATTAAAAATTAATTAATTAATTAAAATTTTTAAAACCTAATCCCCCCCCCCCCCAACAATGCTTAGCCCTGACTATGTGCTGAGTCTGTTCTAGGAGCTAGAGAGACAGTAGAGAAGAAGACAGACATGGCCCTGCCCTAAAGGGGCTCTCACTCTAGTGGAGAATATGGCCTATAAATGAGCAAACAAATAAATATACAGTAGAATGCTAACTAGAGGTAAGTGCAACGGAGAAAAGTAAAACAGGGGAGGAGGGGAAGGAAGAGAGTGATGGGGGTGGAGCTTGCACGAATGCTATTTTAGAAGAGCAGCCGGGAAATGGCCTCTCTGAGCAGAGATCAGTGTGAAATGAGGGCCACAGCCTTGTGACGGTATTGCCTAATACCAAAAAGCCAGTGTAGCAGGAACACAGTGAAAGGGGCTGGGTGATAAGAGACAAACTCTAAAAGCAAGCAAGGGCCAGACTACTGAGGTTCTTGAAGGTCGTGGTAAGAAAATGAGACCATACTTGAAGCTGTGCTGGAGGTCTTGCATGGGGCGGTGATATGATCTGACTTATGTGAGTGTGGAGAAGAGACGGAAGGCAGGCCAGCCTGAGGGGAACAATTCAGAGCCTATCACAATAGACCGGGCGGGAGATGGCGGTGGTGTGGAACAGAGAGTTACTAACGGAGGGAGGGAAAGCCAGTTAGACTTGGGATAGACTCTGAGGACAGATCACACAGGATTTGCTAATGGATCCCATAAGGAGCATGACAGAACAAGAAGACTGAGGTTTTCAATGTGAGCAACTGGGCAAACAGGGATGCCAGTCATGCAGATGAAGCAGAAGCAGGTTTTATTTTGGAGGGAGGGAGAATAAAATGTTTTGTTTAGACACGTTGAGTGTTAGATACTTTTGGCCATGCAAGTGGGGAGGCACTGACTGACTTGCTTCTTTTCAGTGTCTTGAGAAGAATTTCAGTTTAATTATGGGTCATTGAATAGATTTCCTGATTATATTATCTAGTTTCAACCAAACTAACCATCACAAAATAGAAAGCAACTTCAAATGATTCTTGTAGAAACTCTGGAAGTGATGCAGGACCAGCGATGCAGGACCAATGATGCAGGCGCAGGTGAACAACAGGGAAGGACAGAGCTGACACAGCTTGTTCTTCTGGTACTAGCCCTTGTCAAACCACATCATGAGGTAGAAAGAGTTGTGATTTAATCAGACTGGACAAGAGTTGAGACAAAACACTAGCAATGAACAAAAAGACTATTTGAAAAATGATTTACAACCACTACTGTTAACAATGAACCTTGCCAGGCTGTAAACACAGTACCTTCAGAGGCTAGCCAGCTATTTAAAATTTTGTTTATTCAATCTGTATCTCATTCTTCTACTTTTATGATGTACATAATATATTAGCCAATAGTACAAGTCTGTAATTTTAAAATAAGTAAACACTCATAAATGTTTTACTGTGTGTATGGGTGTGTGTGTGAGATCAAAAATGTTCAGCCCCTCTGGGACAGAGAAGTCCACAACTCATATAGAGGTCAGAGGTGGAGAGGGCAGTTTGGGAGTCACCAGCGTGTGGCAGAATTTAAAGCCATGGCACTGGAAGGGGTCACCCAGGAGAGGGTGACGATAAGGGAGAGGCATGGAGGACTGAGACCTGGGATCCTTGATGTTTAGAGATCAAAAATTTGGTGAGCATGGAAAATGAAAAGGGAGCAGCTGGTGAAGCAGGAGGAGAACCAGAGTGTGTGGTGTGTGAAACCCATGAGAAAAGTTTCCAGGAGGAGGGAGCGATCAGCAGAGTCTGAGGGAGAGCTGGCAACTGGATTTGGTCACGTGAAGGTTGTTAAAAATCTTGGCAAAAGCCATTTCGTTGGAGAAGCTGGGAATGAAAACCAGATTGGCTAGAGTTGAAGAGAAAATGGTCGGTGAGAGAGCGAGTTTAGACAAGTCTTTGAAGGAGTTTGGCTCTATGGGGGGGTCAAAGAAAGGAGGCCGTATCTGGAGAGAAGCAGGAAGTCACAGGAGGACTTAGTCGGTTTGTAAGACAGGAGGTAGGTTTGTGTGCCCTTGAAAATGACCCCGTAGAGGAGAAGAATTCTGAGATGGGGGTCAGTGGGGACAACAGTGGGAGCAGCGTTCCTGAGCCGGTGAGAGGGAGTGGGCTCCAGGGCCCAGGGGAGGAGTTTGCCTTCGGCAGAAGCATGGGAGCATGGGCTGCTCATCCAGTTTCAAAAGGAGACTAGACAGAGCACGTGTGGACAGATGCAGGAGAGGAGGGTCAGTCTGCAAGTGGAGAAGTGAGGTCATTTTCCTAGACTCCCACTTTTCTGCCTGGAAGTCTTGCTGCAACTCAAATTCAACTTTCCCCAGAGGAATGCTCCTCTCTTCTTCCCTGTCTAGGCTGTCCTGTCCTTCTGGCTTTACTCTTTTTATAAACAGCACCTTTACATTCCCAGGCACCAAGGCTCCAAACCACAGTTAATCCCAACTTCTCTCCTCCCCACGGCAGCATCTGACAGCTGTGTCCCTTTAGTCCATCTCCTATGCTTCATTCCCACCACACTAGTTTCCTTCGATCCTCACCACCTCTTACCTAGATCACTGCAATCACCTTCCAAAGATTTCCCTTCCCTTCCGTTCCTCCCGGCCTCAGCTCTGTTATTACATCCTACCATCAGATTCACCTTCCTAAAGTGCTTCTCTGACCGCGTCACTCCCCGCTCAAATGCCTCCTTGACTGGCCTCCTTGCACTTCTCTCAGTGTCTTCAACTCAAAGCTCAGCCTTCAGTCTCCTTTTCTGCATCTGAGTTTTCATTCTTTCTCATGCCCTCTCAAAAGCCTATTTTTTTCTGCTTTTCCTATAAATCTTTTCTGATTATTTCTTCCCCAGTGATCCCATTCACCTAACCATTCAACCAGCCCATAGGCTTTTTCTCAGCAACTCCTGCATATGAAACAGGGCTGGGTGAGATGAGGGACGTGTGGGAAGCCAGGGCAGGATCAGAGGCCACGTCAGAAACCTCTGAGCTCACCGCAGGTCTTTCCTCTTCTCGGTCCCCAATCCAATTTATCACCAAATGCTGCTTATGTTTCCTCCTAAATAGCCCTCTAATCCACTGCTTCTTTTTTACCCCATCTAGTGCCTTCATGTTCTCAATATCTCTTATGCAAAGCATTCAGAAGCTCCCAAATTGGTTTTTCTGCCTCCAGTCCTGACCCCCAATTCAGTTAGAGAGATCTTCCTTGAAATAAATATGACCTTTTGCTCCCTGATTAAATCCTCTAATGACACCTGCCACCTAAAGTCAAGGCTCCTGAGCGACATATTCAAGGTCTCTCATGACTTGGCCATGCTTTTCCCACTAGCCCAGCTGCCCACCGCATCCTACCTTCCACTCCAGGGTGAGCGAGACTAAACTGTCAACAATCCCCTGTGCACATCTTGCTCGTCCTCATTCCCCAGGGCTGTTCCTCTGCCTGAACACTCCTCCCCATTTATGCTTCATCTGTGCATCCTTCAGAACTCAGCTTGGGCTTTCTCTCTTTTGGGAAGGCTTCTCTGACTCTTTCCTGGGAGGGCTATGACTTGATGGATGGTGTCTTACTTATTCAGGCCTCTTCAGCACCCATCACAGAGCTGGCCCGTGGAGGGCTCTCCATAGGAGTGCAGTGTAAGTAAGATAATCACAGGGCACAGGCTGTGCCCAGGAGAGGTGAGAGTATTCACATTGAGAAGGTTAGGAACATAGGCTCTTGAATTCGAAGTGAGTTCGAATCCTGGCTCTGGCACTTACTTGCTGCATGACATTAGGAAAACTGCTTACCTTCCTCTGCCTTTGTTTCCTTACCTGTACAAAGGGCATGATGGAGAACAGACTTGGGATGAGGGCTAAATGAGATAAGATGTGTAAAGTGCTTTGCACAGTGCAGAACATATTAAGTGCTCAATAAATGTCAACATTTTACTAAATTACATTTTTTAAACTTTTTAAATTAAATTTCCTAGCAAGTCTGTGTGATAAATATTGGTTTAATATTGGTCTATATTGCTAATACAGGTTTTATATTTTTCTCAATTTAAAACAGAAAAGGAGTTTTCTGACTGTTCAGTTACTAACAATTTCTCAATTTTGAAAAAATTAAGAAGCAAATGCCTGGCTCATTCCTGCCTCAGAACCTTTGCATCTGCTGATATCTCCTCCACCAGAGCACCCTCTGCCTCCATCAGAGTTTTGCACAGCCAGCTCCTCCTTCTCACTTAGGTCTTAGCTCAAACCTGCTCTGACAGCCTTCCTTGAATACCTCATAGAGAGCAGTAATCTCTGCTCCCCCGGTCCTTTCTGTTTTACTATGTTAAATAAACTTTATAAGTTCTGAAGCTATCTTTTTTCTTTACTTTCTAATTGACCATCTCTCTCTGTTAGAATATGAACTTCATAAAAGCAGGCTTCTCATCCATTATGTTCTCACTGCTTCATCCCAGGTTCACAGAGTGGCACTAAGTGGTATCTCAATAAATTGTGTTTGAATTAATTTCTCAGCTGCTGCAGAGGAAAGCTACTACTGTTAAAAGCTGAATTAAACTTTTCTAGTCTCTCAAGAACCCAAACACTGAAATACTTCCCAGTTTGCAAGCTGCCTGAATTATGTCTTTTTAAAATTTCAGCACGTTTTAAGAATAATCAAAATACAAAAAATTTATATTTTAGCAAGTATATTCCTTAACTAATGTACACTTTATGAAAGGATAAGTAGCTATTAAAGAAAAATAGAAATCCATGTCATCATTAATTTTTCTTTAGATCTGAAGGACTTTATGAATTACTATGAGTTTAAGGAATTTGTTCCTCGGAGAATATAATTTTTTTTTTTTGCCATCTTGCTAAAATTGATCACAGATGGTACAAAGGTCACCTGCAGAGCAGGCTGTCCCCAAAGTCCTTAAATGCCAAGTTAATGAGACTTTACTATATAAAAATGACTATAAGAAAGAAAAGGTTTGGTCAGAAGTGACTATGTTCTTTTATATAACTTGGGACTTTAAATTTTATTTTTTTCAAATGATATTGGAAAAACAAACAATGCAATGGAAAAATAGGCAAAGATCATGGATATTCTCAGAAGAAGAAATCCAAATGGCCACAAATATATGACAGCATGCTCAGTATTACTAATAATCAATGAAAAACAAGTTAAAATGACTATCATTTTTACTTATCAGATTTGCAAACATTTAAAAGATCGATGATATATAATCCATGTTAGCAATGATGTAGGTCAAAAATACTCAGATACAATTTTGGAAGGAGTATCTATTAGTATGTTTTTAGAAAGTAATTTAGTAGTATCTATCCAGTTTTAAATATGCATGTCCTTTGACCTGCAATTGGACATCTACAAGTTGATCTTTCAGGAATATTGGTCCTGGACACAAAAAGAATATTCACTGCAGCATTGTTTGTAATAGAAAGATTAGGAATAACTTGGTTAAATGTCCACCAATAGGAATGTGGCTAATAAATACTGGTGTCTTAAAACAAATATAGACTAGGAAGCTTTCACAGAAATAAGGTAGCTCCTCTATCAGCATGGAAAGATGTCCATGATTTGCTCTGTAGTAAAAACAATACACAGCACTACTAAAATTGCACTGATTTATTTTTAAATGTTTTTTTCACACATAAACCTATACACACAAACCCATTTTCACACCTAAACCCATTTTCAACACAACAGCCAAAGTCATCCTTCTGAAATGTAAGTCAGAACCTTGCTACTCCTTTGCTCAACACCCTTCATTGGCTTTTCTATCGCTCAGATACAAAGTCAGAGTCCTCACCACGATTTCCACTCCCCACACAATCTGGCCCTCTGCTGCTGCTCTGACTTCCTTCCTCTGCGCTCCCTCCATCAGCTCCCATCCTCCTGGTCTTCTTTTCAATGCCTCGCAGGTTTTATACTTGCTCTATCCTTTGCTTGGGACTCTTCCTCCAGATGTCCCCATAGCTGGTTCCTCTCATCCTTCACATCTCTGTCCAAATAACACTTTTCAATGACCACAGTCCCTAAACACAGTCTATGTTTTGGGGGAGTACACTCCTCCTCACCCCTCCCTATGCCCTGGCATTTTCCATTCCACTTCCCTGCTCACCTGTTCTTCACCCCTTACCACCATCTGCTACTTGGTATATTTCCTTCTTTATTGGTTTGTGATCTGTCTCCCTCCTCTAGAACTGTAAACTCAGTTTCAATTTTATATATGCATAAAAATAGATGTGGAAAAATACACAGCAAACTATTGACAGTAATTATTTCTGGGGAGTGGGATTGGGAGCTGATGGTAAAATTTCAACCCTGTGTACATTTCTGTACCATTTGAAACATGCATTACTTAGGTATTAAAAATTAAATAAAAATATTTTAAAAGAAAAATATAATGGACCTATCTGTCCTTTGGTGACTCAAAACACTTTTGGGGCTCTTTTCTAGAGGCAAAAAATAATTTCCAGAAAGAGCTATCCTGAGTTTGTCTCCACTGCACGTACCATGAGAGTTAAGAAAATACTAGTAAGCCTGGTCTTTACGAAGTTCTAACACCACTGACTAGACCAGGAATATAAGATACACACACACACACCGTGGCCTGCCGGTGCCATGTGTCTGCTGGGTAAAAAGCCTTTCTAACTAACACACCTGACCCTTCTTCACATCTGCCTCCTCCCTCCAGCAGGAGGAAGGAATTTCACTGGTAGCTCCTCGTGCTGTTTCCTCTACAGGGTAAAATCTTCAACCTTGCTCTCAGGCCCGGTGAACCTGATATGGTCCCTTGTGGGCTACAAAATTCATCCAGTGCTAGAGGGCGCTCTTGAGACAAGACACACGGCCTCCCTTAGAAGCAAACCCAACCTAACTCAGCATGACGGGCATCTCAGGCACACAGTCACACAGCTACATAAACTCTGGACTCAGTGTCTTTCACAAGTTGTCAGGGTCACGGGGCCTCTGTTAAGTAACCCCTGATCCTCACCCTTGGGCCTTTATTCCCCAGAAGCATACCCACGGAGGTATGGATAATATTCTCACTGGGAGTTGTTCCTCAGGGCCCTTGACACGAGTTTTTCCTGAATTCCTACCTGGCCACAGAGGCTCCCTGGCGAGCCTGCAGGGCCTATTTCTAACAGGACAGCAGCTGGGGGGAAAGGGGTACAACTCAGCTTTGAGAGGCGAGAAGGACAACCAGCCTGCCTGTCCCTGACAGTTTCTGCAACTTAGCCTGAAAAGTAGGGCAGCAATAGCCAACTCTCATCACCGTTTTGGTATGGAAACTGGAATTCTTAGAATTTTAAATGAGAACAAACTAACCAGCTGGTTGTTTTTATCTATTTTTTTTTCTTTCTTTCTTTTTAAGAGAGTCAGCTGGAATAAAAGTCAAGACTATTTGAGATCCAGCCCCTGGAGGACAGTTACACTTGATTTCACACTTGATTTTCATTACATTTTGGTGAAGCCACAGAGTTGGGCTGTGCTATTGCTGATAATTCTCCTGAACAAGTGCCCCTGGGCTCAGTGTTCCTTCTTCAGAAACACTGATTTATTACCCCTTAGCCCCAGCTTCATCTCTCAGGCCTTCGGATTCTAATGACACTTCAGAAAAGACACTGGTTTACTCTGGAGGGGCCTGGTTATCGAAATTCCCCATCCTTGAGGCTAGAGCACAGGCTCTGGAGTGGGACCATTAGTGTGCGCTGAGCACTTAGCCCACTGAGCCCCGGCTTGCTCCTCTGTAAACTGGACACAGTAACACCCACCTGGCAAGATGAGGGTTGGGATACAGTGCTTAGTGCTATGCTTGTGACAGGGAAGGACTCAATAAATCATTACCATTATTACTGTAAAATGAGACCCTAATTTTCCCCCCCATCTAAGACTTCTTAGGTAGAACTTCTTATAATTGCCCAGAATAGTCTTTCACAACAAACTAATAAATCTCAGGACTGACCATCCTGGAACCTCCTGCTCAGATTCCCCTTGCCTGGAACTTCATCAGAGGAATAGAAATCTTATTGCTCAAGTGCTGGGTCTCAAATTTAACTCTGAAACACACACACACACACACACACAACATACATGGAACTGACAGTACTAGAAAGTCTGGGCCGAAGCTCAGGGATCTCAGAAGGCAGCTGAGCGACCCCCAGCCTTGCCTCTGCACAAAGCTATGGACAGGAGTTTGTTCATTGCCACCACGGGTCAGACCAGAGGGGGATGATAGGGGAACCGTGATAGTGGAGTGTTGAAAGGATTCAAGGATGCCTTATACTTGCAGTCCTGCCCCAGGTGGGGAACCACAGTGCTCTGAAGACCACAGTCCCTCAGATCCTTAAAAGGCAATCTTCCCTCTTCTCATCAGCCCTGCCTCTTGCATTCTGTCCCTCAACTCAACAGACATGCTAAGTGTCCACCACAAGCCAGGCACTATGCTGGGTGCTGGGGGACCCTAATCCAGTAGGCACTGCTGACACCAACGTGTAGTTCTCAAATGAGAGTGGGTGACCAGGGTGTTCTCTGGAAGGATAGTGGGGAGGAAAGGATGGGCCAGGCTTGCTTTTGCTTACCCTGACTACTTCTGGAGCTCAAGACAGTTGTGTTAGCAAGAATGTTGCAGCCAGCAGGCCACTCACCACACTGGTTTCCTACATGGCCCTGGCCCACTCTACAGGACTCCACCCGGTGTTCAGACGTTCTGGGAGACTTCTTAGCCACTTCGAGGTCCATGCCTGAGAGCTGGAGGTGAAACCGCTCCCTGTGGACAGCCTTCCGGAGTGTGCGGGCAGCCTTCCGCAGCCGCTTCTCTGTTCGCTTTACGATGCAACTCAGATCACAAGAAGCTACAGAAAGGAGAGAGACAGCAGTGGGGGTAGGGGGTCAGGCCACAACATGTGAGCCTGTCCAGACCAACTGCAGGACCCACCACCGCAGCTCTCTGTGGACAGGATGGGGAGAGATTCAGAGCTGGGCACCTGGCAGGCTGGGCAGCATTCGACTCAAACAGAAATTTGTTGACCAAAATGGTAGCTTTGGGTTTTGATAAAGCAAATAAAATCATCAGGTTCCAAACAAATTCAGTTTAGTTTGGGGGTTAAAAAAAACAAAACAGGAGATACTTCAGTGGTTACACTGTTTTTCCCCCCAAGAATGATGAAAAGCGAAAGGCAAAGAAATAAGGAGCAAGCTGTGGGAAGCCTGGCACCAGAAACTGTTTTCAAACCAACCTGTCACCTCCTTTTGGTTAGTTTCAAGCTCAAACTCAACAGTGATAAACATTTCCCGAGTGGTGCTCGGTCGGCCAGGGGCTGCCAGGACTTGATTGCTGGAGCTGCATGTAAGGTTTGCGTAGTGGAAGCTCTCTTTTACTGAGCTGTGCTTCTCTGTATGAAGAAACAAAATTATCGGAAGCCAAATCCTGGCAAAGCACTCAGCTGAGCATTCGCTAGAACTCTGTAAACATTTCATTAAAACAACTCTCAAGGGACCAAATGATTAACTCCAGATGCCAAGACGTTGCAAGCCCTCAGTTTGGAGCACGATGACATTTTAATCTTGAAGAGCCAATGTTGCCTCCTGTATAACTTTACCATGTAGCTCTTGAAAATTATTTTCACAGATAAATGCTGGGTATTTCCAACCGACCGGCCACATATGTGGAAGATGGGAACCAGGGCTCGTCTTGCATTCCTGACTGGCGGTTTGTTAAGGTGCATTCATGTTCTCACAGTTGGTTTCTGTAAAGCTGGACTACGGTGTCCCAAGCAGGGGCTGAGGCTTCCAATAAAGAACGAGCACAGGGGTAGAAAGGAGACTCCTGCTTTCAGGGAAACTGACCTTGGAGAAACTCCAAGCCGAAGGGAAAGCTGGAAAGCACATCAACAGTGATGTCTCGTTTTGAGACAACCGGGAGCAATAAATGGCACAAAGAACCAACAGAACCAAACAATATCATGACGGCAGGTAGGATGGGAGTGAAAGTGTCACGTAACACAGGCCTTTGCACATCCTCATTCCTGACTTTGGCCATCACTCCTCCCGCCATGGCTTCCAGTGAATCTCTTAACTAATGATTGTTAATTAGGACCAAAGAGCAGGTCCACATACCATCCACACAATTCACTTGTCTCTATTTTACAATCCTACTTTTTTTCAAAGGCTGTATTATCTGTATTATATTCTTCTCTAACATTATAAGGATGTTCAAAGCAACAGGTCATTGGGGCCAAAGGAAGGACGAGGCAAATTAATTTCCCCTAAAGATCTACCTTACCTTTTCAAAAGGTTAACTTCAAATCTCAAATGGAACAGATGCTTATTTCGAACCTGTCTCCCTTTCCATTTTCCCATATCTATTTTTTAAACTTTTTATTTTGAAATAAGTTTAGATGTATAGAAAAGTTGCTAAGATAGTACTCAGAGTTCCCACATACTCTGCACCCAGGGTCCCCTAATGTTAACATCTTACATTAACGTGTCTTTATCAAAACTAAGAAATTAACATTAGTACAATACCATTAAGTGAACTACAGACCAAATTTATTTTTAAATAATGCTTTCCCCCTCTGATATAAAAGCATAAATGCTCACTGTGGAAAATTTGAAAAATGCAGGAAAAAAAACTAGAATCACTCATCATCCTTCCACCCAGATATAACCCACTAATAAGGATACGGCGAGTTTTGTTTATTTTTCTCCTACTCACACTTCTTCTTACACATTTTGGGTTGTATTAGATACACAATATGTTAGTCTCTCTTCTTCCATCTTAACATTGTAACAAGAACACTTTCTTACGTCATTAAGCATTCTTCGAAAACATATAATTAATGGCTGCATGAATGAGGTGCCAAAATTAATCTTGGTTAGTTACTTAAAATAGGCAGTCAAAAGTGACAAGAGTACTTTCCATTCATTTGTTTGTATGATTTATTTGAGGGTAGATTGGGAAAAGAACACTCCCTAATACATGAAAACTGTTTTTTTTAATTCTCCAAAATTATTCTATGAAATAATATCGGAAATGTGAGCTGGAGAAGAAAGAGGAGTGTTGGATTCTGCTCTTTGCATAAGGCCATGTCTACTTGGATAGTATTTGTTCTGTTGAAGCCAGTGGCATCACTGCCTCCAAAAACTAGATCCAGCATGAAAGCTGGATATTACATCTTTGCTCATCAAAGATTATCCTTGCCAAGCCAAACATTTTTTTTTTCATTTCTCTGGCTTAGATTTTAAGCAAACTCTAAGAACTAGAAAATTTAACCGAGTATGATCACAAATTACTAGCCTGTCTTAAGCCCTTATTGATTCCTGTGAACTTGCAGGTCTCTCCAGAGCTTCACCCTTTGCACCTCCCAAAGGATACCCTGAAGTATAAACCCAGGAGCATATGGGGGTGACAGGCTAGGCTCTCTCCCTCTTGTGAAGAGAGTCCTTGGAGATTCTGAACTGTTTGATCCCATCTGCAGGGCTTGGCTTGGTACAGACCCCTTTCCCAACATGCAGACAAGCTCCCTGCACCAGCCAGCTGATTCCATACCTGGTAGTACTGGTCGCAGACCCTCGGGAAACAGCTCAGCCTTTTTCAAACTACACTTGCCTTCATTTAGCTTAAAGGTTACACTTGTCCTGACGGTGGCGACATCTTCAGAAAGAAACAAGTGAGATGTGTTACCTTCAGAGGCAAAGGAATGAAAACCCTACGTGGGTACCGGTGAGCTCTCCGCTGGCTGGGTCCCACTGTACACAGCACACCGAGTCCCCTCTGATGCTCTGATGAGACCAAGGAAAGTTGAGATCATGGAGTGCCCACTAATTCTCCTGGGACTAGGGGCACCAGGGGCCTCCTAAGGGTCACACTGATCCCTCCATCTGAGAGGAATCCAGGGCTCAAACATAACAAAGGGAGAGCCAAAAATGGCCTCAACAGGGAGCTGAAAATGAGGTCATTTCTGTGCCTTTCCAAGAAGGAAGGCCAGAATCCCCTAGTTCAGATTTGGACAAGACAGCTGAGGGAAATGAAGGGGCAGAATCTCCTACACAAGCCTGTCCTGCGAGGACAGGGCTGAGGGAGCCACCATTCCAGACAAGGATGGCAGGCTCTAACTGTGCCTAGGATTTTCAGGGTCTGTGAGGGAGCAAGGGTCCTACTCTGAGGGCCTCACGTGGAAAATTCTGCTCTCCTTCCACAGTCAGTCTTAACTATATGTTAGGGTCTGGAGCCAATGACCAGATTTCAAGTTCCAGCTCTTGCATTTGTGATGAGAACTTGAGCAAGTTACTTAATTTCCCTAAGCCTCAGTTATCTCTTCTGTAAGACAGACACAATTACAGTCCCTACGTTACTAGGCTGTTGTGAAGATTAAACAACATAATGCAAAACAAAAACAAAAAAATGTTCAGCCTACTGTCTGGTACGTATTGAAATACTGTCTGAATTGAATAACTTAACTATTTGCTTGCCTACCGTTGGGGTAGCCTTAATCTCCAAGGGATCATCACTGAGGGTTTTAGTGAAACAGACCACAATGTCCCCTCTGGTTGGGTCCAAATTATCAGGCCAGAGGGGCAGTGGAGGATAGTGCCTAAGACTCTAGACCTAGACTGCCTGGTCAAAATCCTAGGTCCACTATTCCCTATCTGAGTCACTTTGGATATTTGATTTCACCTCTCTGAACCTCCGTTTCTTCATCTGTTTATGAGGATAATAGTAACATTGCCCCAGAGGGCTGTGGTGTGGATGAAATCAGCTAATACATGTCGACAGTGGCTGGCACGTTTTAACTGCTCCGTCAATTCACACGAGCTGTTATCCCCATGCTGTGAGTCTCTAGCTTTGCTCATATACATCATATGGACACTGAGAACCACTTCCCTATTCAGATGTTCTCATGACATCATCACAGACGTGTCTTAATCTGGGAAGACTAGGCCTCCTAAGTGCTTTCAATGTCATTCTTTGTCGTTTGACAAACCAGAAGGGGTTTGGGCCCCTTTCTCCCCTTGTCATGCCCACCAATGCCCACCATCTCCACCAATGCCATGTGCCCAAGCACACATTTCCTGCGGGGTCTCTGAGGTGCTCAATGGTACAGGGAGTTGGGGAGACCTGAGTCTTCTAGGCCCAGAGCTACGTGGGCCCCTGCCCAATATGATGACCCACCAGGGCTGCCCGGAGCCTCCCGGCACACAGTGGACACTCAGTAAGCATCTGCTATGTGGTGAGTCAGATGGCAGGTACCAAGGCCACAGGCAAGAACATCCTGTAATGTGCTCACAGCATCAAAGAGATTAGGAGAAAAGAAAGCAAGACCAATGCCCAAGAACTGCACCCCACAAATGAAGCCCATTGAACACAGTGAGCCCCAGAGACAACAGGCAGATCTGGTAATTACCCCTGAAAGCAGAGTCATTTGATTTTTGCTGTTTGCTCCTCAGAGGAGAGGAAGAGCCGCAGGTGACAGAATAGGCCTCTTGCAGTCCTGACAGACAGAACGTGGATGGTCAGCGCGTAAGCAGGGTTACTTTCTCTCCTGGTGGCAGCTCCAATCACCCCCCACCCCCACTCCACGTGGACCACTAGAGAAACCCCCAGAACACAGGGTCTCAAAGCATGGGCCTCCAGTGGTCAAAGACCTGGAAGCCCTTTGAGGGCATCTAACACCAGGAAGGCCTAGCCCTGACATGAGGACCTGCCCCAGGGCCTGCGACCCACTCACCTGAAGAGAGGTGAATGCCAGAGTGACATCTGAGGAAGCACCTGTCTCCTCCACCACTCCTACCGCACTGCAGGGACACGTGGGGCGATACACTAGTGGGCAGGACCCCCTTCACTTCTAGACAGGACAAAATACAGACACTTACAGAGAGAGAAAGACACTTCCTGGTGTGACAAGGACAGCTGAATCCCATGCATCACAGGCCCCGAGAAAAGAAGGGAGCACTGACACCCACCAGAGAACAGACACCCCGCTTACTCCCCCGGGGTAAAGGAGCGCCTTGTATGCTATTCTTCCCATGCAGAAAAGCAACCAGGAAAACAGACGGGAGTTCCAACCTACGCAGAAGCACAGAAGGAAACACCAAAGAGCCTGCAAAGTATCTCCTGTTTTTGAACTATTTAAAGATCGGCTGCTGCAGCTAAGGGGAGGAGAGATCAGTGGAGGGATGGTGAGCTGCACTCCGGGTCCAGCCGGACGTGGAGCGTGCTGCTGGGCCAGCGGGAGCCCGCACACGGGGCCCGAGCCTCGGCGCCTCTTACCCACACAGTCTTTTTTATTCCAGTGGAGCTTGTACGCAGAGTGGCACTGGCATTCATAGCTGCCCACTGTGTTCACACAAATCTGCTGGCAGCCTCCGTTGTTGACGCTGCACTCGTTGGTGTCTGTGGAACGAAACACTCTCGGTCACAGCAGCCCATCCTGACCCGGCTGACACTACCCCTCCGCTGAGGAAGGAGCAGGGGGGCGTCCCGTGGCTGGAACTCACTAAACAAAGGGAAGGTGCTGGCTGCCTTCAGAATGTGCACTTGGCGCCAGCTGATGCCACTGCCCACTCAATGCATTTCCTGGTATGCACCTCACCAGGATGGTCTTGAGTTCCATTCTTCACCAAACAGTTCCCCCATTAAGGACACTCAGAAACGGTCACATTCTACTTTCAGATGTCAGACTCAGACACTGCACAGGCTTCCAGTTTAAAACCCCACCATCCTCCTGGGCTACGTCCCAAGGGAGATAGAGAGAATTAGGATTCCCCACGTGACAGTTCATATAGCTGGGGTGTAGATAAGAAAAATGACTTGCACTAATCCTCATTAACCTGAGACTGAGTCCAGGTCAGAAGGTGACTCCAACTAAAACCTAGACACACATCCATATTTAGGGAGCATTTCCTTGGGGTTTCTTGATGGACTGGAAGAGTATGATTTTAGCCATGTCAGGGATAAGTTGAAAAGGAAGAGACACAACACTATCTATAGCAAATCACTACTATCCATTCTTCTTAAGGACATAGGACACAAGGACTGGGCAGGAAGTACTTAGGCCAGTGGTTCCCACATCCTCAGATCCCCAAAACCACCTTGGAAGCCCTAGACATTTGGAACCAGACTATGAATCTGTATCCTCAAAGACTGCTGAATGCATCTGATGATTAGGAGGGGAGGAACGCCGAAGCTGATTTAAGCCGTAGTGTACTTGGCTGTGAGGTCATGAGACATCAGGACATGTTGCTATAAGGGCTCAGAGCTGAGAGACAGAGTCAGTGGTCCTGCTTCCAGCTCGGAGACCTGCACAAAGAGCTTGAACCAAGCTCTGCAGCCAGTTCCAATGCACAGCAGGGCTGTGGAACTGACTGACGCACTGCCAAGCCTCTCTGAGGACACTGACTTCACTAGTTCCAATGGACAGGGTATCAGCTCCTGAGAGATCCTCCCATTCTCTGCATACAACTGCATCAGTAAAGTCCCTAAAGAATTCACAGTCCAAATTGCTTGCTCTTCTCTCTGCTCCATGTCACACTTGATGAGTCAAAGGGATAAATGTGGGAAGATTTCCCGTAGCAGATGCTTCCCTTGAGTTGATGGACTCGCTACTCTTGTTCAGGACTGGTATGTCCAGTTCATCCCCCGAGGTAGAAAAATTGTCCCTGATCTGGGGAAACCTTAGGAGCCTCATTCAACTCTAGAGGGATTCTGCTCACCTCCACAATGGGTAAAGCCATAGAGTGTGTATCCTTTGTTGCAAGCACATGCAAATGTGCCAGGGTGGTTGATGCAGCTGTGGTCACAGGTCCTATCCAAAGAGCATTCATCCACATCTGTAATTGTCAGAGGGAGAAGGGAGCTGAAACCAACTCTGAGAGACAGGTGGAGAAAAGAAGGCGCTTATAAGAACACTAGCTGCTGTCCAATAACCAAAACAATAGAGTGAAAAATTATCTATCAGTTCTCCTGCCCACTTGGGTTAAAGAAAGGGTTGAGTAACCCACAGAAAATATACTCACAGCCAGGACTCTTATTTCCAAATTCTATTGCAAATTGCACTTGCCTAAAAGCTCCGTTGGTCTCTCTCACCCATGCTTACCTGCAGGGCTGAGTAATTTTAAATGTCTCAATGAAGTCAAGTGAGATAACATACCTAAAAAGGGTTTGTAAACTACAAGGTGCTACCCGTGCATTATCATTATTTTATTACTAATTGGTGAAAAAAAAAAGCTATAGTAATTTTATAAGCTATGGCCAATTAAAAGAAGGAAACATTTGAGCTAGAGATAAATCTGGTTCCTATCTCTTTCAGATCTTGCCAGAATTAGTCTTCTGGTCCCAGGAGGCCAGTTGATCCTGGGTTTTGATGCCCTCTGAATTAAAAGAATGCATTAACATTAACATCCTTGGACACATGGCAATGTGTGAAGGGGATAAGCAGCAAGAATCTACTATATAGCACAGGGAACTATATTCAGTTTTTTGTAATGAGCCATAATGGAAAAGAAACTGAAAAAATATATATGTATGTATGCATGTATATGTATAACTGAATCACTTTGCTGTACACCTAAAACTATCATTGTAAACTGACTACACTTCAATAAAAAATAAGAATAATAAAAAATTAACACCCTTGGTGATTTTCTGTTGCAGACACCAAAATTTGGTGCTAAGAGCTCCAAACAGGATCCTCTTGGCCAATCCCCTGGCTTTATTCCTCTCCCACCGTCAGTCCCATGGGGCCCCTCCCTTCCCGGTTCAGTGTGGAGGCATCCTTGACTTCAGTTGAGATCACAGAAACTAACCTTAGGAGGCTGCATTTGTCAATCTAATCATGCTTTCTTCCCTGATCTGATTCTCACATCTTTCCTGAACACTAGAATTTCAGTGCTTCATTTCCTCAACCCTTTGGAAGGTTTTAACAGAGTTAGGACTTGTGTCTGCAAATGGATAAACCAGGACCAGTGCAGGACTCAGGGGGAAGCCAACTAGACCATTGCTAGATCACTTTTTCAATGCCAAATGTGCCACGAGAAACTATGTTAATAAAAAAAAACAAACATTTGGAAGGAACTCGAGGAATGAAAAAAATGAAATTATAAAAAGGCAAAATCTTACAAAATCTCTTCATCCGTTAACTTTTCCCAGAAGTCCTGGAAATTTCTTCAGTAAATTTTTGTTCTGTGCAAATATTTGTTCTACCAAGACTGATCAGTAAAAAATAAGAAAAAGTTCATTTCTTCTGTAGTAATTGAGGTCATTCTATGAATTCTGTTAATATCAGCCAGCTACTGAGAAAGTAGGCTCGTTCAGTAGCGGACTTTGGCTGCTCATGTTGGGCATTTGCGTTGCCAAAAATAATGAGATCACTTTTCTAATTCCTTTTTAATGTGTTTACACAGCTTAAACAGTATTTCTTGCTCTATACATTATGAAACATTACGTGGAACAGCAAATTCTCTTTCCAAGTCAAATGGAAGGAAACCATGCAGTGATCATTCAGAATGAACTCGCTGGATTTAAAGGGAGTTCTATGTGAAGTGCCTGACAAATTGTGCATCAAGAAGAAAAAAACCAAGGGAGAAACCTGACTGACACCGTAAGATTGTAAAAAGACAATGTTCTTTATTAGCTAAAGTGAAACCAGATGTTATTTTCTGATTTTGATTTAATTCTGGGATTTCTAACAACATAAGTGAGGTTGTCCTTATTCTCAGAAATGGAACAGGAATAAACGACAGCCCATCTTTCTTGAGAGCTTCTTCCTGTATATCAATTGGGCATAAAGATGCTCATCTGAAAATATAAATGATGTCCCCCAACCCAGAACAGCTTATCATTGTCCAAAATAATTATTAATGTCAACAACTGCTACACAGAGAAGTTCCCTTGCTGCAGCCCTTATGTGGGAGGGATGTGTCTGAGAAGGGGACGGAAATCTTGCCCACGGACCACCCAGCCTTTCCTCCACTCAATCCCCTCCCTCCCTCACCCGCTTCCTTTCCCCAAACACCAAAGGCTGGTCATTCAAACAAGGCCCATAAGGAAGAGACCACCTGGTACAAGATGGTGATTATGAGTTGACCTCAACTGTTTGCTGGGAAAAGGTATGTGAACTAAATCAACATCTTTTGCCACCAAAAATCCATAACATTAAAGGAAACTTTAGAAAAGGAAAATTATTCGTAACCTCAACACCCTAGTGCAACCCTGCTTGCATCCTGCGGTCCACTCTGCTTCCAGCAGCCAGCTCTGCTGTGATCTCACCAGATGGGTTCTTCAAGGTGTTCTCTAATCATTAACAGCTTAATTTCCAAAATATACCCGTGAGGTACCTCAGTGCTTGTATTTTACCTAACAGATGAAGTAAGTGAAGCACAGGCTGGAGGTTGGATTAATGACTCCGGTGAGGAGCCCAGCGGGCCAGTCTCTGCCCGGGTGGGGTCTTGTCTTCTCCGTTCCAACCAGTGGGCATTGCACAGCACGGCTGCGATTCAGCACATACCTTGGCAAGACTTCTCATCGGTTAATAATTTAAATCCCTTTTTGCAGCTGCAGTCAAAACTGCCCACGGTGTTTTTGCAGAAATGATCACAACCTCCATTGCGCGTCTGGCACTCATCAATATCTGTAACAGGCAAGCATCAGCAAATCAGACAGGGGTATTTTCCTTGTTTTCCACAAATCCCTAAAGTGCTATTGTGTGCGCTTCATTATCCTCAGAAAAAAAACAGACCCATAAAAGGAGTTTAGGATGTTTGCTGATGTCTTTAATCTGACACATGTTCTCCTTTCTGGCATTTTGAAAGAGAAGTGCCTGGATCCCCAGAGAACTCTGGCTTAGGCTACCCTTCCCTTGACTAGCGTTAAGGAAATAAACTATGGGAAAGACTGGTGATGTCCTAGTATATTCTCACCCTAGCACTAGTCTCTCAGGATAAGATGGCTTCCTTTCCTATCCTTTCCATTCCAGTTTAATGATTAAAGTTATAAGGAACTAGAGTTTTTTGGCAAATTACACAACGATCAAATAGCCTCAATGCTTTTAAATGATTTCTGATACTCAGTTAATCTTATCTTTTCTCAGTTTTATCTAGTAACTTGTTATCTACTTTTTTTTTTAAATCATATTAAAGAACTAAGCCTTTGTACTCTTGCCTGTGAAATGCTAGCAGGTCATTGGGGTCTCTATTCATCAGTACAATTAATGGTACAGTTATTCATTAAGTTTCTGGATAACAATCTTGGCTGTTATTTATATAATAATCTCTAGGCTGTTATTTATGATATGATGATTATTATCTCCTGCAAATGAATGTTTCCTTGAACACCGCTTTTTTTTTTCTAATAAGGCCACTGCCTGAAATGGATCATTTGATGCTTGTAGAAGCTGACCTTCTCAACAGTTAGTGTAATTAAGGTGGCTCTAATTAAGCTTACTCAATTATAACCTTTTACTAGCCCAAGGAAGAGAAGCCTCCACTTGAACAATATGAATCATAAGCAAATCTGGAGTCACTCAGGAGGCATGGAGGGGGAAAGCTGCCTTTCTCCCCACACCTTGGCAGCATGGAGAGGCACAGGCTACCTTTACAGGTCTTCCCATCCAACTGGAGAGTGAATCCGATGGGACAACTGCAATGAACACCTGTTGAAGTGTCTTTACAGGTGCAATCGCAGCCTCCATTGTTGACAGCACATGTTTCTGCCAAGGAGGGAAGAAAAAGGCAGTTAGCTTCCTAAAGAAGTGCTGATACAGCTGGGAGGAAAGGGATATCAATGCAGCATTAACATTTGACGAAATTCATGAAAATCAGGAAGCATGTGGAGTACTCATGGTCATACCCCAAGTCTCTACCAGCTGCAGGTGAGTTAGAAGGAGAACAGGTGCAGCTCCTCCCCATCTAAATAAGTGACATCTCTCAGGGAAACCTGACAGGGTGGCATGAGGGATGAATATGCCTCTGCCAACCTGCTAAGCCTTCCCTCTCTACTGGTAGATTTGAAGCCACTAGAAGTTCCTGTTGGTCTACAGCCAGTGACCTGCTAAGTATGACCACATCTGGCAGAACAGAGCAAAGGGGGGACGCTCCTTCCCTCATCCTGAACCTTCTGTATTCAAGGTGAGTAATGGACAAAGCAAGAGAGGGTAAACGTGGTCCACCCCAACCACTCCCTTGCTGTAGATGAATGACTTCATCCTTGCAATCACCAATTAACTCCTATTAGAAGTCTACCTTTCCTTGAAAGGAGAAAGACTTGTCATAATTACATGAAAAATCAGCCACAATTGTTAAATCACACTTACAGAGATGAGGAACAACAAGCTAATGGCCTCCTAGTTCTGCATATCATACAGTAATTCCAAGTAATAGACAAATGCCATTCATTCAACTGCTAGCATCCAGGCATCCAGAAACTGATTCTACTTCCAGAGCTACCTCATTGTAAAGCCTCAGGGGGCAAAATGAGTTCTGATTAAATATGACAGACAGAACATGCATGTTTATCTGTTTCCTCTCAAAACCTCACTGAAATGAGAGTAAATAGATTCTTTAAGTATACATCCTTAAGGACAAGTAAAATAGAAGACAACAGATGAAATCTGTCACATTTGGAAGTGGCATGTCAATGGAATAGCAGGAAGTTCAACACTAGCAGTATGCAGAGGATGCCAACAAGTGGGAAGCTCGTGTGAGCCTCAGAATCCCAGAGAGGCTCAGGAATTGAGGTACTAATGTTACTATAGAGGAGGAGGTGAGGACGGAGTTAAGAACAGGAAGATGGATTGAGAGTCTATAACAAATAAGCCTCCAGATAGCCATCTTAGTTCCACAGCCCACAGCCCACAGCCCATCCCGATTTGGGCTACAGCAGACACATTTATCCTCTGGAAAAGTAAGACCAGAGAAGCCCTGGACTCAAGGGCACCAGTAGCAGCAGAGGACGGAGGGCGAGGCACTGTCAAAGTCTACCTTGTGAAAAGAGAGGTCTCAAACTTTCAGCCCCACCCCCACCGCCCCAGTTCCCAGAGAGCTGGCAGCCAAGCCTATAACCCCAGCAGGAGACTGAAGGATTCATCTCCACCTAAACTGACCTGCCCAAGTGAAAAGACCTATAAATATTGGCATTTGAAGATCTCCAAATGAAATGACAAAGCCACTGCCTAGTCACCCAAGCATAAAGCCCTACCAGGCGACAGAATATCCAGTTGGCTTTTTAGTGTTTCACTATAAAATAAGAAAAGTTAGTGAGAATTACTAGACATTTCAGGAGAGCCTCTAATATGAAATAAATACACCAAATCAAGTAAACAGGGGGAAAGGAACCTGAAGGAAATAAAGATAATACAGGGAACAACAGAGAAGTTAGAAAATCTTATAATTAACTTCCTCAGGGAGGTAAGAAAAGTATCCATGGATAAGAACAGGTCCCAACAACGACAAAAAAAGTAAAACTCTTGAAAAATTAAAATATGAAAGCCAAAATTTTAAGAGAACCCTATAGAAGGATTAGAAGGAAAGAAAGAAAGAAAGAAAGAGAAAGAAAGAAAGAAAGAAAGAAAGAAAGAAAGAAAGAAAGAAAGAAAGAAAGAAAGAAAGAAAGAAAGAAAGAAAGAAAGAAAGAAAAGAAAGAAAAGAAAGAAAGAAAGAAAGAAAGAAAGGAAGGAAGAAAGAAAAGAAAGAAAGAAAGAAAGCAAGCAAGCAAGCAAGCAAGCTAGCTCTCTTAGAAGGAAGAACAAAGATAACAAGAGGAAAGAGAAGAAAATTTGAGAAGCAATCCAGGAGTTACAACAGCCAGCTAACAGGAATTTCAGAGAGAAAGAACAGAGAAAATGGAGTAAAGAAAATTATCAAAGGAAAAATATAAGAAAATTTCTTAGAACCAAGGGATGCAAATGTCCCTCTTGAAAAGGCCTACTGAGTGCTCCGTGTAACAAGTGGGACAAATTCCACAGTGTGGGACACTGTTGTGAAATTTCAGATCACCAGGGACAACTAGAAGACCCTGAAAATACCCAGAGAGAAGCTTTTGTAGGTTCCATACAAAGAATCAAGAATGAAAATGACTTCTTGAACAACACTGAATGCTCAAAACTCTGATGGGATATTCTTCCCAACTCTGAATTCTTTACTGAGCCAAGTTCTCAAGAAAGTGTGAAGGTAGAATATAAGGGCATTTACAGCCATGCAAAGTTTTAAAAAATCTATTTCTACACATGTAAATGGACAAAAGAGAAGACACGGGCTCTACCAAAACAGGAGCGTGGGGAAGGGATTTCCCAGCTGGTGTTCAGGGAGCGGCCACGATGACAGCCCTGCAGCCAGCCCGGCAGTCAGGCCCCACTAGCGCAGGGTAGAAGCTTCAGAAGAAACTTTTAAAGAAGAAAATGGAATTGATAAGCTACCTGCTGTGTTTGAACACACTGAAAAAGGGTTCTAGAGCTCTGTCACAAATTTGCAGAAGAATTGGTAAGAGGTACTTAGAAAACTAAGCAAACAAAGAAGATACAATCACAGCACATTACATGATTCAGGGGTGAACCATATTTAGGTATTCATAGTATGTAAACACATATGTTGATTTAAATTGTAAAACTATATTAAAGGTCTGGGGGCGGAGAGTGCATGTGTACTAAGGGAGGCGGACAGAAGAGCTACAAGTTAGTCTTCTGCAGGAAGTCAAAAGCTAATATCTAAAACTGCTACATCAAGAAATAACTGTACACACTCCCTTTTCAGAAAGATGGGGGAGGGGGAGTCAGGAGAAGAAAAAATAACTAGGAGAATTTAAAATTGCTGCTTTTGGCAAATGGGAAATTATGAGACAAGGAAATGGTGTATTCCATTACAAGCTTAATGGTACTAATTAAGTTTTTAAGGTTTTTATATTATTCATATGTACTATTTTAAGGCAATTAAAAATAATAATTTAATGGGGCAGAAGAGAGCCCCATTATTTGGAGAAAACTCTAATTTGAAAAGATACATGTACCCAGTGTTCACAGCAGCACTATTTACAATAGCCAAGACATGGAAGCAACCTAAATGTCCATTGACAGATGACTGGATAAAGAAGATGTGGTATATAAACACAATGGAATACTACTCAGCCATAAAAAAGAATGAAATAATGCCATTTGCAGCAACATGGATGGACCTAGAGATTATCATACTAAGTGAAGTAAGTCAGACAGAGAAAGACAAATATTACATGATATCACTTATATGTGGAATCTAGAAAAAAAGTGATACAAATGAATTTATTTACTAACCAGAAACAGACACACAGACAGAAAACAAACTATGGTTACCAAAGGGGAAAAGGGGGGAGAGGAATAAATTAGGAGTTTGGGATTAGCAGATACAAACTATTCTATACAAAATAGATAAACAGCAAGCTCCTACTATATAGCATAGGAAACTATATTCAATAGCTTGTAATAACCTATAATGAAAAAAGAATATGAAAAAGAATATATGTATAACTGAATCACTATGCTGCACACCAGAAACTAACACAACATTGTAAATCAACTATACTTAAATGTTAAAAAGAAATGAGCCCAGAAATGCTACCTGTCTGTTAACTAATGGCTGCTTTGTATCTTACCTGACTATCAAATCCAGAAGCTATCAAAGATCAGTTTTGCTTAGCTCAAGCCAAGCTTTCTCCAGAATAATCATGTCAAAGCATCTGTGTGATTCCCACCCCAACAGCCACCGCCTCTACATCTGCTCTCAACTCCAGCTCTGCTGGCAGACCTGCTGTCAGACCTTCCTGTGTCCCCAGCCAAGTGCCACTCTTCTCCATTCATCTCTTCTGCCATTAACACAGGCTGAGTCTGAAATAGAACACTCAGTGGACAAAAACCCAGCCAAATCGCCATGCTAAGTAGGGGCTGCCCAAAGTGCCTCTCTTGCCACAGTTACTCCAAAGGAAGGGATCTGACATGCACTGACCACCCACTAAGTCCCAGGCATTGGACTCTGGGCTCTTTTGCATATTATTGTCTTAACTGAGCTTCCTGATAACCCTAAGAGGTCAACTGTATTACATCCATCTCAGGGAAAGACCAGGACACAGAGGCTCCGGGCAGTGTGTCCAAGTCTCACCGCCAGTCCCAGCAGCGCTGGGATGCTAACCCGGCTGGCTATTCGACAGCTGAGCTGGCACTCTCCCCGCAATACCAGGGGTCTTGGATGGTGACTAAGCCACAGCAAGGAGTGGAGAACAGACACACCCTGGCTTCACAGGAGTGCTGACTCTGGTCCAGCTGGTCTGAGAGCACACGGGCCCCAGCTGCAGGACAGACGCAGTAAGTGGGGGAGGGGAAGAGACAACGGCAGTGGCGGCAGTGGCGCGGGAGGAGGGGTGAGGCGCCTACCCATGAGCAGCCGTCGTTTCACCCGTTTATCCCCATCCGCCACGGATGTGGCATTGCTCTCCGTCACCTCCAGAGCGGCGTCCTCGCGCTCTGCAAGAGACGCAAAGAGCACAGTTCTTAGGCTGAATGAGTCAGATTGTTCATCCAGCGCACAGCCACATCCACGGAAATCCTAGACATGAGAACAATGTGAGATATGTGACTCTGTTCACTCAATAAAAATGTGTTACAATGAAGCTCTGTGGGAAACACAGCTTGTCAAATGGCCACAGAGCCTTAAAAACATTAAATATGGAAAAGATTTCTTTTTTTGAAAAGATTTTTTTATTATACTGTACTGACCACAGACACTAGGGAATGCAAGCTTCAGAGTCATTCCAGAACCCCTAGTCCAGGACGAAAAGAATCTTGGATGGGCGAACCTCTAAAATGGAGCTAGCAAAGAACACCCCATGTAGGGCAGGGCAGGCCTCCTGCCAGAAATATGCAACCCTGACTCTTGCTGATAGCAAAGGCCACTGAGTCACCACAAACAGCTAGCTGTAACTTTGTGTTGTCCTGGCCTCTTGGGATGTGTTGTCCCAGTCCCCAGAATACCAGCTTTAAGAGTAGCCTAGTCCAGAAGAGGGGAAAGAGCTTTCCAAGATCTCACAGGGAGAAAGGGACCCCATCCCAGTCATGGACTGCTCTCTCTGCCCTATGTGAAGCAGCATGGGACTTGTTTGAGGGCAAATGCACTGGAAACAGCCTGCATCTGGTACTAAACCCTATGAATAGTTAGGGTTAGGGTTAGGGTTCGGGTTGAGCAGGCTGGGGCAGACCCTAACCCAGTATAGGGGTCACCATTCACCGAGGCAGCTCCTCCCATCCGCGTGCATCTTGTACTGTGGATGGCAGCTGCACTCTGGGCCTTCAGCAGTGTCCTCACAGGAATGCTGGCATCCGCCGTTTCCATGGTTACAGGTCACTAAGCAGAAAATGAATCAATACATAAAACACTGAGATTTCCACTACTGGGGCTGCATTTGCTCCAGAAGACCTCTGATTTCCATTCAGGAAGTACGTGAGCACCTAGCACGTGCTTGGCACTGTGCATAAGAGAACCTCAACTCAGGCCACATCCCTGTCTATGTAAACACGTAGTCACAATATGACTGGTAGAAATGCTGAATGACAGATTTGAACAATGTTATATAGGAAGACAGATGGGAAGGTTGGGGGACATTTTCACTATTTAACAGAAATTATACCAAAAGATTCTAAACTACTGCTTTGCTCTATCAGAAGTACTGGGGCATTTGGAAATGCTGTAGCACTTTATGACTGGAACAGACAGACAACATCTAATTTGTATGTATGTGTTAGGATTTCTCTCATCAGATTCCATCTGGATTAGTTAGAAGGGAGGGTAATCAGAAGAAATGATGACTCTTTGCACATAGTTAATGCAACATTAACCAATAATTACAAAGACTTTGTATGAACACATTAATGATAAGCCTCCGCCCCATAAAAAAAGCCAACTACAAACCTATCTATTTGTCAAACTGAACAGTGGTTACCTCTGGCAAAGGAAATGGGAGAGGGAAAAGTTATAATATTTTCTTTACATACTTAAATTCTTACACAATCATTTAAAAGAACTAAAAACATATTTGTGCCATGAGAAAGAAATTGATCTGTGATTACAGCTGTGTACAAATTGTGTATGCATGTAACAACTAAAAAGGAATATGAAAAAGCAAGACAACTGATTATGTGATGGAATTCTGGAATTGTTTTCTTGACTCTTTCCTCAGGTTTGATTATAGTATTATTTGAGCAGTGACATCTTAAAAACATTTAAATGTTTAAAAATAAGCTTTCAGGTATTCTACTGGCTCCTGACATGTGAAATGTGGAGAGTCTCACTCCATAGGTGAGTCTCCTGTGGAGACCTGGGTCCTCCATTCGAGGACACCTGGAGCCAGCCCCACTTTTCCGGGCCCTATGAGGCTGTCAGAACCTGTTGCTGGTGATGGTGGCATCAGCCTTGGTTTGTCAGGCTTCAAGGCTGCACTCTGCTTTGTGATGGAGACAACGGATAGAAGTCTCTCACCGGCAAAACTGCCTCCCCATCTCTGAGGTCTACTCACTGTAAACAATCATTCCTAGCAAATTGCAGTCTTCTAGAAGGTTCATGGCCTGGGGAAGAGTTCCTAAAAGGAAACCCTCATTGCTTCCTCTCATATAAATCGTGGTTTAGGAACACCTTTAATGGCCGATTACTTCCTGTTATCCGTTGGAGTTATTATTGTGTCTCATCTTGTGTAGCAGCTGCATCTGGACTGTGTACACCATGTATTGACTCATCCGTCAAACAAATGCATATTGAGCATGTCTCATGGTGGGCACCAAGGGAAGACCAAGAGGCAAAAATAAGACAAGATCCCTGACTTGGAGGGGTCACAGTTGGGCAGACAGACACAGAAACACACAATTCAACCCAGAGTGCCACGTGCTATAATGGAGGAATATACAGTGCTGTGGGAGCCAAAACACAAACTGGCTGCCTTGTCTGAGGCCACTGGGGAAGGCTTCTGAGCTCGTGCAGCATGGTGATTAAGAGCATGAGCCTTAGAGTCAGGCAGACCTACGTCTGAAGCCTACATTTGTCACTTCCTCCCTGTGTGACCTTCTAGCTGTAACTTCTGCACAATTTTCTCAAATGAAAATAAGAATACTTCATTCATAGGGTGGTGGCTGTAAGAATTAAATGGACTATGGTACCTCTTTGGACAACCTTGGCACACATTAAACACTCCCCCCACAGTAGGTATTATCTTTACATTATTAGAAGTTAGGCAGGCTATTAAAGGTTGAGTGA
The DNA here is from genome assembly GCF_009834535.1 of Camelus ferus. Lineage (NCBI taxonomy): Eukaryota > Metazoa > Chordata > Mammalia > Artiodactyla > Camelidae > Camelus > Camelus ferus. The sequence goes on along the minus strand of NC_045705.1, from coordinate 52,993,838 downwards.
GAATTTACCAAGCCAGGAAGGGAGGAAGGCTTGGAAAAGCCTTGGAGGCATGAAAGAGCAAGGGCTGTTCTCCAAAGGGCAGGGGGTTTGGTGTTTGGGGAAAGGAGGCCGATGAGGTTTGTACAAGAAGCAGGAACCAGGTAGCAAAGAGCTGCCAGATAAGGAAATTTGATTTTATTCTGTGGGAACAGGGAAACCTGGTCCCCATCATTCACACTTCTTAGTCCTGAATGTTATTTCCTTCTGACTGGTTCCTTTAGAAAACTTCATTTCCCTTCCCTATGGGAGTCTACTCTTGTGTAGTGAACTTAGCCTCAGTGGAAGTCAGTGTCTCATGCTGGCTGCCTTCCCTGATGTTTCTGATACTGGGCTGCAGAAGACAACCTCTGGAGCAGGATGGTTCCCAGCGCAGGTGTGCGCCAGTCTGTACTTACAGACGCAGTCTCTCTGGTTCTTGGCCAGCTCAAAACCAGGCCTGCACTCGCAGGCAACGTTGCCCCTTGGGGCCTCCTTGCAGATGTGACTACAGCCGTGATTCTTATTCATGCAGCTCAGACCCTCTGCAAAACAACAACATGCAGCCGGTGAGCGGGTTGCGTCAGAACCCTGAGCCCCCCGGGGTGCCTCAAGGGGCTGGGGGATGGGCACAGACCTGCCTGCCTGGGTGTCCATCAGCCCCACATTTTAGAAGAATATGTCATTCAAATGAAGCCAGGTCAATTAACAGAGATATAAAAAATTTCTTATGTCACCCAAGAGCTAGCATGTTTCCACTCCCCCAAAGAGGTGGGAGCCCTCCCAAAACACTGAAAAGAAAGGATCCACCAGGAGCGCTCTGCTGGGTGTGGAATCGGAGCCTGTGGACCCCAGGAACTGGTCCTCAGACTCTTATCTCTGCCATCTTGTTATCCATGCCGGTCAAGAATGGGAGGAGATAAAAAGACTCTCTACAGAAATCTGCAGACTGACTGAGCCCCCGCTTTTTCACACACTCCTGAAGATGATTTTCAGAAAATTTCAACCCTCCTTTCTACCCCCACCAAATCCACACTTTGGAAGTGACTGTGACTACCGTATTTTGGCATCACCACTTGGACACCTGCCCAGGGAGCTCCCTTATGTGACCACCTTCACTTATTGCTGGGCTCTCCCTCAGCAGGCTCGGAGCACAACAGCAGAGACAGCAGGGAGACCTCATACATGTGGTTGCCTTTAGCTGCTGTGAAATCCTTTTCAGGCATACTATAATTTTCATTGGGCCTGATCTTGTGGTAACTGTGGTGGGAAGGGGGTTATTTTCCTGGATGGTTTAACATGCATCTAAATGATGAGGTCATAGCAAAGTAGACATCTGTGTGGTTTGCCAGCCTCATGCCTCTTCTCAATACCAATTCTTGAGGACTTTGCCACCTCCCAGCACTCTGAAGGAACTGTTCTCACACTCCAGAGTACCCTCAAAACCTCTGCCTGGTTTGTATGACATTAATAAGTACGTATTCATGTGATGCTTCTTTCCATTTGTGCAATGCAACTCTAAAACATCTTTGAGGGTAGGGATTTTGTTCTCAGGGATTCTCTACTAACATAATACTTTCTAATACTGAAAGTGGCACTGTTTTAACATGAGTACAAAAACTTTTTATTCAACTTCTCTACGATCCAATACTGTTCTCTCCTGTGTCCTGAAAACCTTAGCCAATTGGTTCTAATGAAGTCAAAAGTCATTTCTCTCCAAATCTCACTATGGGGCCATTGATCTATGCTTAACTGGAATGATTGTTTTAATACAAACAGATGTTATTCCTATTCCGAAAGACAGCACAACAGTTAATACATCCCATATTCTCTTAAAACCATCTTGTTTTTTATCTGACAGTTATGAGCTGTTTGAACTCAAGCACTCAATCCGCTGGAAGTTGCTGGGATTCATTCACCCATGCCGAGGGCTGCTGTCAATTAACACAGAAGGAGGCTTGCACGGGGTGGGCAGAAAGCTCTCTCTTTGCTCTGGCTGGTGATTTCTGAAGACTTTATTTGCTCCCAGGACTGAGATGGCACAAGAAGGTGAGAGCTGCCTCCAGGAGCAGTGTCCTGTCCTCCTAGGAAGGCCCAGCAAGCATTACATTTGTCCTTGCATCAGCAGAGCATTTGAAATAACAAGCTCCAGGAGCACCTAGGGAGAAACATAACAGGGCCCAAGAAAAGGCAGCAGTAACACGTGCAAAGTATACTCCCAAACAGGCCAGCTGCTTCTTCCTCTTCTTCTTCTTCACTCTGTTTACAAGTCTGTTAAGACATTTGCAAAGTGACCTTTACTGCCTCAGAGCAATTCATTTACACAAGAAATATTTCATAAGAACTGATGGTGTGCCAAATACCATGGGGATACACAAAGAAGTTGCCCCCTGTTGTCACATCGTATCAAGCAAGACCTAAAGTTACCAGGAGATAGTGGAGGTTTAAATGGCTCTGGAAATGCTAAGGGCTTTTCAAGAGGTGACCTCAAGGCTTTTCACAGTAACCTGACTCAAAACAAGGCCACTGCCAGGGGAGGCAGATGGATCTGGTCCAAACTGGGAGGTTCCAGTCTCCCCCTAGAAACTAGCCTGGCAGTCGTGTTTAGGGTTGTTAGTTCACCAGGAGGTTAACAGTTCAGAAACATGAGAAATACCCAATTCTGGTGGTCCCCAGACTCAGGGTTTCACTGAAGAATATTTCTGGAAACCAAATAAAACTATGCCTAGCAAACAGGGCAAGGGAAGGGGGAAACAGCCCCTGCTAAGAGCACAGCCGCTTCCTCATTGCCCTGCTGCCTTCCCCATGCCTTTGAAAAGGCAGCGGTGCAAACATCTAAAAATATTCTCAGAGAAGACAAAACAAAAGGGGGATGCTCATTTTGAGAGCCTGAGCACCCATGAATAGGGACAAAGGCTGGCAGGGGTGGTGCGTCTCTCTCCAGCCTACCCCCATTACATGGGTGAGAACACACAGTCTCTTTAGCAGGGCTTTGGGGTCTTGAAGGATGAAAAAAACCAATAACTTGTGTTTCCCAAGAATCAGCTATTATGATCCCCTATATTGAAGAAAACTTAGTAAATAATTATTAAAAACAGCAACAGCAACACTAGCAAATACTAACCTGCAGTGTTTGCCTTCTTTCAACCACTTTCAGAGAATCAACTGTGGGTTTTAAAGTCTATTTTAATACAATTTCTAAGGGTTTAATGTGCATATAAAGGAGAAAATTCTAAAGGAACACTGTTTACAGATGGCTCTATTTGAAGAGTTAAAACCCTAAGATACAAGGGTCAGTTACAGACCACTCTAATTCGCTGGCCCCCGCCCCCGCCATGAATTCGCCAAGCAATCAGGTTGAAACACAACAGAAAATCACAGAGAACGCTTCCAGACCACAACTCAAATTCTTGGATTTTGGTTTTTAGCTCCAGACGTATATGCTCATTTTTAAATGCTCTTCAGGGGTTCTAAGAATGTCTGAAGTGTAGAAAATTTAGAAAACACAGACTGCAGAAAGGAATTGCTCTTGTATTTACTTCTGGTAAATACAGACACAGACTCTGTGTCTGTAATCAGTCCAGGGGGCTTGCGGGACAGGAGACAGGGGCTGAGCCACTGCTCTGGAAGAGCAAGGGTAAGAGCTGATGAAGAGTGGCTTCATGAGGGGCACGATGCACACTGGGGGTGTTCAAGCAATGGCCTGACCTACAGAGTCCCACCTCCCTCCCTGCCATCTGAACAGAAAGTCAGAGGGACTTCCCAGGAAGCAGCTTTGAGCAATCAAAGAGGAGAGGCCCTGAGATCTGGATCATTCGTGTTGCTGGCATCTTAATTCTCAGATCAGATGCAGAGTTCACCAAAGAGTCCAGAGAACCTGGCAGGAGAATGAGAACGAAACCTGACTGGTACCCAGTCAAGGGCCATATCTGCATGAGATAAGAGATCCACCCGATTAGAGCTGGAGTCCGTGACCACCCAGCTCAAACACTGACAGTGAGTAGGCTGGGGTGATTAGGGCCACCCAACTCATCCTTTCTCTGACCGTTCTTCTTAGCACCCGAATAGGCTTTCTGGTTAGGTATAAGGAAGGAGCCATCGTTCTTGGAAAATGAGGCAAAAGTCATCTTCCACAAAGAAACCCTTGAAAAGTCACTAAAACCATGATTAAAACAATGAATCTACAAATCTGTGATCAAATAGTAGAAGAACTTAAAATCACCCCACTCTTAAGTGATGAGAATGAACAAGCAGCACATGTTAAAAGGAGTTAATGGTCTAGTATTTTGGGCACTTCCCTTAAAAACAGGCCCACGCAACCTTGGGAGACAGCCAGCCATCAAAGCACGGCTCTTTGGCTTAAGAAAGAGCAGAGAAGAATTAAAGGCACATCATCGAGTTAAAAGTAGTTGATTGGCCACAAGTACTTAATGCTTCTCCCTCCTGAGAACCCACTGAACTAATAGAAGAATAACACAGGTATAAACTCAAAGCAGGGAGAATGAAGCCATTAGAAGAGAAGAGTTTTCTGCAAACTTATGGAGGAAAGGTAAGTGCCAACATGGGTGAAGGAAACCATAGTACAGAGACCCCCAGTCTAGGGAGGGGTCTACCTGCCCTCTGGAATCCCAGAGGCTCAGAGTTGAAAAATGCACAACACAGGGAAGGCCAGGTCGACCGGGGCTGAAAATGGGGCAATTCACTGAGTCTCCACAGGAAGGCTCCAGCCCCCTCCCTACCCACCCAGAGATCAGAGCAGGCTTGCACTTGGTGCTGTGGCTTGTAGCACCTTTTTGAAAAACTTGGCAGATCATCCATGGCCTTTCTCCTGAGACATCTAGTCATGTTTGAAATGTACTCTGTTTAGAGATTAGGATCAGAGAATGTGAGAGTTTGAAGAGACCTCAGAGCTCACCCAGGCCAACTCGCTTGTCTTGCCAGGTGAGGAAGTTGCAGCAAAAATAGCTTGCCCACTCGTCCTCAGGCTTTCTATACCCACTGCTTCCCCTCTAGAGTCACTGAGGTCGGGGGATTCTCAGATGTGACCCTGCCCCCCACCCACAGCAGAGCAGAGGTACCTTCTGAGCGGTGGATGCACGTGTGCTGATTGTCACTCAGGAAAAACCCCTCCTTGCAGCGGCATTTGTAGCTCCCCATGACGTTGACACAGGTGTGCTGGCAGCCGCCATTGTTCTCTAGGCACTCGTCCACATCTGGAGGGGGAGAAGGCTTAGCCTTTGCTTTTGTGACCGCTTCACACACCGCCCCCCACCCAGCAGCTCAGGGACTCCTGCTAAGCAGAGACAAGGTCCCTCTGCAGGTCCCTGCATCACAGCTCTCAGAATTGAAACCAATGGGGTCCCAGGTGATTACCCAACCCTCAGGGGTCTGGGGATCCCTTTAACAGGCACTCCATCTGGACACAAGATAATCAGTTCAGTAAGTATTTATTGAACACCTTCTCTTCCCAAAGCACGTGCCAGAGGAGACAGGAAGACAGATGAAGGTCCAATTCCTTCACTCTATGAGCATCTCCTTCAGCAGAGGGAGAGACAACTGTACAAGTAATTGCGAGATAAGGTACAAAGGAAAGAGGTCACATCCAGCTGTGGGTAGCAGGATGCAGGTTTTATGGGAATGCTGATGAAGGATGAGCCCTGCAGGGTTTCTTCAATTATAAATAAGGAGAAGGAATTCTAGGCAGAAGAAAGGGCAGGAGCATAGCATGAAGGCTGGGGGGGCAGAGAGTATGTTCAGGTTAATGGTGGGTCATTCAATTTGGCTGACGCCCAGTACATTCAGGGAATGTACAGGAGCCAGAGCTGGGAAGACAGACTGGGGTCGCACTGTGGAGGACCTTGAATACCAGGCAAAGAAGTTCTTACTTCATTTCAGAAGCAGGTGGGAACCACTGGAGCAGGGGTGACATGGTTGGCCCCTCATGTTGAGAAGAATAAGGCAGCAGCTGAGGGTAAGACACAGGGAAAGGGAAGAACTGAAAGCCTGGGAGTCCAGCTTTACACGTGTGCCTGTAAAAGCCACAGCTGGCACTAGTAGGGGACTGGAGTGGAGGACTGGCAGTGAGGATGCTTAGGATGGAAGACATAGAACAGTGGACACAGTGCCTGCAGGGCTGGGAGCCGTGTGGACATGGGGTAGGGTGGCTGAGAAACAAGGGCAAGATCTGCACTGGGGATAGAAATGGGGGTGGAGATGCATTTGGTCCCCACCACAGCAGAGAGGTGATATATGTGAGATGCTGACATTCAGGGCAATGTCCAGCAGGCTGTGGGAAACCTGAGCCTGGTGTTAGAAAGATAGCTTTGAAAACCATTTACATGTGGTGGCCTGATAAAGTGGTGGATGCAGATGAGAAAGTCAAAAGCAGGAGTGTAGGAAGGGAGAGGAGGAGAGAAAGGAGATAGTCAGAGGTCGAATTTGGAGAACACTGCGGGTAGGAGGAGGTAGAGGAGACAGCAGGAGCTCCAGAAAAGGAGCCATCAGCAGGAAGGGAGGGAGCCTGGCCCCAGGGCTATGCCCCAGAGTAGGGTTAGGAGACCTTCCTTCCACTGTGTCACATACTACCCTGTGCATGGCTCCATCAATACATTTACCGCAGCACATCCTCAAAATTCTCTTTTTTAAAATTTGTACTTTTTGACCCCTCAAAATCTTTTACCTACCCATCTACACTAGATTGCAGACTCCTTAAGGACAGAGATTTTAGTTCTATTTAGCATAGGCCCAGAACCTGCAGGCACATACTAACTCTTCAATGCATGAACAAACCAACAGGAGAGCAAAGCATCACCAGAGCTAAAGAAGAGGAAACTTCCAGAAAAGTCCCAGACTGATAGAGGCTCTAGGAGAAGGCTGATATAACAACAATTTATTTTCTCCAGCCCAATTTCCCAAGTGCCTATCACCAGCTCCTAGGGGCATCCGTAACAAGAACATTCACATTTAAATATCTGTTATCTGGTTTCAAGCTTCAGATCTCAGTCATCCGTCCTCCCACACTATCCAGCAGATGCCTTTCTAAACTGATGGGACTCAAGCCATCCCCTAAAGCCTAACAAACGTGCCCTCCTCTGTGCCAAAGGGCGAAGGGAGAACATTCCAGAGGGTGAGCTGCACTGGAACACATCCGGCCTCGGTGTTCCACAGTGAGGACTGGGGTGCGCAGGAGAGATCTGTTTCCCTGGACACCAAATCCTGCCTGGTTCTGAGTAAAGGGTGCTCCCTTCTGAGCTGCCCCACCCCACCCCGTGTTTAATCCCCTATTCCTTTTCTCCAAAGCAATCAGAAATGTATCATTAAGTTGGGTGATGCCCTCTGAGTTCACAGAAAAGTGTGTGTGTGTGTATCAGTAGGCACAGATGTGTATCAGTAGACTGCTGAGTTGCTCCAGACTGTAGAACAGTGTTTCACAACCCTGGCTGCACAATGGAGCCCTGACGTCCGGACCCCACCTCCCCACACTGATATAACGAGCCCAGACCTCGTAGCTCCCACTGTGCTGTTGCACTCCCAGACGTTGGATAAATAGAAACTGAGTTCAGGTGGGGTGAGCTGTGTAGAAGCGCTGCATTTTGTTTTTCAGGCTCACAGGTATTCAGGATCTTGGAGTAATCTAGAGCTAAGTGGTGTTTGTTTTCTGCATATCCTGGTTAATATACTGGCAGCTAATGTGAAGTCAGGGGGCTGAGGAAACGTAAGGGTCATCCCAGAGAACACAGGAAACTGCCACTTCTAAACAGTTTTGGCTCTGAGCTTCTTTCTTGTCACCAAATGCTTCAGCTCTTTCAAGTCCAAGTGGCAGAGAAGTCTCCATGTATGCTGGTCCTGCTTTTCTCAATGGGCCATGTTACTTTCTCGTGCCTTTCTTTTCATAGAATCCTTAGCCCCTTCAGATGTACTCAACAGGTGCTCAGGGTCTTTCTGCAAGGCAGATCCTCACTACAAAACCCACAAAGAGACCCCAAGGAGGGGAAATGGAGCTAGTCTGCTGGAATATGTGTTAGCTGCCAGGCTAGGAAGGACTTGGGGCCTCAGGATGTCTGAGCAAGTCTTTACTCAGAACCACCCCACCCAACCCAGCCCAGGTCCTTAACTTCTAGATGGTTCCACTTGTAGTTCTTAGGAAGCTCACACTTCCCCTAGGCTGTGGGTTTGAGCACAAGGGGTGATGACTGGGTCTGCCAGCCGGTACAAATCCTCAAAATGCCACTGTTGGCTAATCAAAGGGAAATGAGTGATTTCCCCCAGAAAATGGTTAAAAAAAAAAAACACCAAAAAATATACTTTATGCTTCTCGACAAATTACACACTAAAAGTTACTTCTTTTTCTTTTTCCTTTTTTAAGTTTTTAATTAATCTCAATTTATTGCTGCTCCCAGGATTATCTCTCTAATGTGTCTTTTTGTGGCATTGATGGCCTAGAAAGTCTGCAAAGGGGCTAGTGATTCCCCAGCCCTCAACCAGCTCTTCCTAATAGCTGCAGGCTTGGAAGGCCAAGTGGTCTGACCAATGCTTGACCTCTCACACATGGCACAGACAGGGAGGGACTGAGTCTACATCAGGATGAGGGCCCAGGTGACATGATAAACGTCCTAGCAGGGCTGAGTCCCAAATGGAAAAATTCTCCTTCCCCATCACTCAAACTACAAGTTCTGCCTGTGGTCATTTAGTGACTTTTATGCTGATCTCAAAGCATTTGATCAAGTGGCTGTTCCCACTGCACAGCAAGGGAGCATTTGAACAGCTGTCCCCACTGAGTCAAGGCCTGGCTCAAGTTGCTCCTTGGTCAGCCAAGTGGGCATGGGTCAACTACATGAAGGGTCATCAATGTCAAAGGAATCTGATGTCCTCTGTCCCCCATGATGTCCTCCTGCACCACTGATAACACCAGCCTCAAAGTGAAAATAGACCACAAATACAGGCATTCCCGGTGTGCTGCATTCTCTAAGACTATCCAACATCTAACCCTATCCAATTGCTAGCTATTTTTAAATTCTGCTTTATTCCTGGCATAAGGAACCAATGTAAACAATGCTCTTTGCTGTCCCTAACTCAGAGACTAAAAATCTAACAGATGTTTCTGCTTTGTGGAATACTAGGAGGATGTTAATGGAAGGTTTCTGTTTAAATTTCTCTCTCTTTCAGGAAAATAGAAGATGTCTACCTGGCTGAGATCCAAGAACACATGTGGAATCTTCAGGACAAGTAGTTTTACATGATTCTGGAATAGAGACACTTACAGGATTAAAGAAATGTCTATAAGTCAAGACCCTTTTAACATAAGACCAAAGAGCTTAGAGGTAACAAGTCAATAGTAGAAAGTCAGTGAGTAGTAATGACGCTGTCCACCCACCTCCTTGGACTAATGGAGGATTTATATTATGAATAATAACATAAAAACTAAAATACTTAACCTGGTTTTCTATCAAGGAATGTGATTTCTAGGGAGCCAGGAAACACAAGTCTCTGATCCATTTTTATTTTAATGAATATGTTTTCATCAAAGATAAGAAAGGGATGGGGATGCTAGAGGGTAGGTAAAGGAGAATTGCCATGTCCAACCATTTTCCTTACCAAGACAATTATGACCGTCATGAGCCAACATGAAGCCATCAAAACAAGTGCAGCGATAATTGCCAGGAATATTCAAACAGTCATGGACACAGCCTCCATTGAGTTCATTTCCACATTCATCAATATCTGAGGAATAAAACAGAAGTAAACCACACAGGCACTATTTCTTTAATGTGGAGATATATGCATTTACCTTTTAACCACCCACCCCACTTCTGGGAATCTACGCTGAAGATAGATCTCCAACAACAGTAAAATAAATACGCATAAGGTTATTCACTGCAGTATTTGTAATTATGAAATACTGGAGACAACTTCAATGCTCATACATAACAAGTAGTTGAGGAATTAAGGTAATTTACTTGGTGGAATACTATGCAGCTGTTAAAAAGAAACAATGAGAAAGAGCTCTATGAACTGACTTGGAGTGATTTTTAAGATACCCTAATAAGCTTTAAAAAAATCAAGATGCAAAAGAGTATCCATAGTATGTTATCTTCGTATAAAAATAAGGGGATATAAAAACACACACATTTGAAATTCCAGCACACATTTTTTGCAGAACTTGAGAAGCTAACCCTAAAATTTATATAGAAATGCAAAAGACTCAGAAGAGCCAAAACAATTTTGGAAAAGAAAAACAGATTTGGAGGATTTTCACTTACTATGAAGCTACAGTTATCAAGACAATGTGTGATACAGGCATAGAGGCAGACAAATAGAACACTGGAACAGAATCACGAGTCCAGAAATAAACTCTTATATTTATGGTCACTTGATTTTAGACAAAAGGGCTAAGGCAATTTAGTGGGAGAAATGACAGTCTTTTCAACAAATGTTGTTGAGACAATTGATATCCATACACAAAAAGATTGATTTAGGCCCTTACCTCACACCATACACAAAAATCACAAAATGGATCAGAGGCCTAAATGTAAGAGCTAAAACTAGAAAGCTTTTAAGAGAAAATATAAAGCTTTTATGAGAAAAATATTTGAGACCTTGGGTTTGGTAAAAGTTTTTGGATACAACACCAAACACACAATCCATAAATTTAAAAATTAATAAATTAGACTTTATGAAATTTTAAGACTTTTGCACTTCAAGAGATACTGCTAATAAAATGAAGACAGGTCACAAATTGGTAGAAAATATTTGCAAATCACATACCTCATAAAGGAGTTTTAAAGAACACTTACAATTCAGTAAGAAGAAGACAAACAACTGAATTTTAGGATAGGCAAAAGAGTTGAATAGATATTTTACCAAAGACAATATGCTAATAGCTAATAAGCACATGAAAAAATGCATATCATTAATTGCTCAAGAAATTCAAATTATAATCACAATGAGATACCATTTCATGCTCTCTAGAACAATTGTAATAAAAAAAAAGCAATGACAAATGTTGGCAAAGATGTAAAGAAATGGGAATCCTTATACGTTGCTGATGGTAACACGAGATGGTACAGTCACTTTGGAAAGTTCCTTGGCAGTTCCTTAAAAGCTTAAACATAAATTTACCATATGATCCAGAAATTCCACTCCTAGGTGTATATCCAAGAGAAATGCAAAATCAAGTCTATATAGATTTCCAGGTGAATATTCAAAGCAACATTTTTATTTATAGTAGCCCCAAAGTAGAAACAACCGAAATGCCCATGGAATACTAGTCAACAATAAAAAAGAATGAAACACCAGTACAGGATACAACATGGATGAACCTCAGAAACATTATGCTAAGTGAAAGAAGTCAAACACTAAAGACTGCATATTGTATGATTCCATTTATATGAAAAGTCCAGAAAATGCAAATCTGTAGAGACAGGAAGTAGATTAGTGGTTGCCTGGAGCTGGGGCTGGGAACAAGGATGTTACTGAGATAAGGAAAATGCCTGAAAACTGTATTATGTGATGACTGTACAACTCAAGTAATTTACCCAAATAACTGATTTGTACACTTACTTAGAACTGGTGAATTTTTTTGCTATGTAAATTATAATGCAGCAAAGTAGTTAAAAAGAAAATACATAGTTAGCTGTTTATTTGTGCAAAAAAATTACAGGAAGGATAAACCAGAAACTACAGAGATTTGTGTGTGAGAGAAGGGGTGGAAATAAGGAAGAATGGGGCCAGGATAGGAATAGGAGGAGGGAGTAACACTTCTCTGAGCTTTTGTATAGCTTCGACTTTCAGAACCATGGTGGTTTTACACACATGAATACATATGTACATACATACATATACACAATCAACCAAGAAGCAGGGGCAGGGGTGAGGGGATGCATAAAAAACAGAATACAGAGAGAAACAAATGAATCTAACTGTATCATAAATGAATTACATAACCATACTGAAGTGGATGGGGAAGAAAAGAACTATTCTAAGTAACTTTGAAAAACAATATCTTTGGATGTTGTTAAGGCTAAAAACAAAAATAGTTGCATACAAATACTGTACCCTAATTATTAAATCTGTTTAACTCACAGAATTATGGATTAGTAATTCTGTAAATATTTTATGTGAACACCAGGATTGAACAAACAGGTTAATATACTTCAGATAATGAGAGCCAGGTTTCTCACTGTTGGAGAAAACACTTATAAATCCTGTCATATTGCTTTGCAATCTGAAGTATGAGTGTAACTTGCTGTTTTTAACATATGTAGAAGTGGATAGATATAAGGAATAAATGTAGATAAGTGTGTATGTATGGATTAGCATACATAAATAGATTTCCTAGCTATGACCACTGAGAGGGCCTAGGAGTAATGACACTCCAGCAACAATGAAAACACCAAGCATCCAGGTCTTAGTTTCTACGCACCATTTTCCAGTTAAAGGAAAACCAGGGATCCTTGGAGAAGTGGTTGATTCCAGGCTTGGGGAGCAGAAAATACAAGATGAGTCTGGAGAATTTTGTGGTGCCAAAAAATTAGGAATTTCTCAAAAGAGGATGGTGGCATGTCAAAAGAATACAGGAGACAATGTGAAGGAGCTCCCAATGGCTAAAGCTGGAACAAGTTGAGCCAAAAATAAATAAGTATAGAATTAAATAAATACCCATGAGTGTATACTGGCATAAATACATAAACACATAAATCAATGCATAAGTAAATGGAGGAGAAGGGACAGATCTTCCTTACAGAAGAATTCCAACTCATAGACGTATAAAGAACAAGGGAAATACAAAACTACCAAGAGGCACAAATCACAGTAATAATTGCTGCAGGCAAGATCCGCAGTTGGATGCTAACATTAGTGGACAAAGGTTTGAGAACAGGATATTAGCATAAGCTGAAGGTACCTGCCCCAAGAAAGGGAAAAAGAGTAACTTTGTAGTGGAGAAACCCAGACTACACCATCTAAACTAGATGATCAAGATTAACATCCCCTGTAGTAAGACATGTTGACATCGTGTGCCCCAGATGCACTGAAGAGCACACAACAGCACTTCAGTAGCAGCTTTGCAGAAAGCTGCACTTTTGTACACAAATGCATAACCTCAATTTTATCACGAGAAAACAGAACATTCTCTTACCATGTCTGTTCCTACCACATCACTTCTTATCATGTGGAAACTTAAGACAGACAAAAGAACTGAACAATTCTCATCAATGTATCAGTGTCAATGTCATGAAAGGCCAGGAAAGACTGAGGAACTGTCACAAATTGGAAGACACAAAGGAAACAACAGATAAATGTAATGTGGGACTTTGAGTCAAATTCTGGAAGAAAAAAAAATAGAACATTAGGGAAAAATTGGTGACACCTGAATAAGGTCTATACTTTAGTTAATAATATTGTGCCAATGTTAATTTCCTGGTTTTGATACTGTACTATGGTTATATAAGCTGTTAACAGCAGAGTAAGATAAGTGACAGATGTGAATTCTGCACTATTTTTGCAAATTTTCTGAAGTCTAAAATTATTTCAAAATAAAAAGTGAAAAAAAGGAAAATACAAAGGCCAAGTCTAGATTTATCCCCATTAAACCTGATTCCAATCCTTAAACTGAGAAGTACGGACCATATAATGAATACTGACCACTGAAACAACCCCTCTCGAAGTCTTGGATATAAGCAAAGATCATTTAGAATAAAACATTTACCTAATGCCACTTCTGAATCACATTATTTTAAAAAATACTTATTCAGGGCCCATACTTCCATTTTTCCAATATTTTGGCAGAAGAAACTGTGCGGAGGATAAAATTCTGTTCATTCGGGACAAACCAGTCCCCGATCCCTGAACTCAAACGGGGCAGTAATGCTAGTGATCATCACAATACAAATGATACCACAGGTTGGACCCAAGAGGCTTAAAAACTACTAAGGCAGAAAACATACACAAAGGAGTTATGTCTTTGAAGATCTATATCTTTGAATCCTTGTAACCCCTATTTTCTCTCCTTTTCCTTCTTAAAAGAAAGTTTCCATTTCTGAATGCCTGTAACAAGAAAGTCAAAATAACAGGGACGTCCTTACTCACTAGGTTTATAAATACTACAAGTATTCAAAAGATCAAATCCTTCTAGGGTTTAAAATGACAGTACGAAGAATATATGCCCCCTGTTAACAGTGATTGCCTGTGGATAAAGGAATAGGAGGGTCTTTACTTTTTCACTTTACACACTTTTTGTATTGTTTTGTATTGACTTTTTATAACAATAATCACAGGTTATTTTAAAACCAATATAAATGTATAAAGCAGCAATGCTAGTCAATCATTATTTTAAACTAAATAGTAGACTTTTCACTCTAAAATGTTGGCAATTAAATTGCATCAGTGATAAGTCAAACCCTACAGCTAAGAATAACCAAACTCTTGCCACTTGTCATTCAACATCATTTACTAAATGTGTACTTTATCCAAAAGAAACCGTGGCATGGTTTCTACCCCTAGAGAGCATACAGTAACCAAAGGACACAGTGAAAAAGTGAACATTTTTTACCCCAAGCAAGATACCAACATGTGTGAATTCCAGTACTGTAAATGGAATATTTAATACAGTGAGGATGTGGTACAGAGGAATTGGCAGAGAGATGTTTCAGAGAGGTAGTCTTTTGGCCTCCCATGATGTAGGGCAGAGAGAGAGAGGGAGAGAGAGATGGCTGTCTGTCTCTGGGAAAATACGAACATGGACAGACAGAAAGGCTTTATGGATGGACTGCCAGCACCACTTGCTGTGAACCTGACTAGGAGCACATCTCCTCTGATGGAAGAGGCAGGAGTTTTGCCTTTTGTGCACACAGAGGACCATAAAGATTAGGATTTCTCACCCAACCAAAGAGGGACACCAGGAGGCTGAGTGAATAGGAGAGATGTGGGGCCAGGCGCAGAGCCGGAGTGAGGATCTGACTTTCTTTCACCTGCAGGCTAACTGTGTGATCGTGTCCACAATCCCTTTCCCAATTCCCCTGGGCCTCAGTGTCCCCATCAGTAACATGAAGGATGGGACTGGCTCAGAGCTGCCTGAAGAGCCCTGCCAGCTCCAACATGCCACAGTTTCCATCCCCAGGAGCAGCCTCCTCTTATGAGAGTTCAGTCTCCAGCCAGTTCCTGACTTCAGAGCTCCTGACGCTGAGCTAATCTCCAGTGGCCCAGAACACAGAATGGCAGAGTCCAGACTTCAGGGCTCCCAGACCTGGAGCTATAAGGGCTCAAAATATCCCTCTGCAAACATCTTTCCAGAGGGAACTTGCGGCTCCAAATGAGATGAGCTCTTAGTGCAGCTCTAAAGCTTGGCAGGTCACAATGCCAAACCACCCAAAGCCATGGACACGATGGAGCCACCAGAGCCTCAAGGGAAGGCAGGACCCTGGCACTCAGACTCCAGAGCGAGGATGCAAGCTGCCTCAGGGAGGCATAGGATCAGTCCTGCTCTGGTAGCTAGGGATCTCCTGATCAACATGCTGTTTCTGCCCCTAAACTGAGTGGGACCAAAAGATACTAAAGCGCCTCTTCTCCTTTGCAGAAGCTAGACAAAAGGACATTTTACAGCCAGATAAAACTGATCAGCTCTGGGGAAGACCTGATGTTACCTGTTTTTTAAGGATCTGAAATGCATTTCAGAGAGTGGGTGATGTGACACCAGGCCAGCGGGTGGGGGTGGGGGTGAGGGTAGAAGTTCTTTTACCAACATGAGTAGCACTACAAGAGCTGCAGAGGTGAGGGGTTTCCCCTGCTGGCTCATCCACTGCTGGTCCCCAAGTCACTTACCCTCACACTGCCTGCCCTCCCCTTGGTAGCCAGGCCTGCAGGAGCACTTGTAGGAGGTGGGTGTGTTCTGACACAGGGCATTGGTGTGGCAGTCATCTAGCCCCTGGGCACACTCGTCCACGTCTGCAAAAGAGCACAGCAGCTCCTTGTGTGGTGCCCCAAGCCCTGGGTGACCTGGCCTTGGCCCCTCTTTAGCATCCTCTCCCACCAGCCCATCCCACTTCACATCTCACCAGCTAAACTGCTTGGGAGCCCCTGGGAAGAACCATTCCATTTCCAGGCACTGCCTATTCCCTCTGACTGGGACACCCTCTCAACTGGCCTTCAAGACTCAGCTCAGACCCACCTCCTCTGGGAAGCCTGCCATGACCCCAGAGTGTAGGTGAGGTGTCCCCCACGATGTGCTCACATACCGCATTGTCACTGTTTCCCTGTCTGTCTCCCCATCTAGATGGTGTCTTGATTACAGATTGGGTCTGTGCCCCTGAGGCCAAGCACAGTGCCTGACACATGAGTAGGCAAGCGTAAAGGCCCGCGAAGGTAAGATCCAGTCGACAAAAACGCTCTGAAAACTGAGCAGCGTCTGTTAGCCTTCTCAGCGTTTGGGGTATGGGGGAAAAGCTCTCCCTGGGCTCCAAGCACACAATCCTGAGCTCTCAGATGGTGCAAAGAGAAAAGAAAGCCCCCCACCCCAATTCCCGCAACCCTTTCATCACTGCCCACCCTCTCAACCTGGAAACTGGCCTTGGCAGAAGCATTTCTGGGTTTAAAGTATTGCGAGTCCAGTTAGCACAGAACGGCTATTCTCGGGTCCTCCAACAGCGGCTGTTCCGCAGACAGAAGAATCCCTGGAGCCGACCCTGAAGCCCATAGAAGAACTTCCCGGCCCCAAAAGAAAGCAGGAGCTCAGCTGCCACGGCCTCACGGTGGACCCCAGCCCCTCAGCTTCCCCATCTCCGCAAAGAGCCTCCAAGGCCGTCGCCCCTGCTCAGCCGGCGCGCGTCGGAGCAGCAGGCGCTCCCGGGGGGCCGGGGCGGGAACTGTCATCAGCCGCGGGTCCGAGGCCGGGCCGCGCACTCAGGCCCTGGGCCTCTAGCCCGAGCGGTGGCGGCGCCTTTGGCCTGGCCGGCGGGTGGGGCCCCAGGAGATCGGGGACCACGCGGAGCGCCGCAGCCAAGCCCAGCCCCGCTCGCTCCTGGTGCCCCCGCGAGCGGACCGAGACCCCCTTCCCGGCGCCCGCCCCGGCCGCCGTGCCAGGTGCGCCCCGCGGCCGGACACTCACCCTCTGGCAGCCCCGCGGCTCGGCCCCGACCGGGCGGGACGGCCGCCGTCAGCAGCAGCGGCAGCAGCAGCGGCAGCAGCGCCCGGGCCGCCGAGGGGCAGCCCCGGCCGGCGACCCCCATGGAATGCGCGGTGGCTGCGGGCAGAGGCGGCGGAGCGCGGGCGGAGAGCGCGGCGGCAGCGGCTCCGGGAGGTGTGTGTGGGCGCCCTGCCCGCCGCGCTCTGACACCCCCGGCCCGGCCCCGCCCGGCCCCCGAGCCCCGGCCTCATTTTCACACGGTCCTCCCCCGGGCGCCCCTCCCGGCTCCCTCCCTACCCCCTCCCGGCCCGGTTGAGGGGGCGCGGCCGCAGTGGCCGGAGGGCGGCTGTCGGCCTGGCCGGGGCGGGCCCGCCGGGGCGGAGTGCCCCGCGCAGGCCCCCGCGCCAAAGCCGCCGCTCCGGCCCCTCCGCCACGCTCCAGCCCTCAGAGAGCTTCGTTATCCGCCCGTTTGCGGTGTTCTCCAACTTGACCCAGTCCCTCTTGTGAGGACAAACAACACTTCTAGCCTGACATTTTCCGACACGGGGCACCCAGAAAGTGACCTGTGTAGCTCAGGTTATATAGTCCCCAACCCAAAGCCACCTATGAGGCTTACCCACCTCTCCACTTGGGAGGGGGAATGTAGATGGAGTGAAAGTGATGTCACATACTTGGACCCTCAGGCGAACTCAGTGGAAAGGGTGACACCAGCTTCTCTGCTCACCTCAGCACACTCTGCACCCTTCTCCATTCTGCCTAACTCAGGCCTTCTCTGCTCCCCTGCCCCACAGTGCTCTGAGCAAGGTGGCCGGCTTGTCCTACCCAGGGGCACGCTGAGACTGTCCCTCTCTGGCACATTGCTGGGCCCAGAATCACAACAGAAAGTGTTCATTTCACTGAAAACCGGTTAAATGTCTCTTCAGAGCAGCTAAAAGGTGCAGGGAAAGGGCACCAGAGGTCAAGGGTGAGCCACCAGGGACAAGAGACAGCCCACATCTGCCTAGGGCACAGGTGGTATCTGCGAACACCTGAACTCATGAACAGCAGGTCTGGCCAGCTGCAGATACAGGCATTGCTTGTCATCTGGCCCTCCAAGCAAGACATCCTTACAAGGGAATGTACCTGCACAGGGTCTTCCCACACCACCGCAGGGACAGGTGACTGGAGCCCACCACACATAGCATCAGCACCACTCCAGGAGCAAAGTAGCAGCAATTCCCAGATGCAACAAAACACCATACTCAGGGATTTTAATGTTTAATTAGATTTTCTCTTGTATGTATGTATCTCCTGAGACTATATACATACATCTGTGTGTGTGTGTGTGTATACACACACACATGAATTATCAGAGGAATTTATATATATATATATATATGTATGTATTCATTCCTTTGATAATCAGAAAAAAGGTAAACATTACAAAAAAAAAAAAAAATCCCCACCTGGCTCAGGCACAAAAACATGTCTTCCTGGGCTCCTCGCCCTCCCTGAGCTCCCTGACCATCACCCTTCCTTGGCTGCCCCTGCCCTTCCCATCCCCATGGCGCCCAGACTGAGACTGCCTCTTTGGGTCTTCATTGCTAGTGCTGCTGTCTGATGGAGAATTCTGAGAAAATAACTTTTCTGTGGTTGTTTTTCTTTTGACCTTTTCATCCCCAGCGAAGGCAAGCAGGTTGCATCCCTTTTTCTGTCTTTGGCTCCTTTCTCCCACCCCCTTTTGTTTGGTGCTGAGAGAGACAACTCAGCTATTTCTAGTCATAAGGGAGGTTTTTACACATTTGTAAATCTTCACTTAGTGAAACATTCTCTCCGCCTTTGTCTTTGTGTCCTTAATGGTAGCCATAAATTACCGCCTTCTTTTCTCTCTGCTGCATCAGGCTTCATTGCTCTTGAAATGATCAAAGTTATTTTCTTTTAAAAATCCAACTAGAAACTGCCCATTGTGTGGCACAGACCTCTTCAGCTCCAGTCAAAGCATATAAATAAATACATAAAGCTGCCCATTAAACTCTTATGGGAGCCTCCTTCAGCCCCTTGTGCCTGGTAAGAAATAAGACATGCTGTTCTTTCCCTTCACTGTTTCCCCAAGTTTATATTTCAGTAAGAATGCAAATTAATTATAAGACCCACTGTGTTTTTTTTTTTTTTTAACCAAGAGGGTCAGTTTTTGTTGTATTTCCTGGAAAAGTTTACCATTGGCACAGATCTCAAAAAATGTTCTGAATCCTGTTTTGTTTGCCCTGACTTCCATACAAATGTGCTTTCAGCTGGTCAGCTCCCAGATTCCTGGGCAACCTTTCTGACACTTCAGATTAAAGTCAATATGGTTTACAACTGGGAACTTCCATAGGGGAAAGTCTCTGGGAGAAATTTGTGCTCAAATGTCAACGTTTTCAGCGTTCCAATGTCAGGAGGGACTTGGTGGGCCGTGAGCTAGCTGCTGTTTGCCTTCTGTTGTCCCACTGAGGTCCCCACACTGTCTCTGGACTAAGGCTGCATCTCCCTCTCCCCTCCCTCAGGCTGAGAGGCCGTGAACCAGACCAGAGAGGAAAGACAGCCCAGCCAGCCCCGTCTCACTGGTGTGGGCTTCTGGCACGAAGAAGACTGTGGAAGCAGAAGCTGTGGTGCCCCTGAGCTACATATGGCAAAGGTAAACTCTGCAATCACCGGACAACTTTCAATGCCCATCTTTTTTGACTCTTCAGCAGCCTCTGAAGCCTTTTAAAAACTCTCCCTCCCCTGGGTTTCCTCAACAGCAGGCAAGCTCCTGGTTTTCCTCCTGCCTTTCAGGAAATGCCTTCTCGATCATCTTCGTGGGATCCTCTTTCCACATCTTCTCCTTGATGGTTTGCTCATTCCCCTGTTTCCATAATAGAAATCTCCAGCTTTAATCTCTCCCCTTAGCTTCAGTTTCATGTATCCAATTGCCTACTAGATACCTCTGCCTTGATCTCCCACAGGTCCCTCAGATTGAACATGTTCAAAACAGAGTTTATCTTCTTTCCCAAACCTGCTTCTTCTCAAGTGCCAGGCTCCACCACTCTGCCAGCACCAAGTCAGACCTGGCAGTCATCCTGGATTCCATCCTCTCTCTTCCCACCACATCCAAACACTCATGTCAACTTGACCATCTTACCATCCCTCAAGACCATCCTCTTCTGCCATGTAAGCTTCCAGAGCTCAGGCCTCATCGTCCCTCATCTGGTCTGTTGCTCCTAGCCTGTGGTTCCTTATTGATCTCCCTGTCCAGAATCTCACCATCTTCCTCGGTGGCTGCAAGAGTAAAATGTAAATTTTATCACATTGTTCCCAGTCTTCCTCAGGCTAAAGTCCAAACTCCCTTGACACAACCCATCTGGAGAACTGTTGGGCAGTATCTACTAAAGCAAAACATCACTACCCACTGCTAGCTATACACCCAAGAGAAATGAATGTGTATGTTCACCAAAAGACATAGACAAGAATGTTCATAGTGGCTGTATTCACACTAGCACAAAACTGGAAATAACCCAAATAGCCATCAACCAGAGGAGGCATAAACAAATTGTGGGATATTCACTCAGTGGAATATTATGGAGCAAAAAAATGAACAAACGCTAATACATTTAACAACACTGAGGCATCTCATGATTATCATATTGAGTTAAAGAAGCCAGATACAAAAGGTACATGTATAATTCTACTTCTATGAAAGTTAAGAACAGATAGAACTAAGTAATAGTGATAGAGGCCAGAATAGTAGTTCCCTCTGGGGATGGGTATTGACTGGGAAGAAACATGAAGGAACCTCCTGGAATGCTGGAAATGTTTTAGATCTTGATTTGGGTGATTATATGGATGTATACATATGTAAAAATTCACTAAGATGTTGGCTTAAGTTTAAAGCACTTTATGCACTTTACTGTATATATTTTACCACAAAAAATAAGTTAAAACAAGAACTACCTAGCCAAAGACCTTTATGATCTGCTCCCCTTCTACCTTTCCAGCTTCTCTCCCAGTACTCCCTTACCCACAGGCTCTGCTCCAGCAACATCAAACTGCTCATACCAGGAGTTCGTCATTTTCCTCCTCACACATGTTTTCTGTTGCTCATGCTCTTCCTTTTGCCTAAAAGACATGAAGTGGGTCTTAATAAATATTATAAATGAAGAGTAACATCTTGATTAATAAATATTACTATACCCCAAGGAAAAAGGTGTTTGCTGAGATATCCCTCAAACAACAATGAGGAATGGATGAAAGTACTCACTGTCTGCAGGTTAGTACGTCCTGAAAACTAACGCAGAAAAAGAAACCCATCTGCTCTTGCACACACATTAATTTCTCCTCCATGGCTGGGCTTTCTCATCTCCTGGAAAACTTTTTCAGTATGTCTGAGTTACATATGAAGTAGTTAATTTTTCTTGTTGCTTACCCATCTCCATCTGCTCCTTCCTCCTTCCTAACAGACATTTATCCCTTCCCCAGACAGCTCCTGTTCCTAGGAGGGAAGCTGCCCCACCCCCAACTTCAGGCTCTGGAATTGGCTTAAGACAATCAACCTGTTTCATTCCATTCCCACCTCAGCAGTCACTGGTTCAGGGATAAACATGTGACAGTGTTCCAGTCAGAATGAATCTCAGTCCCTTTGCCTGAAAGGGTGGAAGGGAAGCATTTTCTTTTCTTCCTGTGGTATAGTTGTAAATGAGAAACTATACAGCCATCTTGGCAGTTGGCAGCCATCTTGATGCCAACCCAAAGAGGGTAAACCAAGAGGAGCATTGAAGCCAACCTGGAGGCCCTCCCCTCCTCAGGACCTCCAATTATATGTGCCAGTACATTACCTTATTGCTTGAATTGGTTTTTTAAATTAATTTTTATTTTTAATTTTTAAAATTGTGGTAAAATACATATAACATAAAATTTACCATTTAAACTATTTTAAGGTATACCATTTAATGGCATTGAGTACATTTACATTGTTGTGCAACCATCACTGCCATCCATACCCAGGTCTTTTTTCATCTTGCAAAACTGACACTCTGTACCTATTAAACTCCCCACCCACCACCCCCAGCTCCTGGCAACCACCATTCTACTTTCCGTTTCTATGAATTTGACTACTCTTAAGTACATCATATGAATAGAATCATATAGTATTTGTGACCATCTCATTTCATGTAGCATAAATTCTTCAAGGTTCATCCATACCGTAGCATGTGTCAGAACTTACTTCCTTCTTTGGGGCTAAATAGTATTCCATTGCACATGTATACCACACTCTGCTTATCCATTCATCTGTCATTGGAAACTTGGGTTGCTTCTGCTTTGGGACTATTTTGAATAATACAGCTGTGAACATGGGTATACAAGTATCTATTTGTGTCTCTGCTTTCAGTTCTTTTGATTGTATATGCAGAAGTGGAATTGCTGGATCATATGATATTTCTATTTTTAATTTTTTGAGGAACTGCAATACTAATTACCATAGCAGCTATACCATTTTACATTCCCACCAGCAATGCACAAGGATTCCAATTTCTGCACATCTCACCTAAACTTACTTTCTGTTTTGTGTTTTGTTTTAAATAATAGCTATCTTAATGGATGCAAAGTGGTGGCTCATTGTGGGTTTTGGGATTGGATTTTCTATTATTTATAGCCCCCAAATATTCCTATTCAGTTCCAGATAAGCCTCCATTAGGAAACTTTGGCTAGGTAGCAAGTAATCCTCTGAATGAGGTGGGAGAAAGATAGTTGGGTAGGGTCGAATCCTCTTGGAGCCTGAGTAACAAATAATTGTTTTATTCACAAAGTTGTTGCCAGGACTCTTTTATTTCTTCAATGGTTCTGAAAACTGCACCAACATTCTTTTGCTTACAGAGGATTAAAATTTCTCCAGTAAATTTTTACTTAAAAATGATAATAGTTAACATTTGCATTAACTAAATACTAAATGTCAGACACTAAGTACTTCTCTTGTAACCCTCATAGAAACTCTGTGAAGTAGATATTATCATGATCCTCATTTTACAGATACAGAAACTGAAATGAAGAGAGGTTAAGTAACTTGCTAGGAGGTGGCAGACCAGGACCCAATGTCAAGATGTCTGACATCAGATCCTCCTTAACCACTGCTCCACCCAGCCCGTAAGTGTACCAGGCATTATGTTAGAGAGCTACAAAGATGAATTGGAAGCAAACTCTGCCCTCAAAGAGCTTACAGTCCAGCAGAAAAGAGACATAATGAGTAATCCTCAACACCTCTCTCAAAATATAAATACGATAATTCTTGTTTAAAAACTTTTGGCACTCCCCTGCTTGTATTACCTGTATTACCTGTACCATAGACCAACCTCATGGGCAGGACCAGTTCGTAATTTTCAAAGCCCAGTGCAAAATTAAACTGCAAGGCTCTGGGGGAAGGGTATAGCTCAGTGGTAGAGTGCATACTCAGCATGCACAAGGTTCTGGGTTCAATCCCCAGTACCTCCATTAAACAAACAAACAAACAAACAAACCTAGTTACCTCCTTCCCGCCCCCCACACACACAAAAGCAAGGCTCTTTATTCAAAAAAAGGGGAAAAGTTTCATTAAAGCTATTAAAAATAATTTTTCCTTTAAAAATATTTTATAGGGGTAATAGTGATATATGACTAACAACATAAACTTACAAATTGCAAAAATAACATTTTAGTGTCATAATTTTATAGAATGCAATGAATAATAATACCTTATTTATGTGATATCTTGATTGACCATAAGATTTTCTTCTGGCTTATTTTTTTGAAAATTCATTTATTAGGTTGTTAAATTTATACTTTTGAGATCTTTATTTTCAATCAATATAATCAAAGGGACATCAGTCATTCTTGGCAAATGAAGGATCAAATAATTTTTGGTCATTTTTAATTCTGAGAAGAATCTTTCTACTGATGCAACTATTACTGAATATGTTAAGAATATTTTATAAACTGTAACACACTGGAATAAATTTTTGATAAGTTATTTCAAAATACATATTTTAGTACATGTGGAGCTGATGAGTCTCACAGAAATTTTTTTCTAAAAAGCTTTAACTCTTCAAACAAATCACTCTGGGGTAAATCTGAATTTAATTTTAAATGCAAATGTATACAATGGCATTTCAATGTTTTCTTTGACATTTTCTATTTGTTAAGATCATATAAGAAACCGAAAGTGGCTTCAGGATTTGTGTGTAATTCAAAACACCTGTTTATGTATTCATTACTGTATCTTCAGTTACAAGGAAAAATTAATTTTAAATTGTCTTCTTTGTTAATAATTGGTTAATAATGAAACTTCATATGAAAATAGTGTTCTTTTTCATGTAATGGAATTTTTATCATTCGTTTCTATTTCTCAGCCTGTGAATATTTGCCTTGTAATGTTGTGGCAGTTTTAAAAATCAGAGATTCTAAACTCTTCAAAGAATTCTAATAACTCCCTGCTATGCTTGACTGCCACATGCACGTGTTTGCTTTTCTTCTGTAATAATTTACTGACAAAGTTTACTGCCTGAATTTTGGCAATTCTTATCCCAGTGCTCAGGCCAGAGTTAATACTTGTGCAGACACCATGGGAATATGCTCTGTGGATGGACAGGCCACATGGGTCTCAGTGGTGCCCCCAAGCAGAGACCCTCCTTTCTTCTTGCTGCTGCCCATCTGGGCTCTATATTGGGATATGAGTGAGTTTTATTATTCTCACAGTAGGGAAGCCATAGATACTATCTAAAAAAAAACAAAAAACAAAAAAAACAGAGATTGAAGGATATCATACAAGGTTTTAATTTATTTAGAAACCCAAGATTTCTAAATAGCAGAAGAGCCACGTGCACAAAACTGGCCTCAGAAGAGAGAGAAATGATGGAGACCAATTTGAATAGAAGAAATAGAGAAGGCTGTCAAAGAGCTACCCCACTTCTTATAAAAGCAGCAGAACCAGATAACTTCACAGGGAAAATTCTAACAAACTTTTAAAGAACAAATCATTCTAATATTTTTCAATTGTTCCAGAGCATAAGAAAAAAGTTCAAATTCTTTTATGAAGGAAGTATATACCATTAATGCCCAAACTAATAATATTGTACACAAAAAAGAAAACTATAAAATCAATGTCATTTATGACTACCAATAAAAAACTCTAAACAAAAAATTAGCAATCAAAATTCAGCATCATAACTAAGGGGGATATATTTCAGGATGTAAAGATGCTTATGAAATTGACATACATAATTTATCATGTAAATAGAATTGAGGAGGAAAATCATATGATCATCTTCATAGATTGTAAAGGGCATTTTAAACAACAAGCATCCTTGATTAAAAAAACATTCAATAACATAGGGATAGATAGTTCTTTAACATGAAAAAATCAGTTCACAAAGGAATAATCTCCTTCATATGTAAAGAGCCAACAGATGTCAATAAGGAAAGCCCATTAACCAACAGAAAATAAGCAAAGGACATGAATTAAAAGAAATATAAGTTAATCTTAAACATGGAAAAAAAATCCAAAGTTTGATAACACAGTCTCATGGCAAATCTAGGGAAACAGGCATTTCATACATTAGTGATGGGAGTGTATATTAACGTAAGTTCTACAAAAAGCAGCCTTAAAATATCTATTTAAATTATATAAATAAATACATTTAATACAGATTGACTCTTACATGTGCAAAATGGCATACATACAAAGCTATTCATCGTAGCATTGTTTGTAGCAGCAAAAGATTAGGCTACACAGACAACAGATTACATCTTTTAAATTCTTGTGGCCACATTTTTAACTATTGCCTAAAGCCTGTGGGAAGAGAATGGGCAAACAAAACACACACACACACACACACACACACACTCTTTGGTCAGTCATTAAAATCATCATACAAGTTTACTGATGTTAGAGATGCTGTAATCCTTTGAAATTAGCTCATAGAGCCTATTAATAAGATAAGATGTGACCTGTGACTCCTTATAATTATCCATTTTGCAGTTTTATTGCAGGTCACTAGCTATGCCCTTTCATTTATTAATAGGTCAACACAAGCCAGTTTGTCAATTATTTCTTATTTCTGAAATATTGTTCAACAAAAAAAAAAAGAAAAGAAAGAAAACAGAGCTCATATATCTTGTGTCAAAAACTGGGCAGTATATGCAATAGAAGAAGAGACTTTACAATTATGTAAAGACATTCATAAGAAAAATAAGACCTTGCTTCCATCTTGCTACCATGACACCAAAGGGATGCTGATAAAGTTTTTACATGAACATGTATTAATTTTATAATTAAGAAAAGAGAAGAATTTCAAAACGTAAATGTGTATATGCTGAGTGTGTAGAGAGACTTGAATGCTACCTCTGAGCATCTTTGATAGGTCACGTTAACCTCTCAGAGTCTGTTTCCTCATGTGTAAACTGAGGGTAATCATACCTGCTTCGCAGTGGATATGATGAGTTTTGTGAGTACAGAGCACAGGCTCTGGCAGAATGGACACACAGTAAAAAAGATTTTCATCCCCACACACCCAGTGTGTGAAGGCAGGACCCACAGAAGCCAAGCCTGGCTGGTGCCCTATCGCCTGACTTCCTCTATTTGGTCTCTTCTGTGGCTGTGCCAAAGCACAAGTACTTGCCCTTGCTTGTTGGGAGAAACCTGGCTATTAATCCATACCCATGGTGTGATTATAATTAGGAAACCTGGAATTTGGGGAGATAAGCTAGTTCTGTCCAGATCCCAGAAGGGTGTTTCCCTTATTATGTTAGTGAGAAGGTTTCAGTGTAGGAAACTGAAATGACTCTGAAAGTATAGAACAGGGAGAATTAAGCATTTACAAAATGTTTGGAGGAGCTGAAGCGGTGAGACCTAGCCTTCAGGAACAATTCCCAGACCTAACCGACCAGCGAAGACACTACTTCTGCACAATCAGGGAAAACCTCAAGAACTCTCCAAGTAGCCATGAATTCAGACACTTGAGCTTGAGTTCTATCACTTATTATCTACATTTCCTTGGACAAGTTACTTAACCTCTCAAGAATCAAGATGAGGAAGTTGCCATCACAGCAACTGCTTCTCAACACCTGGAAATTGGTTGTTAGACTTATCTCCACAGCCTTGTTCATGAGCAAAACCAAAAAAGCCAAAAGCAGTTGGGAAATAGCCTCTGCCTCACCCCTACTTTTCAAATCTCATGTAAGTACAATTCATTGGCAGGATGTAAGTCACATCCAGGACCCTAGCTGCAAGAGAGCCTGGAAATGCTGTTTATGCTGGGTTGTTGGTTTTTTGTTTGTTTTTTTTTTTTTAAGCTTGTCATACTATGCAGTGCAGAAAGGCATTCTAGAAGGATTTGGAAGTCAGTGGTGACTAGTAAAGAAACATCCATCACAAAGAGAAGTATTTAGTTCCTGGGGAATTGGGAACTAACTTCCCTGCCAACACCTGTTTGTGCTACAGGGCCTCCAAGAGTAGTCAAGGCTTAACTCATTGTGCTCACTAGAAAATGTAGTAGACATTTTTTGTTGCCTCTCAAGCATCCATCACCCATTATCTCCTCCTAACAACGCATAGATTTTCATTCATTCATTTCATTCATTCCTCTAAGCAACCTATGTACTTTGGAAAACTGACTCCAATTCCATCTGCAAGTGTGCCCTCACTGGCATAGATAAATCAGAACATTCCATCTTCTTGATCATAGTTGTTGGTACAAGGGCAAGTCTCTCCCAAAAGAAGTAACTTAAAGGGCATTTTCCCTCTCCACACAGGATCCAAATGGTGAGAGTATAATTTACAATTTATTATTTTCAGCTATAGATTTCTTTGCTAGTGCTTGTTCTTCATCCGTTCCTACATCCACTTCTTCTTCATCTTGCTCTCTGTCTTCTGTATATATGTAAAATAGAACATTATTCAGACTTAAGAAACAAGGAGATCCTGCCATTTGTGATAACATTGATAAATCTGGAAGACAAATCTGTATCTGGTTTCACTTAGAACCAGATACAGATAGAAAAATACTGCATGATCTTACTTACATGTGGAATCTAAAAAAGCTGAATGAGTAAAGGGTGGTTAGCAAGGGCAGGGACATGGGAGAAATGAGGAGATGTTGGTCAAAGAGTACAAAGTTACTGTTATGTAGGATGAATAGGTGAAGAGATCTAATGTACTGCATGATGACTATTGTTAACAACACTCTGTTACATATTGGACATTTGCTTTTTTTTCTTTGCTTTTTTTTTTTTTTTTCATTTTTCAGTTCCATTAGGTAGAATTGTTACTACTTGACTGCACATATAGACATTTGCTTTTAAAAGTAGATTTCAGGTGCTCTCAACACACACACAAAACTCAAAAATTTATATTTATCAAAATTCACCATTAACAGAGTAAAGGTAAACCACAGAATAGAAGAAATTATTACAATATATATTACCAACTAATAGTCATATCCAGAATATGTAAAAAATCATTTCAAGTCAATAAGAAAAAGATAGATAAATCAATAGAAAAATGAGCCAGAAACTTGAGTGGGTACTTCATCCAAAAAGATATCCAAGTAGCCAATACACTTATGAAAAAGTAATGAATATCATCAGCCATTATGAAAATGCAAATTAAAACCACAATGAGATACCATTGCACTCCTACCAGGATGGCTAAAAGTAAAAAGATTGATGGTGCCAAGTGTTGTGTAGGGTACAGAGCAAGAACAGAACACATACCCTGTTGGTGGGAGTAAAAATGGAAAGAACTGCTTTGGAAAAGATCTTGACACATGCTGCCTACCAGTAATACCTCTCCTACATATATATATATACTCAGCAGAAATGTATGCACATTTTCACCAAAAGACTCTATGGTAATGTTCTTAGCACCATTATTTAGAAAAACCAAACACTGGGAATAGCCCAAATGACCATCAACAGCAGAATGGATAAATGACTTCATACTATACAGTACAGTCATACTACTGAGTAGTTAAAAATGAATGAACTTCAGCTACATTTTTTAAAAAAGCTAAATCTCACAAAGGTCATGTTGAACAGAAGAAACCATACACCAAAGAGAACATACTGAGCATGGAGATTCCTTACAAAACTAAAAATAGAGTTACCATATGATTCAGCAATCCCACTCCTGGGCATATATCCAGAAAAGACAAAAACTCTAATTCAAAAAGATACACGTACCCCAATGTTCATAGCAGCACTATTTACTATAGCCAAGGCACGAAGCAACCTAAACGTCCATTAACAGATGACTGGATAAAGAAGTTGTTGTATATTTATACAACAGAATACTACTCAGCCATAAAAAAGAATGAAATAATGCCATTTGCAACAGTATGGATGGATCTAGAGATTATCATACTAAGTAAGTCAGATAGAGCAAGACAAATATCATATGATATCATTTATATGTGAAATCTTAAAAAAGACACAAATGAAAAAAAATAAAGTAAACCTAATTGGGGAGGGCATAGCTCAGCAGTAGAGTACCTGCTTAGCATGCACGAGGTCCTAGATTCAATCCCCAGTAACTCCATTAAAAAATTTATTTTTAAATGACACAAATGAACTTGTTTACAAAACAGACTCACAGAGATAGAAAACAAACTTATGGTTACCAAAGTGGAAGGGGGGAGGGATAAATTAGGAGTTTAGGATTAGCAAATATAAACTACTATATATAAATTAGATAAACAACAAGGACTTACTATACAGTACAGGGAACTATATTCAATAGCTTGTAATAACCTATAATGAACAAGAATATATATACATATGTACGTATAACTGAATCACTATCCTATACACCAGAAACTAACACAACATTGTAAATCAACTATATGTCAATTTAAAAATTTTAAAAATAAAAATAAAGATGACACACTGTATCATTCCATTTGTTTTCAGTTAAAGAATGGACCAGTAGTTCTCAGCAGCATCAGCAGCACTTGGTTACTTGCTGGAAATAAAAATTCTTGGGCTCCAACATAGACCTACTACAATTAGTCTTCGACAAAGGAGGCAAGAATATACAATGGAGAAAAGACAGTCTCTTCAGCAAGTGATGTTGGGAAAGTTGGACAGCCGCATGTAAATCAGTGAAGTTAGAACACTCCCTCACACCATACACAAAAGTAAACTCAAAATGGCTTAAAGACTTAAACATAAGACAAGACATGATAAACCTCCCAGAAGAAAACATAGGCCAAACATTCTCTGACATAAATCTTAGGAATGTTCTCCTGGGGCAGTCTACCCAGGCAATAGAAATAAAAGCAAAAATAAACAAACGGGACCTAATTAAACTTATAAGCTTTCGCACAGCAAAGGAAACCATAAGCAAAACAAGAAGACAACCTACAGAATGGGAGAAAATGTTTGCAAAGGATGTAACTGACAAGGGCTTAATTATATAATATATAAAACAGCTCATACAACTTAATACGAAAAAAAAGGAGCACAAACCCAAAATCCTCCAGGTGATTCTGATGCACACTAAAGCTTGAAAACAAAATTGATTTATGGTGTTAGAAGTTAAGATAGTGATTTTTGGACAGGAGGTGGGGAGTGGTGATGAATGAGAGGTTGCAGGTAATGGTAACAATTTAGTCTTTGGCCTGAGTGGGAGTCATGCAAGTATTTT
Source organism: Camelus ferus (assembly GCF_009834535.1). Lineage (NCBI taxonomy): Eukaryota > Metazoa > Chordata > Mammalia > Artiodactyla > Camelidae > Camelus > Camelus ferus. The sequence goes on along the minus strand of NC_045705.1, from coordinate 52,963,044 downwards.
CAGTTTCTGATGAGTCACTGAGCTAAATGCACGCTTGTGACTTGTGCACTATGCTTTTTATGTGTCAGGTTTCATTTTTTTTAAAACTCACTAGAAAAGTGCTAGATAACACAATGGAGGAAATCTTCCAAAAATAAAAACAAAAAGATGGAAAATGAGTGAGTGGTAAGATGAGGTACAGAATATACAGTGTGTCAATAATAGACATTCCAGAAAAAGAAAACAGAAAAAGGAGAGGAAAACATCCAAGGAATAATTTAAGAACATTTCCTGGGAATGAAGCCCATGAATTTCCAAATGAATTGTAAGGGCCCCTCAAGTGCCTACAATGGAAAGAAAATACGCACACACACGTAGGCAAATTTTATCATCAGAAACAAAAAAGAATCCACGAGCTTCCAAAAGAGAAAAGCAGGTCTCATACAAAAACAAGAAAAAAGCGGAGTAATTTTGGACTTGTCAGTAGTGAGGCTGGAAGCTAGAAGGCATAAGGCAATGCGTTTAAAATTGAGGAAAAGTATTTCCAAGCCAGAAGTCTATATTTTTCCAAACCAGGAATCTGTAAGAACAGAATAACATTTTCATTTAAGTAAGATCTCAAAAAATATATAACCCACTACAGTACTTTCAATAGTATGGATGTTACTGGAAGATATGCTCCACTAAAACAAAGGAGTAAACAAAGAAAGAAGAAGGCATGGAATACAAGAAAACACAATATCCAGTACAGGAAAGTCCAGTGACCAGAACCTCTATACAAAGGGACTCCCTGAAGCCCGGGGTGCTGGTGAAAGGAGAGCCCAGGACGACAGCCACCCCAGGAGCCACCAGTCCAGCCCAGTCCAAGGGTTCAGGAGAGACTTATTTAAGAAGATAGGAATGCATTGAATATCTGGTACAGACTAATGCATTGAGAGGAGATTTTGACAAGTGGCCAAAGATTTGGCATTAAATTAGTGATTAATGCAAGGGAACAAACACTGCAGGGACCATTCCGAAGTTCCACTGTGGATTCAAAGCTCCCAGGGCATCAGTCAAGGCTGTGATCAGCCTGCATGGCAGTCTGACCTCTCTCTCCCAAATCCTCAGTCCATCTGCTTTCCCTCTATGCACAGGTGTTGATGCTCAGGGCACTCCCTAACAAACATCCTACACACTAAGATCCATCTCAGTTTGCTTTCTGGAAACCCCAACCTGCAACACAAAACAACTCGAGAGGCAAGAACATTTATGGAGGAAAGGACAATCCATCATATTTTACAACACCACGAAGCCGTCAACAGTGTTTACATAACCATAATAATGTAAACTCTACGTGTTGATCTAACCGAAACTACCATATCACTATATCAGGACATGAGAATAAGGAGATGTGTATGTGTCCTGGGAATATAGGAGGAAAATGAGGTAAATCTTTAATTTCCATAGCAAGCAATGAAGAAACAATACCTACGATGAAAAATCAACAAGTAGCAATTCTAGGCAGTTGTTTAGAGGCACAGGAGCAAATACCCAAATAATTAGCTGAATAGGAGGTGAAAGTGGTTGCCTTTGCTCCTGGGCTGAGAGGGAAAGTGGGTCAGGGACTGTTATTTTTCATAGCAAGTTTTATAGAATATTTGACTCTTCAAACTATGAACATGTCTAACTTTCATGACACAGCTGAAATAAAAACATTAAGATTTGGTTGTGTGATCAGGTGGGTCTGGTATCTCCATACAAGATACTACACAGCTCCTAGAAGTGATGCCAAGATGAATATTTACTGAAATGGAAGGATGCTCATAATACCATGTTAAGTGGTAAAAGCAGACTTCAAAATGATGTGCACATTATATCCTACTTTAAAATTTAGATACAGAAGTATACAAATGCATAGAAAATAGTCTGAAGGTACATACACCAAAATGTTTGGAGTTACTCTCTTTACATGGTGATGACTGGAGGAATTTTTATTTTCCTCCATTTGTTTATCTTGTAGCTCAAGCCATCTCTGTATCCCCCAGTTTTCCAGTCTCATAGGATCACCCGTTAACATTTAAATAAAAATGGCTGAAACTTTTATCCTATATACTAGGGAAAGCATATAGCAACTATAATTATATGTAAGCAAATATATATATCCATACGCAAATATATATATACATACACAAATTCCAATGCCCTCCTCCAACACTGGTGCAAATTTCCAGATGCCTAGTTCTCATGTTTACTTTGATTTCCTCTTCCTGCCACTCTGGGTTTCCCTGGCATCCCACTTTCTGCAGCTGTTCCCCTCTCTCTGTCCCAAGTTAACACAAATATGGAACACTGTCCCTTTTCCTTGATTTCTCCAAAGAATATCTTACCCGAGGCACTGCTGAGGGGCTATAGCTCTGCATAGTGCAGTAGACGACTTAAAATCAGCAGGAGCATTCCTGTTCCAGTGTGTCCTGGCTGACCCTGCTTCTGGGGGATTCTCAGTGGACAGGTGGCTGGGTCTCTCTGGATACCCTCGCTTCTGCCCCAGGGCCCCACTCCGGAGCCTCACCTTCCATCAAAACACCAAATGCTTCAGGTCCTTCATTTCCCTGTGCAGAGTATGAGACGTCCCTCATGGAACGTGCTTTTTCCAGCAGGAGTATCTTCACCTTTAATATCCAAAAGACCTTCAAGCAGTCTTTAAAGAGTCACCTCCTCCAGCATGAACGAGCAGCCAGAGCTGGTTCTTCTGTTTGTCTTTCCAATACATGTCTAATTGCTATGCATTTTCTGTAATGACTCTGTATTGCTTTTGTAATTAAATTATTTTCAGTAAGAGAAGCACCATGGATGTTTGGAGTTCAGGCCATGAGCAAGCATAAATGTCAAGTCCCAGGACCCCAGTAACTACCTGCAAGCTCCTGCTCCATGCCAGGCTGAGGAGATGCTCATTAGGGTGGTTGGGGTGTGGAGGCCACAGCAGGCCCAGAGTTCCACGGGGCTGCTGAGCCCAGAATGGGCTGGTCAGCAACAGGACCCCAAGGAGACATACTGCCAATGCAGTCAAGATGAGGACCCTGCCGCCCCAGCTGACCATGACACCTGCCCAGGCCTGGCACAGGTGCAGCCCCTTCCCCTGGAAGCCTTCCCTGAGAGCCTCTCTCTCAGCAGCTCTGCTACTTATCAGCTGTGTGGCAAGTTAGTCCAACTCACTTATGCCTCAGTTTTCCTCATCTGTGAAATTGGGGATAATAACATTTGAGCGATACTCGTAAAGTATTTGAAATGGTGCGTGGCTCAGAGTTAGGACCCCATAATGTTAGCGATCATCACTATCACCATCATTATTGTCACTGTGTCCTTGGACTCTGCCTTTGACCAAGACATCATATGGGCATGTGTGGGAGGCTGCCTGAAGGAGAGCCTGGTATGACTTCTCTGTTCTCATCACAGCCAGCACAGGCACCAGCATGGAACTCATGCTCAACATCTATTTGATTAAAACCCTGGAGAGAAGAAACAGGCCAGCTAAGAAACTACACATGAACATTACCTGCCCTGAAACCCATTTTGAGTTAATTTTTGTATGTGGTGCTAGGTAGGGGTCCAACTTTATTTTTTTGTATGTGGATATCCAGTTGTCCAGCAGTGTTTGTTGAAAAAGATTATTCTTTCCCCATTGAATTATTTTGGCACCCCTTTCAAAAACCAATTGACTGTAAATGTGAGACTTTATTTCTGAATTCAGTTCTATTCCACTGATCTATAGGTCTATCCTAATGCCAGTACCACACTGGCTTGATTACTGTAGCTTTGTAGTAAGTTCTGAAATTAGGAATTGTGAGTCTTCCAACTTTGTTCTTCTTTTTCAACCTTGTTTTGGCTAATCTGGGTCCCTTGAATTTCTATATGAATTTTAGGATTCATTTATCAATTTCTGTGAAGTCAGAAGGAATTCTGGTAGGAACTGCATTCAACCACAGATCAGTTTAGGGAGTATTGCCATCTTACCGATATTAAGTCTTCTGATCCATGAACATGCATGCCTATTTATTTACATCTTCTTTAATTTCCTTCAGTGATGTTTGGGAGTCTTCAGAGTATGCATACGTATTACACTTTTGTTACGGATTCCCAAATGTTTTATTCTTTTGGCACTACTATAAATGGAATTGTTTTATTAATTTCAGTTTGTTTATTGCTCCTATAGAGAAATACGATTTATTTTTGTATATTGATCTTGTATCCTGAAACCTTGCCAAGCTCATTTTTTAGGCCCAATAGTTTTTAGTAGCCTCCTTAGGATTTTCTGTATACAAGATCATGTCCTCTGCAACTAGAGATAGTTTTACTTCCCCTTTCCAACATGAATGTCTTTTATTTCATCTTCTTGCTTAACTGCTACAAACTTGTTTTCAAAAAGCATTTATCTGATAGACCCTTTTATCTTCAGCACACAGCAGTAACATGAGGCTAAGGTGCTCATTTTATATACGAGGAAAATGAGGAACAAGAAAGCACTGGGTATGTGGGGTCCATAGGATTCTAAGACTAAAACTTAGCTGCTTCACCTTCCCAGATTAAAGCCTGCCATTGAGGTTCAACAACCTTATTCTAAATAAAGAACTACCCATGAGAATCACCCACAACTGTGAATTCAGTAAATTGAAATTTGTTGCAAATAAAACCAGGCACCAAATTTAATTCAACTTTCTGATTGCTTTTTACTACAAAGTTGTATAAATCCATGTGGTCTCATGATGCTAGAGGGTTAAGCTTAGCAAACTGCATAAAACCTGTGAATTACAGTGGTGGGCTGAGGTCACATAATTCCAGCTCTCACCATAGGTGCTGCTAGATGCCAAAACTAAAATAAAGAGTCACAAATGCAAAACCAGGACGTTACAAAGTCTTACAACATCTTGGCCAAGGGTATCTTTATTGGAAAGCCTGAGCCTACTGGAGTCTGTGTTTTGGTTCTTTGGTGTAGCATAACTGAGAACAGTCACATTTTGGACAAGTGAAGCATAAGGATTCAAAGAGCTGCCTGGCCCATGACTGCACATAAGGGTAGAGACGGTATTGCTGACCCTGGGCCAAAACTTACTAAGGACAGAGCAGGAGATCAGGAATCAAGAGTCTGAACCAAATGGAAAGCTGACACAGAGTTTGGTCCAGGGATGCCCTTGGCCCGGCTCTGGGGTCAGCATTCAAGCTCTCAAAACCAGGCTCTCAGCAATTAATCCTGCAGTTCCAAGGTTGCTGGAACTGTCCAGCTTATGAAGCTCAAGTTAAAGGTCAGACCCTATAATAAGCCTCTTTCGGAAGTTGAGATTACTGCGACCCAGGCCTGAACAAAAGTGTTCAGGGCCTGCCCCACCCCAAAGGAACAGCAGAGTCAGGGAAAGGGCAGGAAGGAACCTCAAGTTCCAAGGATTCTCTTGTGCCCAGCCAGTCTCACCTCCTACAGGGTCAGTGTGAGTAAAGGAAGTTCAAAACAGCTCGAAGGTATCCTGCAGGTGAATGAGCCTGTGAACACAGATGTACACACCACCCCACACATTTAACTTGGCTAAAAGCACACGTCTGCGTATGAACTAAAGTGTGGACTATGCACCCCTATGGCCTAGGAGACAACCTTGATGACTCTTCCTCACCCCATATCCAATCCATCACCAGGTCCTATCAGTCTTGCCTCTGAGGCAACTCTGAAACTCCTTCCCTTCCTTCTAAGTCCACCAATCTTAGTCCAAGCTGCTCTTCTCTCCCCTTTGGCCACTAATTTCCTCCCCAAAATGCAAATCTGAATGTGTCAGATTTACCACCAGGAAACCCTTGCCTGACCTCTCAGGGTTCGAATGGTAAAGACAAAACTCCCTCAAAGTGGTCTCCATGGCCCAGTACAGTTGGGCTCCAGCAATCGCTCAGCCTCATTCCCACTACACTGCCCATCAGCCTCTGCTCCAGCTGCACAAACCCACCTTTGGGCCCTGTGTGCTATATGCTCCTCCCCACCACAGACACTTGGCATAAGGTTGATCCCTCTGCCTGAAAGGTTCTTCCCTCCCTCCCCAACTGTCCAGTTAACTTCAACCTTCAGTCTCAGGGAAGTCCTCCTAACCACCCTGACTGGGCCCCATCCCTTCACCTGGGCTGTCATAGCATTGAGTATCTTCATAGAACTTGTCACAGTTGCAACTTGACATTTGTGTGCTTTTTAAAAATTAATATTATCTATCTCTTCATTAGACCACAAAGTGCCTAAAGACAAGAATGACATATGTATTTAAATCTTTTTATCATGGGAAGTTTCAAATGCACAGAAGTAGAGAAATTGGTATAATGAACTTCCATGTACCTCACCCAGCTTCAGCAATTAAAAATTCACAGCCAACCTTATTTCCCCTACACTCCCACCCACTCCCCTTAACCTTAGATTATTTTGAAGGGATGTACTTTACTGTATAGTATTTGCTCACCATTGCTTCTTAAGTGCCTAGAATGGTGGCTGGCACATAATTGGGACTCAGTAAATATTTGTTGGATAAATGAATGGAAAAGTGAATGAAAATACCCTCTGTTGTTTTAAGGGTCAGACCAGAAGACTGGACCATGCCGACCCACTGGACCATCTGTGAACAAGACCCTTCTCTCAGTGTGCAGAGCAGCAGCAGCCCCACACAGAGCTAAGGGAGTATCTGATCAGCAAAGATGTCAAGATGTTGTCTAAATCTTTAAGTTGGAATCAAACCACAAAAAGCATGACTTGTGTCAGAGCACCTATTTCCTCCAAGATGGGTGTTATGTTCACAGTGGAAGGAAAACTACCCAAGACCTCTCATGCTGGAAGAGCATACCAGGTACCTGAGATTACTGACCTAGAAAAACCAACATCAAGGTGTATTTTAGTAAAATTACTCAACTTTAAAGAAAAAGGAAAAATCCTTTAAGTATTTAGGCAAAAAAAAAAAAATCATGTGACTTTAAAAAGAAACAAAATGATCACTGGAATTTTGACAGTAACACCTCATGTCAGAGACAGAATAATGTATTTCAGATATCCAAGGAGAGAAAATGTGAGCCAAGGATTTAATATCCAGCAAAACTGACCTTCAAGTAAAACATGGAAGAGCTCTGGGAATAATATGAATGAGTCCTATGGATACTTCCTAAGGAATTTATTAAAGAATAAGTATCAGACAACCAAGTGACTTAAGAACATCAACATAAGGCCTAGTGAGGAGCATTAAATATATGGTTGCTTATAGAACTAACTGTAAATGAAGGTTATAAGGTAGAGTATTTAGTTTATGGCCATGAAGATGTGACACTCAGAGCTCCTTCAAGGGAACCTTGAATCTGGGAGCATAGTTGATGTATTATCTGAGGTCAGAAGACCCACCAGATGGTTATGTTCCATGAGAGGGCCTGCTGGAAACACCATCCCCCAAGGCATCATGAATGCCCCGGTGAGGAGGATACCAGCTCCACAAAGACAGTCAGTGACGGTTCTCCTGCAGGGCAGGGCTGACAGAGAGGCAACCACAGAGATGGCCCAGAAACGCCATGGAAATGATGAGGCACCCAAAGCAACAGAGGCCAGGCGGTGGAGCTTAACCTCCAGGTGCCAGGAGGTCACCCCTTAAAGCTTTGCAAGGTTGGAAAGGTAGTTAAGGAAGCCTGACCAACAGGGACTTGTGAAGATGGTTAATAGAACATGAGTCTATGGCAGCCAAACAGCCAACAGGGGAGCTGCTTAACATCTACAACTAGAAGAAGGCAAAGACAGAGGAGCAGAGGGTGGTCACCTATATAGAAAGTCACGATCCTTTGCTCAGTTCCCAGATCTGAGCCAATATTTCGATCCAGAACCCATCAACTGAAGATAAAGCCAGTCCCTAAGACCCAGTGACATGTATATACTATAAAGATTCCTCCAGGAGTCTAGAAATAACCTATGGCCATTTACCCAGGTGACCATACACAGGGGAAAGGGTATTTCAGGGACTATTGGACAGAGAATCTGAGCTGACATTAACACACAGAGACCATCATGCCTCTCCCTAACTTCCCTATCAGAGTGGGGACTTCCAGGGCTGGGTAGTAAATAGAGTACTGACTAAAGCACAATTTCAGTCCACTGGTTCAACAGATCCACCCAAATGTAATACCCAAGTTCCCCAAGTGTATAATTGGAATTGATACATTTGACAATTAGAGTAACCCCAACATTGAGTCCATAGCCCAGGGAATCAGGAAAATCAATAGTGGGGGAAACTAAATAGAAGTGTCTAAAATTGCTCCCCACACCCTCCTAGCCAAGATATTAAAATTTAAAAACAATATCACAATCTGTAGGGGAGGAAGCTGGCAGAGATTAATGCCACCACTAAAGACCTAAAGGATGCAGGGGTGGTGGTTCCTACTATGACTCAATTTAATTCACTGGTCTGGACCCTGGAATACCAGATGGATCCTGGAGAAAGACTGTAGGCCACCACAGTTCAGCCAAGTTGTAGCCCTAATAGGAATTGTTGTGCCAGATACACTTGCTAGAGCAGACCAGTCAGGCTTCAGATATGACTCAGTATGAGGCCATTGAATTGGTGAACGTGGTCTTCTCTATCCACCTGAACAAGAGGATCAGAAACAGTTCACACTCCTGTGGAACAGACAATAATATTCATTTACACTTTTCTCCCAGAACCAGGTTAAGCCTCTTGCCTTCAGTCGTAATACAGTCCAAAGAGATCTGGACCATATGGACGTCCCACAGAGTATCACAAAGATCCATCACATTGACTGCATCATAGTGACTGAGTGGGAAAAGCAAGAGGTGGCTAGTTTATTGGAGACTTTAAGACACACGTGCTCCAGAAGATGGGTGATAAACCCTATGAAGACTTATGGACCTGCCACCTCAGTGAAGCTTTGAGGTGTCGAGTGGTCACAGGTGTGCCAAAATATCCCCTTCAAATTAAAAGACAGATTGATGTCGTTTGCATCCTCTGCCACAAAGGACACACAGCACTTGAAAGGCCTCTTTGAGTTCTGGAGGTCACCCATTCCACACCTAGGAACTCTTCTCTTGTGACACAAAAAGTGTCAGCTTTGAGTGGGGCCTGGAGCAGGAGAGGGCTCTGCAAGAGGTCCAGACTGCTAGCAAATAGCCTGTCATTTGGGTCATACATTCCTGCTGGCTCTACAGTGTTGGCAGTGTCAATGATGGGTAAAGAAGCAATGCAGAGCTCATTGCAAGCCCCAGGGAAAGGATCACAAAGTAGGCCCATGGGATTCTGGAGCAACATTATGCCATCTACAGCAAAGAATTATATACCTCTTGAGAAACAGCTCCTGGCATGTGACCAGGCCCTGGTTTAGATGAAATGCTTGACTGTGAGCATCAAGTAAAAATACACTAAGAACTTCCTGTTATGAACTGTCAGACTGACCAAATCATAAAGTCAGGTGCAGCCAGCAGTAGTTCATTGTAAGATGGAAATGGTAACCTCACTTGGTTTGCTGATGGGTCAGCTTGGTATGTGGGTGGAAGCCAAAAAGGACAGTGGTTGCATGACAGTCACATTCAGGAGCTGCCTTGAAAGGCAGTGGGAAGCAACGGGGAGATCAAGGGGAAATCTTGACCCAACGAGCTGCAAATGGTGCCCCTGCTTACAGAAGCAGAGTAATACACAGGAGGCTAGATACACATACATTCCCGGGCAGTGGCCAGTGGTCTAGCCGGTTTAGTTAGGGGCCTGGAAGGAAAGGGTCTGGGGGACTGGGGACAAGAAAGTTTGGGGTAGGAGGCATGCGGAAGGACATTTAGAAGTAGCTGGCAGTTATAGAGATTTTGGTGTCACACTCATGAGCACCCAGCAGACAGCATCCACCACAGAAAAAAACTGAACTAAGCAGATTAAGACTCAGCCACTTTGTCACTGGCCATCCTGGAACTGGCACAATAAGCACATGAATGGAGTTGGTCACAGGACAGAGATGGAGGCTAGGCATAGGCCCACCAGCATGGATCCCCACATACCAAAGCTAATCCAGCTACTGCTGCTTCTCAGTGTCCAATCTGCCCACGAAAGAGACCAATCCTGAGCTCCAGATTTGGCACTATTCCTTGAGGAAACCAACTGGCCACTTGGTGGCAAATCAACTGTATCAGACCCCTTCCTTCCTGGGAAGGCCACCAGTTGATCCACAGGGATAGAGATGTATCCTGGAAATAGGTTTGCCTTTTCTGCCCACAGAACCTCAGCCAACACCAATATCCAGAAGCTTAGAGAGTACCTGATCCTCAGGTATGGAATTCCATCCAGCATAGTATCCAACCAGCATACGCACTTCACAGTTAAGGAAGTTAGAAAGTGGGCCCATGACATTAGGATCTACTGGTGATTTATAGATATAGATTTTTCTTATTGCACCATCCAGAAGCTACCAACATCTAAGAGCACTGGAATGGCCTACTGAAGGCACAATGGAAGCACTACCTTCAAAATCTGAGGTAATAATCTGCAAGGGTCGGGTACCATCCTTCAGGATCTGGTATATGCATTAAATCAGACACTTTTATGTTGTGCTGTGTCCCTAAGGAATAACACATGGGTCCAGGAACCAAGGTGCAGGAGGAGTGCACACACTCATCATCACTTCCACACTTATCATCACTTCCAAGGACCTGTTGAGGGACATTGTGCTTCCTGTTTCTGCAACTCTGGGTTCTGTGGGTTGGAAGTACTGATCTCCAAAGGGGGCACACTCTTGCCAGGGAACACAGAACTCATTCTGTAGGTCCTGGTGCATTGAACTACAAGCCCAGCTGCCACCAGGGCACTTTCACTTTGCACTCTGTGTCTGAGGACCAGCAGACAAGAGAGGAGTCACCATGTTGGCAGAGATAATTGAGCCTAAACAGCAGGAGGTGGCAGGGCTGCCTGGCTAAAACATATGTGAAACCGAGGGCTTCTCAGAGAAATAGCTGATTCCAAGTTTAGGACACCGAATGTACAAGAGGAGCTTGGGATATCTTGAAATCCCAGAAAGCAACACCAGGATCACGGCAAACAACTCAGGAGCCAGCTTGAAGAGGCGTCCAACAGCCAAGACAGGACAATAAAAATAAAAATTACAATGAAATAAAACCCATCAGATGTTTAAATTCATGAGTTCACAATATTTTTTAAAAATAGCCACCTTCTGAGGATAGCAGGGAACTAGTCCAGTTCATTATCTTAAAAGTTGAATAAATAAAAGGAAAGAATTAAGCACTTACCCTGCCTTTCCTACATAAACTCTGCTGAGAAATCATACAGACAAGGGACAGTACCTCCTTATAAAATTATTCCATCTAATAAATGAAAACAAAAAGATAAAATACCCCCCTGTTGTAACCCCCAGAGAATTACATACCAGATGTAGGTGTTGAGCATCAGTGCTGCTAACACCAACAAAAGTGTACACCAGACACAATGTGCCTCCTGGAAAGTGAGAACCCATCACCCAGCGTCTCATCAGAGGGATCTAACCTGAGATGAACCAGGTCTCTGGCTCTAGCTGCTGATTTGCAGGAAGGGCAGAGAATAAAGGAGCATAATGAACTGCACCCGCAGGTGTGAAACTAGCAAAATCCAGGCTGTGGAAAACTACAGATCAAATGGCCCAGGATCCTCAACAGAGAAACTGTAAGGAAAAGAAAGGGGTAGAGATTTAGATTAAAGATTAATCCTTTAGATTGAGATGTATCAAGTTATTTTAAAAAGGCAGTAAGACTAACCTATAGTGTGTAGGGACAAACACTTGGGTGATAAAGAAACTCAAGAAGTGGTTACTGTAAAGGTCAAGAAGTTGGAAGGAGGGAGGAAGCTGGGCCTGGGTTGGGGAATCGGGGAGGCTGGTAAAGCTCTATTCCTGACCTGGGTAGTGGTTAGAAGGGTGCTTGCTACACAACCATTCACTGAGTTCATTTGCTTGCTTGTTTACTGACTGGTCTCTAAAATCTCAGCATCTGAGAAGCACTGAGTTAGAGCAGGTGCAGAAGCTGAGGCAGAAAGGGCTGCTTGCTGAGCAAACTGAATGCACTTGATCTACCCAGAGCTGCTGGAGAGGCAGACAACTCAAGGGTCCTTGAAACACTGAGTTATACTGCACATGTTCGTTCTCTTACATCATGTCATTCTAAAAAGGATTTGCAGCAGATTTTAAAACAAAACACAGTGGGAAGTGAGACATTTAGAGTACAATCAGCTGTTGGAAGTTGACAGATAGATGGTTCCAGGAGAGCCCTGATTTATAAAACATGATTCACACTTACCTTCTCAGAAGTGTCTGCTGGAAAGGGTGTTGCTTCTCCACTGCTTTTGGCTGACCGAGGCCGCCTAGCACCCTCCACTGGGGCAAATAACCAGATGCTGGGTGCTGTACACCCACCACACAGAGCCGGAACCTGCCGGATGGTTGTGTAAGTTAGACCCATCACCACATCCAGGAAGTAAATTTAATTCTAACTGGCTCAGGTAATCAGCACCTAAAAGCAGAAGATAGAGTACCCCCAGGTTACCCAAATGACACTCCTCTTCTTGCTCCTATGATGTACGTGGCCCTCTCATGGGTGAATCTGCTGTGCTGTAGACCATACACTTTGGTTAAGAGCATGTGTCGCCAGTAACTTGTTCAGGCCACGTGCTGCACTGGGGACATGGAGGTGTCATGTCTCAGCCCAGCAGTTGTGTTCTGACCACAGGTTCCTGCATCTCAAGTCAGATAAAGAGGGCCCAGGGCAGCAGTAGCATTTTTCCCAGGTGTTAATGTGCACAAGGAATGCCACACACAGGAGCCGTGGCTCTGGGTTTTGTGCCTGTAGCATGTGTTCGTCCATTCACTCAGTCCACATCTACTGGGAACCAGCAATGTTCAAGGCCTTGGGATACCTGTCAGCCTTTTCCTTGTCACCCACCCTGTAGATGTGGGGCCCACAAATCTGCTCTCCGCCCAGTCTCAGACTGGACGCTAGCACTAGACTTCCCCAAGCCTCACGATCTGGCAGGCACCCTCCCGTCTCCATGCCTTTGCCCATGCTGTTCGCTCAGCATGCAATGTCCACTCTTCTGACAATTCTCCACCCTAAGCACAACTCATCGTGGTCAGTATCTTCCCTGGTGTCATACTCCACCGTAGCACTTGCCTCTGAGCCCCTCGAGGATGGATCTAGGTCTCAGTCAAGAACCAGGACAGGGCTTGATACAATAGGGTAATAACAACAACCAACATTTATACACACTTGACCCTGTTCCAGGCATATATGAGAGTCACTCAGTCCTTACAAGACTATGAGGCAGCCACTATTATTATCATTCCCATTTCATCGATGGTGAGTAAACTGAGGTTCAGCAAAGTTACATAGCTTGCTCTGGGTCCCTGTAGCAAAGCAAGGATTCAACCAAGAAAAAAAAAAAAAAAAAGGCTCTAGCTCCACAGTCTGTAATGTTAACCACTGCCAATGAATTCAAATGAATTCATGTGTTCCACAGATACCTACTAGATACACCCCATGTATCAGTTACTACTTTGTGAACAAAGTGGACTGGGTTCCTCCCTCATAAAACTTACATTTAGAACTAGCAAATAATTCATATAATGATTGTAGATGTTGGGAAGAAAAATAAAGCAGAATAGAGGCTAAAAAGTGATTTGATACTTTAGAGTGGTCAGGATAGGTCTGAGGACATCTGAACAGAGACACCTGAATCAAATAAAGGAGTAGTTGTCAATAGAAAGGCTTGGAGTTAGATAGTTCTGGTAACTGCAAACTACTTATATGCTGTTATGTAGCCATGGGCAAGTGTGACAAAACTTCTCTGAGCTTCAATTTCCTCACCTATAAACCGGGGATAATCTAAACTTCCCCTGCAGACCTGTGAGGAAAAGGGAGAGGTATGTGTGTAAAACATCTGGCTTGAGGTCATCTCTGTCCTAGGCCTACAATATACATATGCTCCAGAGGCCCTGCCTGCCTCCGCAACTTCCAAAGAACCCAGGAGGCTCCCGTGGCCCGCGCACACCCCCTGCCGGTAGGATATTGCACTGCAGCTGTCCCAGTCCCTTTCCTCACCTCTTCAAAAAGCCTTCCCTGAGCACTGCCAGTCACCAGGGAGGGATATGAACAGGAGGCCCTCTCACTCTCTAGGTGCTAAGTCTCGGGAGTGGGCCCAATGTGAAAGGAGGCAATGACTCCCCAGAGAGGAAGTCCTAGCATCTGAGAAACTACAGGAGCACAATGAGGGGACAATTAACCGTACCCAAGGGGAGTTAGTAGGTAACTCCTAAAGTAAGCCCTGAACAATGAACAGAAGTGGACATGAGGGAGGCATTCCAGGCAGAGGGAACAGAACATACAAAATCAGGGAAGCATAAAAGAGGACATTGGCTTGAGGTGCTGCACTTGATCTGTCACATTTCCTGAGCTTCTTGCCAAAGCAGCTTGGTTCAAGAACAAAACCAAAGGAAAGTGATTCCCAGGGCCCTCATAAAGCTAGATCACCTGCCATCCTTGGAAAAAGCAAATCTTTTCTCAAGAAAAAGCTTTATTTCCTGAGGGCACACAGGGCTTCACGTGCCCTGTGTTCCCACAACTAGTCTTTCTTACCCTTGAAGAAATGGCCCATCCTGTCTCGGTCAAGTGACGACCTTTGTAACCTTGGCCAGCTCTTTTCTCCACTGTACCTTGGCCTCCTCCTCCGTGTAGTGGGAAATTAAACCTTGTCTGCATCCCTCTTGAACAGCCATGAAAGCTCCTGGCACTGCAGTGGGTAGGACCCAGGTGACGTGAGCCCCTCTGGGCAGTCCTGTAGGGGGACATGACACTACAGCCTGGTCCTCTGAGACGGACCAAACTGCACCCTCTACCGCCCACTGCTCACAAATCCCCATAAAAGTCAAGGACCCACACAGTTTTGTTTTAGGTGTTTATTAAATGGGCCATACTGCAGCTGGTTTCTAAGTGCAAAACAACATAAATTTAACAATAATAACATAGCCAGTTAGACTGTGACAAGCTTTTTCTCTCCTTAAAAAAAAAAAAGAAAGAAAAAAGAAAAAGACAGACTTAAAACACACAATGGAGGATTAAATAAATAATACTAAAAAAAAAAAAAAGAAAGAAAAGGAAAACCTGTTAAAACATGCTTATGTTTACTTCTGTGCAACTGCGTGCCAAGAGGAAACATGATTTTCTGCACGATGAAACATCCCAGCATGTCTCCTTCCCAAATAATACTGACAAAAAAAGAAAAGACGTGGGGCTGACTCATCAGTGCTTGTAGAGGCACTACTAAAAATCCCTTTGATTGGAGCCTGGGGCTTCCTGCTCAGCACACCTGTGTGTGGCCCGCGAAAGCCAAATATCCATAATAATGTTAATATAGAAAACATTAGTTTAAAAACAATGTGGAATGGCCTCATTAACGCTGCGGGGCGAGGAAGCAGAACTGCCCCGTACTCCGCAGGCTCAGTCCAGGGAGGCCGCAGGCTGCAGCGCGTGGCCACGGCCACGGCGAGGGAGGGCACCAGCTTCAAAATAAGCGGCACCAACCTCGTCTCCCTCTCCCTATCACTCTTTCACATGAAAGTGTGTAAAAAGCAAATCGGCAAATAAACTCTAAAATAGATTATTTATTCCAAAAATCCTCTACTTTTCTTTTTACAGTGAGTGTACATCTCCTCTCCATCTCCTGCACAACTCGCTTGAGTCCCTTTGGGAAGAAGGGTCAGAGCTGCAGGGCGAGTTTCTGGGTCCTGCTGCTAGCTGGTGCTGGGAGGTCAGATGTCGATGCCCTTGACAAGGGAGGTCTCCAGCGTGATGTTGAATTCCTGCAGTGTCTGCAGCACGCGGATCAAGGAATTGACAAGTGTGTGGTCTTTGATCAGCGCCACATCCTCATACATGTGTGCGGTGATGGGACAGTCAGCCAGCAGGGCAATCCAGTGGTGTAGGAGGTGATCTCTGGCAGGGAAGGATCAGTTCAAATGGGTCCGAAGGGAAGGGAAGGGAGACGGTTAGTGCAAGGCCAAAGGAGGAAACCTGCTCCATCACTCCTTGAACGAAGTCTGAAGGTGACAAAGCAGGTAACGCCCCATAGCCCTTTTTCCCTCCCCTAGGAGCACTTGTCAAAGACTCCTTACGTGGCTTTAAAGGCTCCCACAGGGGGCTACCCAAGCCCAGGGATGCCAACCCAATCTGGCCCAACAGGCCCTTTCATCTCCCACAAAGGCCTGCTCCTCCTACCCTGTCTCCCCCTGCCCAGACTCCACCAACCAGACACCACCTCCAGTCAGTACCACTTCCTCGAGCTCAACAGCCAATCTCTCTCAGAGCATCACTCCTGCCACAGCTATCACCACCAGGAGTACTACTATGAGCTGACGTCCACACAGCACTTAGCATGTGCCAGGCACTGTTATGAGAGATTTAACCTTCATGACAGCCCTGTATGAGGTAGGTGAATTAGTGCTATTATTATCCCCACTTTATAGATGAAGAAACTGAGGTTGATAGAGGTCACGCAGCTTGCTCAAAGGACACAGCTAGTAAGTGGCTGATCTGAGATGTGAACCTGGTGAATCTGGTTCCAGAGTCTGTTTTTAACCACCATGCCAACTCCTTCCCTTCCAGGGCCTAAACAAAAATTGCCTTAAGTTTATTTGGCTTTCATGCTCTCACATGACCCAGTGGAATAACCCCAAACAGTCTTGCACACTCTGATGCATACCATCCATGAGATCAAATTATATGGTTTCAGTCCCCTGATTAAAAATCAACTCTGTCCCAGCTCCTCCTGGCCCCTTATCCTTCTTTCAGTGTTTCCCACTACTGCCCTTCCCACATTCTACCTGTTATTTCCTAACTCCACATCCTTTGCTTCCTTTTAGGCCTCTCTGCTAGTTCTGACTGCTTCAAGCTCCCTCCCCACTTCTACCCTTCCCTTAAGGCTCACCTCAAATATTGCCTCCTCCCTGAAGCCTTCTCTGATCTTTCTCCTCTACATTTTCAGCAACGCATTATGAATGTGGACTTTTTTGAACTCTCCCAAACTTCTGTATTTAATTAGGACAACTGAACTTCTAAATGGTAGGGACCCTGTTTTATTCAGTCTATTTCCACACCTTCCATGAGGCCTGGCACATTCAAATGTTTGTTGAAGCAATGACTAGATATATATACACTCTGTTTCACATTTTGTCATTGGGGTACTTTTATTCCTTCCCATCAAAATGTGGTGCATCCTCCCCAATTACACACATGCTCTCATCCCCACCCCACAAACATGCATGGTACATGAAGGAAATGAAGAGCCTCTATGAAGCCCTCCGAGGCCTCACCTGCCCAAAGGCATCTGGTCATTAGGCACTCCCCACCCCCTGCACCACACTAGGCCTCCAACACCACCTGCAAGGCTGGCTGTGTGCATGTTGGGCCAGGAGGCTGCAGTACCTGGCTCCCAAGCACACCAGCATCTGAAACTTGCCATCCTTGCCGATGTTCCGGGAAGTGTTGTTGATCGCAGTGATAAATCGGCAGAAGTTCCGGGCCCTCATATGCCAGTTTTCCTCAGGGACAAGTTCATTCTGCTCCAAAGTCTCATAATAGGTTTGTGCTTTTTCTGTGAAGAGGAGAGAAGCTTGCCAGTGACAAAGGCTCTCAAAACCAACCTATCCCTCATTGTTCTACAGGCTATTTGCCATGGGTCTCTTTATGTCAATGCAGGTAACTTAATGAGAATAACATGAGTGTTCTGACATCACTGGTCACATTTCAAAATGATCCTTCTGTTTCCTATCTTTATGTTTTAAATTTCTCTATGTGGCCCTTGATATAAAGATGGTCCTTTCTCTAGTCTGAAGATAAAACAAAACTCTTATTAAAGGAGAAGCTTCTTTTTTTTCCTTTAATTTTATTTATTTATTTTTAATTTTATTGAGTTACAGTCAGTTTACAATGTTGTGTCAATTTCTCACGTACAGCACAATTCTTCAGTCATACATGAATATACATATATTCATTTTCATATTCTCTTTCACTATGAGCTACCACAAGATCTTGTATATATTTCCCTGTGCTATATAGTATAAACTTGTTTATCTATTCTATATATACCTGTCAGTATCTACAAATCTCAAACAAGGGAGAAGCTTCTTGCATGAAAATTCTCCAAGTGGCTGTAACATAGGGTTTGAACTCCAATACTATCAACTGGCCTTTTGGATCTATGAGCATGAAGTGTCACGTGTCACCTAAGCCTGCACTATATAAAAGAAGCCTAGAAAAAATCTTTCCTGTCCAGTTCTCAGGAGGTTAGGGGTGAAAGGTGGGAGAGCTTCTGTCATTACCTTCAAGAAAAGCTAAAGCAGACAAACAACAGATCTAATCTGAGAGTCACCTGATTTGGCCTCTGCACCTCAGACCCCAGTGGTCAGCACCCACATTAGACTGATGATTCCCCATGTCTCTGCACCCATGCTTTTCCTACCCTCATACCCTAGCCCAACTTACCCAAGAAATCCCAAATGAAAACATTTTTGAAGAGCCGCGGTGATTTAAATCCATGCTGGAAAGCCTGTTCCAGGGCTGAGACAAGGCCACATTCTCCACAAAGCAGTAGCGTCAGACTACCTCGCTATAGAAGGAAACAGGGGAGAGTGCCAAGCTCACCTCAGTAAGATGTCCTCCCACCACTGCATCCCAAACCCACTGCCCATACCTGGGAGGGCAGCAAAAGACAGGCAGGAACCTTGTCTAGCCCCCCCTCAACGTCTGGAAGGGCCTGGCTCAGAGTAGCTCTCAGTGAACAGCTGTTGAATGAACAGATGAAGAACCTTGAGGCCCCAACAGGGGACAAAGCCCATGCGGCCACTGTTCAGGGAGACAAGACAAATCCAGAAGAGGACAGAAATACACATGGTTCACTG